>NW_006291818.1:1807435-1818372 GCF_000327345.1 Myotis davidii
CAGGGGAAAGATAAAAATGAAGGGAAAAATCAAGCAAGGCTTTTTAAAGGAAGTGACTTTGAGTAGGACTATAAAGCATAGGTAAGTTTTTTGCAGGAGTCAGGGAGATGAGAAGCAGGAAAAGTGAAAACATTTTAGATTAATAGTATATAGCACACAATTAGTAAATGTTGGCTAAATGTATAATGTATGAATAAAACTCTCTATATTTTATTTTGATCTTGCCCCACGGGCATACTGTGTTTATTAATCATAAAGAAAATATACTGATGACAACCAAATTAGTTATACTAGTATATGTCTCCTCAAAACTCCAAAGAATCCCTCCCAAATCATTTCAGTAACAATGGACCTGTACCCATGCACAATACTCATTTAAAAGAACACTATTTTTCAAATGATTTTGGTAAGCTCATGAATTTCTCAAATTTTAGAATGAGTGAATTCATATTTAGCTATCAGAAATGTATCCTGAAGTAGTAAGAATGTCTGGCTCTACTCATCAGTAAAGTTTCATTTGTCGTAGGCTAGCAGAGGGACTCGATTTCCCTGTCAGTCAAGTAACCTCACTGGTCAATGTCGTCATTTACACAGCTTCTGCACTTCATGTCAATTCCAGACCAGGTCTTAAAGAATGCAACTTCTTCCATTTTCAAAAACTGACATCCATAAAACTTCTGTTACCTTTCAGTATCAGCTAATTTGCAGAGTAAAGACAACAGACATTTTCTGAGCCCATTCAACAACCAAGCTCTTCCAGCCTCTTATTAACCCCTTCCCCGGCAGAAACGTGTATACACGTTTTCACAAAATGTTCTTTTTTCAGTCGTTGACGAGTATACTCGTCTAAAAACTTTACCTTCAAAAACCAGCTACATACGTACCATTCTAAATAATTTCATCTAGAAACTTTCTGAGGAAATACTATTCTTAACCACAAAAATGGGAAGAAAAAATAATTACAAACTGTTTTCATAACCAGCATCAAAAATACTATATAGAACCAAAATTAAAAAATTAGTCTGAAAAAGAAACGTTTTTAACAAAAAAATTGTTGGGGAAGGGGTTAAAGAAGTTCCGTATAGACACTAGCTGACTGCTTACCCAGGTGAGTCTCATAGGAGTCAGCATTTAGCAAAATCATTCTTAAGGGTTTAACTTTCACAGTTCCTATGTGTAGGCATTAGTTATGGTGGTGCACACCAATATGAAAGTACTGTATTCTTCCAGAAGCTGGCAATTTAATAGGAGAGAGAGAGATGCATGCAAATAATCATAACACAAGCCAAAACACATAGCTGCAAGTCATGAGAATACATTAATGGCAGAGATCATATAATTTATCTATAGTTTAAAAATAACTCAACAATTATTGAGTGGCTGCTGTATATCAGGTATTGAATAGGGCCCAGAGGGAAAAAAGAATCAAACTATCCTATACTCAAGAAACTTCCAGTCTAAAGAAAGTGCATGCAATTAGCAAGTTTCAGTATAACATAAACAGAATTGCTGTGGACACAGAAAAGGAGGATTGAGCCCAAGATGAGAATTTAGGCAAGGCTTCCTGGAAAAGCTAATGTATGAGCTGAAAATTACAAGAGCTCAGGGTCATAACTGATTTGCTTGCCAATGTATATCCAAGTAATTAACACAGTACCCAGGCAAATGGTAGAAATGCAGTTAAGTTTTTAAATGAAGTGGTGAAATTAATCAAAGAGAGGTGTGGAGGACATTTCATTTAAAGAAAATAGTATGAGCAAAAAATGCAAACATGAAATAGTTTGAAATAAGCAGGTTAAGTATGGGCAGTTAAGTAACATTAGGATCAAAGACTCAAGGCAAGAAGTGATGGGAAATAAAATAAGATATTTGAATGCCCTGTATTTCACTGAGGTTTTGACACAGAAACAAGGTTGGTGGTCAAAAAATGTTTAATGTTCTAATAATGTAAACAATTTACTTTTTTCCCAGGAGATACAAAGTACTATGGGAAAGAAGAGGAAGAGATGAATTTCTACTTACAATTGCCAAGGAAGCACATGGTATTTACTAAATGTATGCTAAATCAATGTCACTGTGATCTTACAACCCATTCCTTTATGAATTACAATATTTCAAAATCCAATGTATAAAGTTTCCATATGGAGTAAAGGTTGTTGAATAGTGGGAGAAAGAAGTCTATTTCTTGATTTTGTGTCCAAATAATACAAATAAAGAATTTAAATTATTTGCTAGCTGGTTTATAATTATTTGACTACAGAATCTCAAAAATAATATATAGCACAGTATCCAGTATGTAGAAGATACTAAAAAAAATATGTGAAAATATGCATGAAATAGCTGCTCACTAACTGCAAATTCATAATAAGCCCATCATATGACGGAATAAATGAGTTAATCTGAGAAAGTGGTAGTTAATATAGTCATATGTCTTTAAAAAACAAAAGAAAGATAGCTGGCTTTAAAAATCTGAAGTATTTCTTTTATTTTATTATTATTTTTCTAATATATATCTTTATTGATTTCAGAAAGGAATGGAGAAGGAGAGAGAGATAGAACCATCAATGATGAGAGAGAGTCTTTGACTGGCTGCCTCCTGCACACACCGCACTGGGGATCAAGCCTCCAGTCCCGGCATATGTCCTGACCAGGAATCGAACTGTGACCTCCGGGCTCATCGGTCGACACTCAACCACTGAGCCATGCCAGCTGGGCTCAAGAATTTCTTTTTAAGTGTACTTTAAAGGAACAAATTATTATCAAGTAAGTACTATGTACATACACAGAAAAGCAAATTCAAAATTTGACTAAAGAAGCATTTAAAATGAATTTTTAGAAAGCTAACTTTAAAGATACATAGGCTGCTTTGGCACTAGGTAAGCCAGAGAAGACAAACTAGAAAGTAAATGGAAAACACATTAGACACAAAAAAATCTCAAAATACATTGGCTGTTGGCTGTTTGCCTGGCAAAGCTGTTGAAGTAGAATGACTAGTGATTTGATCCAGAAAGGTATGTCTGGAGAAGCAACACACACACATGCGCAATGCAACTACTAACTGAAAAATCTGTAATGAAAATTTTCTCCAGATATGAAGTTCAGAACATTTTTGACAACTGCTCTGCAAATTAAGGTTAACATCACTGTCTGATGCTAATCAAATTGGCCATATGTAAGTATAATATAAAAAGTATAATTTTAAATGAACAGCACGTATCCCAGATCCAAAGCACCCATTAAAAGAAAGAGAGCCCTTTTATCTGTGTAATTTCTAGTTCAACTACATCCAAAGACTCAAGAGACAGTCAGTGATTCTTCAACATGGGTTAACAGAAATAAGAGTTAATTTGCTCATACAAAATTATTTCCTAATGAATCACTGCCCTTCAATTTGCTTTTATTTAACATTTACAAAGGTTGTTATTGAAGTTTGCTGTATGTCACTGCCAGGGGACCAAGCTGTGTCTATACTTAGAAAAGAACACAATGGAGATGAGGCGGAGTTATAATCAACATTGAAGCTTGCCTTCCTCATACTGCCAAATCCATCCTGGCCTAGCATCCTCATCCTAATACTGCAAAAGCCAACTAAATTGATCATTGTACTGAATACAAGATAAGCTTTCTGCATTGCAAAAATTAATAGAACAAATAACAGACAAAAATGACTCAAAATGATCAACAATTAAATTTTATTTAATATGTCTGTGTTATTTTTCAGTGGGCAAATTACTTAGCTCAATATTGATCTCTTAAAAAAATAAAAGTAATTTTTAAAATATCTATAAACTTTCCAATCCTTTTCTGATCCATGAAACTACTTTTGAAATTATGCAATTGTTTTATGTTTTATTTTTTTAATATATTTTTGTTGATTTTTAGAGAGAGGAGAAGAGAGAGGGATAGAGAGATAGAAACATCGATGAGAGAGGAAGTCATAGATTGGCTGCCTCCTACACGGCCTCTACTGGGATTGAGCCCACAACCCGGGCATGTTCCTTGACTGGGAATCGAACCGGCGACCTCTTGGTTCCTGGGCTAATGCTCAACTGCTGAGCCACCAGCCAGGCTGCTGTTTTTAACAATAATTCTCATACTAAAAGTAGCAAGATTCTAATTAAAATAAAATTATTTTCATCCCAAATTGAGGAAAATAATACAAATTTTAATTTATCAATAACAAAATGTTTATTGAGTACTACCAATGTGCCTGGTACTATGTTAAGCTCTATGTACTAAGTATGCTCTATAAGTCTCAAATCAACCCTATAACTTAACTATAATTACTGTCCTCATTTACATACAAAGAAACTGAAGAAACCAGAGCCAGAAATTGAACCCAGGTAGTCTGACATCAGTCATGCTGCAAGAAAGTAGCACTTATACCTACATTAATGAATTTTTGCTCATTCAAGGCAGATCTTAAAATTACAGTAATATGGGAGGTCATTTTCTACCGAAGTTAATAATATCTAATTATAAACATCATTTTTTTCCCTACCTCTTATTTTATTGAGTTTTAAAGATGGCAAATGAATTTCAACATAAAACATTTTTTCTACTTTAATTCTATTTTTCCTCAAATAAAACTGTCACTAAAAAAATAAGCTGCCGAAACCGGTTTGGCTCAGTGGATAGAGCGTCGGCCTGCGGACTGAAGGGTCCCAGGTTCGATTCCGGTCAAGGGCATGTGCCTGGGTTGCGGGAGATTTGCAAGAGGCAGCTGGTCGATGTGTCTCTCTCATCGATGTTTCTGGCTCTCTATCTCTCTCCCTTCCTCTCTGTAAAAAATCAATAAAATATATTAAAAATAAAAAAAAAGCTTACACAGTTAGCAGTTTGATGCCAAAGTATAATGAAAATTGGAAACTCAGTATGTACTCAAATTGTCACACCTGAGAAAGTGACTCAATAAAAGTTGTTAAGCCCTAACTGGTTTGGCTCAGTGGATAGAGCGTCAGCCTACGGACTGAAGGGTCCCAGGTTCAATTCCAGTCAAGGGCATGTACCTTGGTTGCGGGCACATCCCCAGTAGGGGGTGTGCAAGAGGCAGCTGATCGATGTTTCTCTCTCATCGATGTTCCTAACTCTCTATCCCTCTCCCTTCCTCTCTGTAAAAAATCAATAAAATATATATTTTTTAAAGAGAAACATGCAAATTGGTGTCACTCCACTATGTCCACCAGCCAATCAGGATGCTTATGCAAATTAACCCAACAAAGTGGTGGTTAATATGCATACACAGGCACGGAGCGAAGACTGAAGGCTCCGGCTGGGGTGAAGACTGAAGACTGAAGAGGCTTGACTTCTCCGCTGTGGCTGCAGCAGAGAAGCCATCAAGGCGTGGCTTCTGCGGCCAGACCAAAGGCCTGGGTCCCAGGTGCCGGAGGAAAACCGGTGCCAGCAGCCATGGGAAGGAAGGCCTACTGCACAAATCTTCGCGCAACGGGCTTCTAGTAGGATTAATAAGAAAATACTTAACCTGTTGTGCCTCAATTTCCTTATCTGTAAAACAATTATAACAATACCCATCTTACATGTATTTTACTGAGGATTAAATGAGATAACGTTATGAGAACAATTAGAACAGAATCCAACACAGTAAGGTCCTGTGGTAGTCTGGGAATTGGACAGGAGAGAAGGAAAATGGCATTTTCTTCCTTGCTTTCTGAGTATAGGAGGGAGAATATCTTGTTTATCTTCTTTTCACTGTACAGTACTCTCCTATTACCTAGCATCCCTCTGCTCACCTGAGTGCCCAGGGTGCTCAACTTTTCACTGTAGATCCCTGCAGTGATTTGTCATCCACTGTACATCACACTCCAAAATGACTGCATTCCCTCTTCCCTCAATTAAGACTTCTCTACTAGGAATTAAGCAATGTAAGTTGACTACATTTTAAAAATACATTAACAGTCTGATAGATTTTGGTTATTAACCCAAACTAATCACTGGTAGAATATAAGGCAATTAAAGAAAATTAAAATTTAGGTAAAAGTAGAACAGACTTTCCTAAGAATTTGCCTATGATCTGCCTCTTTAAGTCATTTCTACTAGTCACAGCTTCTCCCAATATAATCCACATCCCCAACAGGTTTTGAGTATTTTCAAAGTAGAATCCATGGCAGTGTGTAAGGACAGCCAGCTACTTCTACTAGTAAGGTGCCAAAGACACCAATGTCACAATAACTACAAAACCATATGTTTTTAGTGTTCGTGCACTGGGCCTCTAGTAGGATATATAAAAGCCTAAGCCACTGTTCGATCAGTTGCTATGAAATGCACTTACCACCAGGGGGCAGATGCTCAACACAGGAGCTGTCCCCTGGTGGTCAGTGCGCTCCCACAGCGGGAGCACTGCTCAGCTGACCGACAGGCACCAGATGCAGGGCTCATGGCTGGCCACCACAGCCTGGAGACCGCAGCAGAGTGGCAGCGAGCCTACCAAGCGGCAGCAGCAGGCGCAGTGGGGCCACGATGAGCAGGAGTGGTAGGCAGGAGCGGCAGGCACATTGGACTGCCAGTTTCAGACCAATCCCTGCAGGCCACGCAGAGGGACCCCATCAGTGCACAAATCCATGCACTGAGCCTCTAGTATATCATATGAAGTAGAAGGATTCCCCCCAAATCTTTACTTTCTAAAACAACAGAAATAAAAACAAATCTGAGCACTCAAAGTACTCTTAGTCTAACCCAAGCTCAATCAGACATTCAATTCTGTTTGGAAATTGTTTTAGTTTTATTGTCATGCAACATAAATATAAAAAGAGCAAAATGAAGTCATTTTATGTTAATTTACAATTTTCTTTCCTATTTGCATTAAAAAAACACCCTCATGTTAGTTCTGAGTTTAGTAAGAAACAGCTTTTATTCAATCATTTATTCAATTTAATGCAAGGCATAAAGGTACCAAAATATATAAAACAATTAAGAGTCAACCAATTAGATTATAAAACCAAGAACTGTCTATTTGGGAAGAAGAGTGGGAAGAATCAACATTGAGACTTGGTCAAACTAGAACCAGTTTTGATAGAAATTCATGCAACTTTAAAATGCTTACAAAGCTAACTCTCTGCACACCCCCATCCCACTCTCTCACTTAAAATCATAACTGTTTACATAAACATTATAGTAGGTTAAACAGCCTATATTTTCTTTCATTGGCTGAAAAGCACATTGGGATGACTGCCAACCATAACCACGTCCTCAAGTACCAAGCTCCTGATGGAGTGATAAATAAAACATCATGTAATATGTTCATATGTCAAAAAGCAAAAAGTAATACTTATGTTACTGAGATAAACATGCTTTCAAAAAGGGATAACAAAAATAAATTTACTTGTTAGGCATAAATATGGTTCTCAAAATTTAAGCCACTCTCTAAAGTCCTGATCCCTACAGAAAAAATATCATTACCAAAGCCTACTTCACGGTTAGGACCAGTCAGGTTTTACCTCTAAATTTACTTTCCAAAAGTTGTTCAGTATCTTCTAGCAGATAAGACTTCAACCATAGTACTCCTTTCTTGAAAGGTAAGGCACAGCCACTCAAGAAGTGACACCTTAATTATTTATTAATTATATATGGATACAAAGATAAATAATAGAGAGACTTGAACTCAAGGAATTTATAGTTCAGCAAGAAAAAGACAGAGGTGTACACAACTCTATGATAAAAGAGATAAAAGTCATGAAGTTGCACAATGCATTAAGGAAGTACAAATGAGGCAGTGATTGCCTCTACCTGAGGTCACAGATGTCACATGTGATCTGGTCCTTGATGGATAAGAAGAAAGTCAAGTCATTGATCAAAGACAAAAACTGTAAAAGTGAATGATAGTTTTAGAAATGAGTTGCTGGGACATGGCTATCTCTTGTTATGAGCCAGAAAATTAAGGTCTTAAAGGACCAGCTAAGGATCTGAGACTTTATCCTGTAGGTAGGGCACAAGGAAAATGATGTGGAGAGATCTATGATACTTCTTGTTGTGAAAAAGCAAAATTGATAACTGAAAAACTTAAAGTATTCAAACTGAACATCATGTTTAAGTTAAATGAGTTTAAATTTTATTTTATTTTCCCACTTAAATCACACAACTTAATCTGGAACTTAATGCCTACACAATATTTTATTTTTATATAAATTATAAACTTATTAAGTACAAAATCTGAGTTCTTTGTAGTTCTTTTGAAGATAATATTTTCTTCATCTTGTTATTTCCCACACTCTCCAGCATGGTGTTTAACACATAGAAGATACTCAGTAAAATATAGAGACAGGTAGTGTATTAAAACTCCTACTAAAAAAAAAACAAAAAAAACAAAACAACAAAAAAAAACCTCCTACTAGAACTATTAGAATTTGTGCTGTACCAAATCAATTTCATAAAAATAAATTTCACAGAAAAATCAAGGCCATATAGGCCTTGCTGTAAGAATAGAACTTCAACTGCTACACTCCTAGAATACGGCAATCTAAGCCACCCTTCCACAGCTCCTCTGTATCTGAACAGTTGTTGAGATCAAGTTGCAGGTTGGCCATGTCCAATCACTCACAGTTAGTATTCCAAGTGATAGTGTTCCTTTCTCCAAGTCATTTGCCAAAGCTGTCATCTACCTTTAGGCACAGATATAACAAGGGCCCATCCCAGTCAAGCTACCTGAGGTTTGGCTCCTTTGCACAATGGTGTCAGATAACTGGAAAGTCTGATCACCTGAAAATTCAAGTGAGGTCAGGCCACAGGGCTAATCTGGCATGGAAGATAATCCCAGCTCCAGAGCTTCCTACCCGATCTAGGGAGACAGAGTTCTCAAGCAGTCAGAAGGCTAATTTTTCTCGACTCAAAAATTTCAGGTATAACTCCTCATTTCCACTTTCCCAAGAACTGAAGAGGAACAGAGGATTTCCCTTTCTTATAAATCATGTAATAGAAAATATAGATTACACTTTCCAGTAATATTCCTCTGCTCATCCTAAAAGTTTCTAGTTCTTTATGGTATCTGAAGGAAGTATAGGAAAGGTTGGACCCTTGTTCATATGCCACTTTTGGGTAAGTCTTTTCTTTTCACCCTTTCCCCACTTACAAAATATTTATTCTTTTCAGGATACATAAACCAAACCTACCAATTCCTCTATGTACACAGGCAAATTATGAAATCTTATCAAGGTCTGCTGATCAGTTCTTTCTGTGTCATCTTCCCAAGGACCTCAGTCTAAATTACCTCTCTCTCTCTCTTAGGTCTTAGAGAGGATAAGCAATTGCCACTACCTCCAGTGAACCCAAAATTTCTTTTTTTTTCCCCAAAATTCCTTTTTTATGCCTGCAACAAATCCCTAAGAAAAGTTGTAGGTAATATGTTTTTCGAGTTTTGGCCTGAAACTCACTGGGATTCAGCTGCTCCATGAAATAAGACATCTCACCACCAACAAACCAACTAAAAGTAAGTCAATTCAGCCCTAGCCAGTTCTGCCCCTGTGCACTCTATTAAAAAACAAACAAAAAAACAACAGACTCCCTTCTCCGCAAAAAAAAAACACAAAAAAAAATTAGAATGAGATCAGAGCAAATCGGAAAAGAAAGGACATTCGGACATTCAAATATGCCTTCATCTCAAGACCCCATACATGGGACTAACACCAGGCACACTGCATCTGGAACAGGATGTAAATGTATTCTTCACTCACTGAAACTCTACACTTCTCCTCATAATGTTAGTTCAGTAACCCACACACTGCAATTTAAATCTCCTATTATCACATGAACTCTTTTTTCCTTTTCCCCTAACAACTCAATAAATGTTAGAAATATTCTGAAGTGCCTTAATTTTAACATCTCAGTTTCTTCATTTGTATGAGAAATCAAGTCCATTTTTAGCTTTCAACAGCCAATGCATCTGTTCTATCTAGGCCCAGCCAAAACAACCTATATAAAGACAGACTGAGCCTCTTAAATTAAAGGGTTTTGTGGAACTGAACAGAAGGCAGAAGCCTACATTATTACTCTTGCTTTCTTTTATTTCCTGTATATAAATGCCTTACTTTTCTCAATTAAAAACAAACTTTCACCTAAATTCCTAAAGCCCACTCATAGAAAAAATAAGTAATAGGTGCTATGGAAAGATGACTCCAGTTTCTTAAGTGCATAAACATTTGTTTATATTCTTTATTAAAAATGAAAATATTTGCCCTGACCGGTTTGGCTCAGTGGATAGAGCGTCGGCCTGCGGACTGAAGGGTCCCGGGTTCGATTCTGGTCAGGGGCATGTGCCTGGGTTGCGGGCACATCCCTAGTGGGGGGTGTGCAGGAGGCAGCTGATCAGTGTTTCTCTCTCATCGATGTTTCTAACTCTCTATCCCTCTCCCTTCCTCTCTGTAAAAAATCAATAAAATATATTTAAAAAAAAGAAAAAAAAGAGAAAGAAAATATCATACATATTAGAGAGTTTTAACACAAGCCAAGAAGACTCAGTGTCTTTGTTAAAGCGTCACCCTATTTCTAACACTCTTTTATTTTTCCAGTGCTTTCAAAGGAAAAATCATTAGCCTCTTCCATAACTATGGTATACGTTAAATGCTTTAGAGTAGAATTCTTTAAAATAAAATCTTAATAATCAGATGAACACAATCTCATTTTTTTGAACCCACATTGATCATGTTAATTAAATCTTCCCTACTGTGTGCTTTATTGACCCTTAGAACCATTATCTTTTGAGGCAATCCATTATGACACTAATCAGATATATTATACATTGTTAAGCTAGCATGTGTGTGCATGCTGTGAAAGCTATCTCTTTACAACTTGCTGGGTAATTTAGGAGTTACTTTTACTTCCTCCAAGTTTCCACGGTCTGGTTTCCTATAACACTAAATGATCTATATACTTCTCATTAGAAATATCAGGACCACTTAAATCTTGGATTAAAATATTATTTCATCCTA
>NW_006291818.1:1818458-1823948 GCF_000327345.1 Myotis davidii
GCCATTCTAACCTCTTTAATTTTACCACTTCACAAATTAATGCTTCTAAAGACTTGTTTGCCTAAAATACCTAACTCCAGGGACCACCAGAACAGCCCTGCTTCAAACTCTTCCTATGGAGCCAGCTAAGTGTCTGTTTGACCACCCGACTGGTCGCTATGACACACACTGACCACCAGGGGGCAGATGCTCAATGCAGGAGTTGCCATGACACGTACTGGCCATTTAAAAAGAAACAGCACTGAAGACCTGGCGCCGACAAACCAACACTCGGCTTCCCCCAAGTGGGACACAGGCCCCACTACCACCCTAGAGCGACACCCACCAAATCACTGCCAATGCTGCCAAGACTCCATGGCACAAAATGTGGTCCACAGCCAGACAACAAGACTGTGCACAAAGCCCACAAGGGGATGCACCAAGAGTGTCCTCCGCAGGTAATTAGGGAGGCTGAACCACTGGGCCCTAGAGGACACATAGCACAGAAAACCACTTTATCAACACAGGGAAGCATAACACAATTGAAGATCTCAGAAAAAAAGGAAAATTGAAGGTAATATCTCATCTTAAATTTCTCACTGGCAGCACATGCACACACCACCTAAAATAAGTAAAGCTTTGATAAACATAAGCTTTAATATAAGATTAATACATTCTACAATCAGTTGGGAATTGAAGGTAGGCAATTCTATGAAATAATTCATATATATATATGTCCAATTAATAAACTGGTCCCAGCATCACCAAAAATACAATCAACAACAGGTAAAGGAAAGCACATATTACTAAAGTTAATGAGGAGACCAAGGGTAGAAAAAGAGAACAATAGACTATTTGGTGATACTATTGCAATTCATTGCTATTGTTAAAGCTTTGCAGTGTCACTATAATAGAGTACAGAACTGTTTGATGCTAACTACTTAGTGGTGTGCCAAAAGATGTACTTATTTCAACTTGAAACAAAAAAGCTCTTCTTTTTCATACTGAGAAATCAACTGGATAATTCTGGAATTTATTAAAAAGGAACACTAACTAATCTAACATAATAGCTTTACTTCCTGTATTAAACACTTCAAAATATCTAAATGAATATAGAAATGCATGTTTCTATGGCAAAGTTTTCATTATTGAATCATTAACAACCCTTGTTAGACAAAATTTCTCATTTTGGCAGTGTGCAAAATCATTAAAGTGTTTGAGAGCTCCATCATGAAAGTGTACTTTATAATACACTATTTATTTAGGCAAATGTGCTTATGGCTGAACATAATACAAAAAAAAAATTCCCTAGACATACAATCCCCCCTTTAATGGTGTTTTTTATTTGTTGCAGCAATGATGAAATATATTACTGCTTTTCTATTAGCTTTAACTGTTTCTGAGCATTTATCATTCTTAGCACAACTGTGAAGTGTCATCACCTGTTATAATGATTACGTATTAACAGTTCCAAATGATTCTATACCATGCCCATCTCAGTTGTGCTTTAACAATGAAGGTTTTTTTAGCCTTAACTTTAAGTTGTCACTGTCTAGAAAAGCAAATCTATCCACTGTGACTTTATGGAGTATTATAAACCCACATTTTGAATATCTAATAGTCCAATTACTTCAGCTCTTATCAACTGGGAATGCCTGTTGCTGTGTAACTGTTCTACAATTTAAGAGACATTTATTTCCAAAAGCAAGCTACTGTCCTGCAGATTGCTTAGACTAAATTATTAGATACTTCATTTGATCACTTGTATTGAAAACAAAGGGAAAGAAGGACAGTAAATCAGATATTGCTAAAGACCAGTGGAATGCTTCTGAATATATCTGCCAAATCTTTTCAGAATTATTTCCCCCTTTCTTACAGGTAAATTAACATTTTTAAGATTAGGTTTAAAACTTACAATGAAAAATGTATAGCTGTACCTTATTAACTGTACAATGCAGTTAGATGAATGCAGATTTTTTTTCACTTGTACTGTATCAACCTGTTTAAAAATCTGAGTTTTTAAAATTTATTTTAAAACTTATTTTATACACAGGATAGGGATGACTATTAAAAGTATTCTAATAATTATCTGTAAACTCAAGAAACCAAAAAGCACATGCTCATACTTTCTCCAACTAAGAAAATGCTACCCCAAACTGAATTACAGAAATACTTTCAGTCAACAGCTGCTCAGAGCAAGTGGCTGACACATATTTCTTAGAATTCATTTAATTCTCATTTACCCAACCATTTTAACTAACCTTTACTCTAAGCTGTGCTAATGATATAATTCTACTGGGCTTAAGAATCATCTCTGTGAGTTAAGAATAAAGGTAAGGACATAAATATTAAAATAAAAACCATTTCCTGATTTTTCAAAATATAGAGGTATAGCCTCAACTTAGAAAGCTTAATTCAACCTGAAATTACAAGCACATTAACTATACCATGCTCTGCCACATTTACTATAAGTTAAATGCTACTTGGGGGAAAAACTGTACTACAAAAGGAAATTATCTGAAGTGTCATATAATTTTATTTTGATAGTAAGCTCAATAGAAAATTTAAAAAATAAATTAGGAAGTTTTCCTGGGCTAAATGCAAGGAAAATTATTTTGTTCTAAATTTATTAAAATAAATTCTGATTTTAACCTGGAATGATCATGTATTTAATATTGAGATTTTCATTAGCATTTATGTTAAAACAAATTGTCATTTTAAACACAATTTTTATTGCTGATTATAGATATTTTACTCTTATGTAATACTCAATGATTCTGGTTTTATATTGGTAACTGCCTTAAGGAAAATCTACGCTAAAACATCAGACTTGTTTCCTCAGCACTTTACACAGGATAAGGGAAATAAACAAAGACTATGTAAAGCAAAACCATTTGTAAAAAAATTGCAAATCCAGAATTTTGGATTTGAATAATCCACTTAGATTAGCATGGCTGTGTCTTAAAAGGACAATTCTAAGATCATAATATAGGTCATGTCCTTAAGAAATAAGCAATGAAATCAATGACAATTACGCAAAACCTTCCATATTTACATGATGCCACCAAAAACCAGTAAAACAGATTAAATTAAGCTTTTTAATGTGCTGAGCACCAGCATTAGCAAAAAGGAAAAATAATGTTATAAAACAGATTCTTTTGAATCAGGTTCTGCAAAAAAGATGAAAGTATCATAAAAACGGGAGGCATCCAAACTGATTAAAGAAAAACAAAAAGATTTGGGCTTATCATTTCAGATTGTACAGCTATAAACTTTCATATGAGAAAGATAAAAGGGAGATGGGGTTGTAATGCAGGAAGTAAAGGGGAGATATAGAGAATGGTTAACATTAAAGGTTTTGCCAAAATATAATAATCAGGTTTAGGTGGTAGGTAATATCCTTCAAAGTACAACTTTTCCATTGCAGAACAAAACTTTTAAAATCGCCAATATGAACCCAAGTGCTTAAAACAAAAGCTACAACATCTAAATGTACTATTAAGTTTTAATTAAATAGTGCCAAAAGAAAATATTATTCAATATAAATAAAATATGCCTAAAATTACTGCTTTGTTGTATTTTTAATTACCACAAATATACAACTATTAAGACAAATAATAAACTATAAATGTCTTGGAAACACTTCTCTGCCCCAAAAGCAAAAAAACAAAAAAATGCTTGATGTCACAAAAACACTGCAAAAATTGACAGTTAAAACATTGCTGCTTTCCTTTTTGTCATCGATGACAATAATGCTCTATGAGAAAGATCCACATTTCTGGATACTTGCTCCTCAAACTGAGCTGAACAGGGAAGGAGAGATGTTCCTAGAAATTCAGGACCTGTCCTCTAATCAGTGGTTCTCAGCCTTCCTAATGCCACGACCCTTTGATACAGTTCCTCATGTGTGGTGACCCCCAACCATAAAATTATTTTCGTTGCTACTTCATAACTGTAATTTTGCTAGTTATGAATCGTAATGTAAATATCTGATATGCAGGACGTATTTTCATTGTCCGCGACCCACAGGTTGAGAACCGCTGCGTCTAGATACTTATGTGTCCTTCCTGGACAAGGGGACAAAATATGCCTCTGACCAAAGAGGCTTTGTGAAGACTACTTGCAAAAAAGTACCAACTTACCCATCAGATTTGAGTTCATGAAAGGTGTTGGGGACAGGCCTTCATGGGCCCCTAATCGACTGTCATTCAAGTGATCACTGTAATGAGGGCTGTCTGTAAAACCCTAGGGGAAAAAAAAAGATGGGAGTGTTAAAGAGATTACTTGGCAGTCCTGCTAATTGAGCATAATCATCTAATTAATATACAGACTTACAAATGGTTATTCCTCACCAAGTTCCTTGTTCATTCCTTAGAAAACTAAACAGGGTGCTTCTTTTGTTATTTTTAAGGTTTTAAAGTAAAAAATGTTTCTTGATCTTAAATTCTTTTTAAAAAAGGGATGAACTAAGAAAATACATTTCTGTGTTAGAAAATGTTTATCTCTATCCTCCTTTTTCTGCTTCCTTTCCTAAGTGGCAAACAAATCTTTAGCAAAAAAGATCTGTTTATACTCCTTTTAATACCAGTATAACAAAATATACTCTTACAGAAAGTGAGCCATATAAAAAGGAAAACACATTAAAAATAGCTGATTTAAGTTTTAAGAGTCTGAAAAATAAAACTGCAAACAGCATGAAAATATAGCTAATATTATTTCAAAATAGCCATTATTAAATCTCCCCTTATAACTTAAAACATGGTTTTTTAAAAGCAGAGAAGAAAAAACGATACCAAAGTTTACAAATAAAATGTTACAAAAGCTCTGTGGATTAAAAACTGTTCTGGTTCTCAGACTCCTACATATACCAAGTACAGCATCACCTTCTAAAATTATACTGATAAGGCCTTGAACCCGAGTTAATTAAAACTGAAGATGATACCTATCCTTCTGCTAACTTAAAACAATTTTAGTGAAGATCAGAAAAACTAACAAGAGGCCAAACAAGAAAGACAACTGCCTTGGCTCACAGAAACCAGAAACCACCCAGAAACCCCTGGGACTATAAAATCATCAATCACTGAACATTTATCATTAACGCAGCCTGCAGGGTAACATTCAAAAAGACATTAATGGGGCTGAAACAGGCCTCACTATCTTTGCAGGCATGCTGTCAGTTCAACCAAAAGGCTAGGAACTGAGAGCTAAGTAACTGTCAAATCATTACTATTGCTTATGGATGCATGTCACAAGTCCTTCTGCTGTTCTGTTTAAAAACTAATCTTCTGGGAGTGCTAACTCCCAAATGAATCACTGTTTCATTTTTATCTACTTTAGAATCACTGATACACATGTGACAGACATTCAAGAAGAATCTCAGTGACATTTACAACTTGGTTATGACCACAAGAGTATCTATCCTCTGGTAACCACAACCATGTCCCCGTCTGTCACAGCTACATGCAGCAGAAGCTAGATACAAAACAGAATGGGGGTGGGGGTGGGAAGGGA
>NW_006291818.1:1824079-1830653 GCF_000327345.1 Myotis davidii
ATATCATACTTTAAACAATACTTATTTTTAAAAAAGAATGGCTTCTAGGTCATTCCTTGGAGTTTTCTTTTGTTGCTTAAGACTGAACACTCTTGAAGTGTTAAGTAACATACTGCTATTGCACACATATCTGAGGGTTTCTCTCTGGCACTCCCTCTCACTACCATTCTTAGGCAAAAGGTCAAACGAAGGTACAAAAAATTCACTGAGATATTGCTTATCATCATTAAACAATACCATTACTTGAGAAAAATACCAACAGAAATGTGGCCACATTGTTCACACTTCATCTGAATGCTAAAGGAATAATAATATATTGACTTTTATGCTCTCAGTTCTTATTCTTAAAGCACAACACAAAGAACTTTCTTCTTTTATGACTAAAAAAAATATCACTTTAATTTTTTAAACTAATTCCTAAAGCACATATATACAAATAAATGTAAGTTTTAGGGTGTCATCAAATGACTGTACACACGATGCATTAACTGAATTGATTAATGTAGTAGCAAAAAGAAATTCTATCTCTAAGTCTTAATTAATATGTGCTCAGAGAACACACCATTTATTTTACTATCAACCTTGTAAAAATAATAGTAAATATTGTCCCTACCCATATGCACTCACACAATGCAGGGCACAGCCAAGAATTACTACAAGATTATTTCCCAGTCTACTTAAAATCCCATAGAAATTTTTGAAATTTTATGGAATTATCATATTGCACTACATGGGAGTCTATGAACTTTTTCATCATGTAAAAGCAAGATTTCAATATGGATCCTCAGTATGTCTTCATAAATAATAAACATATACTATTAAACAACATATAAAATTTTGTAAGATATAATTTTGCTCATTTAAAATAAACACTAAATAGAAGTTTGAATATTTTTTTCTTCCAACGTTCATCTTTGTCCATACAATTTCCTTGAAAAGCAACAGCCCAAGAACAACAACAAAATTGTTCTTCATCCACAGATACAATCTGATGATGGAGGAAGAACAAAGTAACCAAATTAATAAATGTTTGTTATAGTTTTAGATCTAATATATACCCAATCCCCACTGTTTAAGATTAATTTTGTTATTTCTTTCACATAGTAGTAGCAATGATACCCATCCAGGATATAACTTTTGGTGAACCAAGATGAATAGTTACAAAATAATTTACAAACATTTAAATAAGATCACACGTTCAAGAATACGTTAATGTGTAAACTAGCTGGATGCTATCTAGAATAGTGCTTTGCAAACTTCAATGTTCGTATCAATTAACTAGAGATCTTGTTAAAATGCAGATTAAGAAGTATAAGGTCTTGCTCTGGCTGGGCTGTTCAGTTGGTTGGAGCATTGTCCCATGCATCAAAATGCTGCAGATTCAATTACCTGTCAGGGCACATACTTAGGTTGCGGGTTCCATCACTGGTTGGAGTGCCTATGGAAGGCATCCACTCTCTCTCTCAAATCAATAAAAACATATCCTCTGGCGAGGATAAAGAAAAAAAAGTATAAGGTCTTGAGTAGGGCATTTTTAATACACAGGTGATGTTGATACTACCAGTTCACAGACAACATTTTTAGTAGCAAGAAACTGGACAATCAGAAATAATGATCTTTCATATAGAGAGAGGAGAAGCCCACGCCTAGAAAGGTGATAGGTTACACCCGCCTACCACCCTGAACCATATTAAAACACCAGAAGTTTCTAGGTTAAGTATAAATTAGGAAGAAATACCATAGTTAACAAAAAAATCTAAAGCAATTAGAGTAACAAAATATTTTTATATATGTAGATATATACTCATCCATGTGCCCCAGCTTTAATGAGAAAAAGAATGCGTGTTAATTGACCCACCGTTTAAATAGCCAACTTTTTTTTTCCATTTTAAGTTTTATTAAGTTTCAAATAGAAAACATTCCAAAAAGAGAAAAGTTATATATAATGCCTATGTTCTATACTCAAATAAAGAAAACACTATCATTCTGTTTCTTTTATTTATTTTTTAGAGAGAGGAAGGGAGAGAGATAGAGAGCTAGAAACATCGATGAGAGAGAAACATTGATCAGCTGCCTCCTGCACATCTACTGGGGATGTGCCCGCAACCCAGGTACATGCCCTTGACCGGAATCGAACCTCGGACCTTTCAGTCCATAGGCCGACGCTCTATCCACTGAGCCAAACCGGTTTCAGCCATTCTGTTTCTTTTAAAGTCAGACATATCAAGACCAATTCTTTTCCAAAGAGAGCAGAATTAAGTCTGCTGGGTAAGTAAACTATTTGCCAAACAGCTTAAACAGCCAACTCTTTAAGTACCACATAGAGTTAGGCAATGAGAGCATAGATGCCCGTAAGCAGAAAAGGCAAAAGAATGCCGTAACATAATGCAATATGGAGCTGACAGAACAGCATGGAATGAAGCAGAATAATGCAGTGACCTGTTCAATTATCAAAGGGCTGGAGAAAACAAAGGGAAGGCGACTGACCTGAGGAAGGAGTTGGAGGGAGGGGAAAGGAACAAAAACCAAGCAAGCAATGTTAAAATGGAGCCTAAGTAGATCAGTCAGCTGTACTGATCAATGGATGCTATTTCAATTTTAGAATATAAAGGAATTAAACCAGTGAAATCATTAAATACAGAGCTGTTATGGTACATATTTTAAATTGATAGAGCATGACTGTGCTAATAAAAGTAGTCAAACCTGACCTCCTGGGGCTCTTAATTAAGATCTTGAATTCTGTACAATGGTTTTACCATGAAAATAACCATTAATGAAAATGAGATTTTTATACATGAAGATGATAAACACTACATTATGAAGGATAGGGCAATACTACCAGAACCATCTATCACAGTAGCTTTTTAGCCATAGTATGCTACTAACCACAAACATATTTCCTAATATACCCTAAAAATTACTGTTCCTGTCTTACAATAAAAATGGACATCACTCAAAAGATTAATAACTTATAAAATCAGTTGATACATAGATCACAAAACTGTTCAATTTTAACTTTAAATCTGTCTAAATTACAACTTAATTTGCAAATATTAAACATCTATGAATACATAGTACTTCATAAAAGCTTTGGTATTATGAAATGTATTCTACATAATGCATTTCATACTTTTCTCTATGCTCATTTCCTGGTAGAAAATTTAGAAACGTCAATCCCTGCTACAATATGACAACAGACTTGAAGTAATCAATCAAAGCTGCTATCATTTTTAAACTAATTTAAACTGCACATAATCAATCAAATCTTTTGTTCTACCAAAACCAAACAAAAGCACCCTGGTCTTTTTACATAATAATATTCTCCTCTGGTTTGTCTCCTCAAAAATACAAAAACTTTTTCCTTTGGTTAATTTTTTAAATAGCTCATTTAAAAACGTTATTCCACCCAAACAGTAAATAAGGTGTAATCACCAGAGAACCTTCCAAGTTTAGAACAGACTCGTGGTTTTTCTAACCTATGTTGCAATTTCTTTATATGAAAACCACTGCCCATTTTAAAATATTCTTTCCAATTATTTGCAGTAGTTAAAAAGTGTGTGTGTGGTGGAAAAGGCTCTTTCAATAAAGATTTACATTCTCAGAAAATCTTTTCCTGACCCCAGTACAGGACCAAATTGGATGAAATCATTCTGAACTCCCACAGCAGCAAGTATTTCCATCATATCATTGCTCACACTTATTGAAATTACCTAATTATCCATTTAAATTATACCATAATTATCTGTTATAATTGCACAGTACAGTGTAGTGGATAAATGTGGAATTTTTGAAGCCAGACTGGCACATGTGAATCCCATCTTTACCATACACTAGCTATGTGACTTGGGACAACATTATCTTTCTTGCCTATTTCCTTAAATGTAAATTAGGGGTAATAATAATATCATCATTTCACAAGTTGTTATTAAGCATTAAATAAGGAAATATATGTAGTAATTGAAAAAGTGCCTGGCACATAGTAAATGCTAGCCATTATTAGTATCATCTCAGTTAGAGATTGCTATGTCTTACAAATTCTGAAGACAAGGCCTGTGTCTGTTCTTTCACAAGAACACTCTCAGAACAATGGCTGGCACATACAGAGCAGGTGCTCAATAAATGATGGATGGGAGTTTTCAGCTGTTAAATCTTTAAAATGCTGAAAGGCTTTAGATATTACAAACATGCAATCAGTTTTTCCACAGAACACCCAATAACCAGCAGAAAGAACACTGATAAGTTACTAGCTTTTCTAACCAGGCTGAACAAGTAACCACAGAATTTTCATACTCAAAAAACATCAACTATTCAAATCCTATAGCTTCTAAGTAGTCAAATCCAGTAGAATCAGACATAAAGCATAAGCTACCAGAAATCGCTGGATGAGGCCTAAATATAAATGAGTGGTCACATCTCAAAGAGAAGCAAAATGGAAATAAAAATAAAGAGAAGTAACATATGAAGTTTAAAAGAGAAAAAAAGTCCTTATTACACTTCATTGTTTACTCCTATGATAAGTTACCAAAATAAATATTTAGATAAATAAGGTTACACTTTTTAAACAAATCCTTGAATGCGATGGTCTCTCAATGAAATACATCTATGAAAAAGTGGGTTGACTTGATGTGAACAGTCTGTTACCTGAAAGCCAAGTCTGTGTTTACTAGTATATCACTCCGTACTTTTTCACCAGTGACAAGCACATTAATGAGCACACAGTGTATGACTAATAAATATGTTAACTTAATAAATGAATGAATAATGTTCACTGTTAACGAATCAGGTCTACATCAGAAAAAGCTACCTAATATTCAATATGTTAAGGTTCTGTTATCCTTTAAGAGGTCAGTTGCTAACACACAATCAATTTTCTTGACAGAGAAATGGATTGTTACCCAGATCCATAAATTCCTAAACGACAAGAATGTTTTAATTCCTCTTTATGATCCCCAAAGAGATCAGCACAGAACTTATGCATGTAATTAAGTGCTTATGTTTTGTTTGTTTCTTTTAAGGATGAATAGCTTTTCCAGGTAGCTTTTTACTTATGAATGCTAAGTAGTTTCATATAATTACAATAATTCCAGACTGAAGAGTAGGTCTTCAATTGTCATGGGTGGGAGGAAAGAATAAAAATCTTATAGAGAGAGAAAGGATTCTCATAAAATATGATGGATACATGAAATACTGCTTAGCATGAAATGCTTTTGAAAATGAGATCCCAGATGATCATTTTAAAAAGTTCACATGGGTTCAGTTCTAAGTTGAATTCATCCATGTTCACAAATATATCCATGTAACTGCTAATGCCATCTGTTAGAAGCTATCAGAGTGCCTACTAAATAAATTAACTGATATAAACATGCCAGCACTGTATTAAGGCTTTAATGTGTTATATTAATTAATTGAAACTATATACAAATACTGTATTTCCCTCATCTCATAGTTGAGGAAATTTTGTCTTAGAGAATTTAAATAACTTTCCCAAAGTCAGAGAGTAGTAAAGTGACTTAAACTTGGAATTGTGACAGCAGATGACTTAATGTTAGCCACTAATTTTTTGATCTCCAGCACCAAGAAATCTGTCAATAGAATATACACTTAAATAGAGAATAATTTCCATTAAGCCAGCCATTTTCAATGTCTCAGAACCCCTTTGGTCTCAGGGCTTCTTGTATAAAAAATATTTTGTCTTGCCCTAGCCAGTTTGGCTCTGTGGGTAGACAGCTGGCCCACAGACGGAAGGGTCATGGGTTTGATTCTTGTCAAGGGCACATAATTCAGTTGCAGGCTCAATCCCCAGACCTGAATGGGATACATGCAGGCGGCAATCAATTCATGAGTCAATTTCACATTGATGTTTCTCTGTCTCTCCCCCTCCCTTCCACTCTCTCTCAAAATCAATGGGAAAAATATCCTCAGGTGAGGATTAATAATCTCAAAAACCACTGAAAACCCAAAGAACTTTAAATTATGTGGGACATACCCATTGATATTTGCCATATTAGAAATTACACCTGAAAAAACTTAAAAACACAAGAACCGTCAGAGCAAAGGCATCATCACTTACCATGAAGCATTTAGAAACTCATAGTATACTCAGGAAAGAAAGACTGAAATGGCAAACAGCTTCTTAGTAGTATATTGAAAAAATAGTTTTAACCTTGCAAAAAGAGTTAAAAGGGTCTGAGGACATCCCATGAGGGCTCCTGGACTTGGGGGTGGGGGGTGGGCACAGGCCGGGCTGAGGGACCCCTCTCTTCCCCATGCACGAATTTCATGCACCAGGCATCTAGTAATAATAATAAAAGGGTAATATACTAATTAGACCAGACGACTTTCCAGACGAAGCCAGGGCTGTGAGGGAAGCCCGGGTAACCAGTGCCTGCCGGCGGCCAGAGGAAAGCCCAGGTCCCAGGTACAAGAGGGAAGCCAGTGCCAGCAGCCGGGGGAAGGAAGGTCTTCTCTTTTTTTTTTTTTTAAATATATTTTATTGATTTTTTTACAGAGAGGAGGGGAGAGGGACAGAGAGCTAGAAACATCGATGAGAAAGAAACATCGATCAGCTGCCACT
>NW_006291818.1:1830670-1841496 GCF_000327345.1 Myotis davidii
AACTTGAAATTTTCATATTATTAAAATGATATTATTGTTATTAATTATATTACGCGCCTCTAGTCCTATATAGTAAAAGCCTACTATGCTAAGTGTCTGGTCGTCCGTTCAACCAATTAAAGCGTAATGTGCTAATGATATGCTAAGGCCGCTCAAGCACTAGCTATGATGTGCACTGACCAGCAGGGGGCAGACAGTCAACCGGTCGACCAGTTGCTATTATGTGCACTGACCACCAGGGGAGCAGACAGTTGACCAGTCGCTATGACGTGCACTGACCACCAAGGGGCAGACAGTCAACCTGTCAATCAGTAACTATGATGTGCACTGACACCCAGGGGGCAGACACTCCAACCGGTAGGTTAGCTTGCTGCTGGGTCCAGCCAATTGGGACTGGGCAAGATGGACCAGACATACCCTGGAGCCCCATCGCAGTCCCTCCCTTGCAGGCCAACCTCCCACATCCCTCCCTGGTCCTGATCGTGCACCGGTGGGGTCCCTTGGCCTGACTAGCACCCTCTCACAATCTGGGACCCCTCAGGGAATGTTGGAGAGCTGGTTTCAGCCCGATCCTGTAGGCCAGGTTGAGGAACCGTACTGGTGCATGAATTCATGCACTGGGCCTCTAGTAGTACTAAAAATGCCTATTAGAAAAGATGAAAGGTCTCAAATCAATTACCTCAACCTCAAACTTAAGAAATTAGAAAGCAAAGAGCAAATTAAACTCAAAGTAAAGGTAAAAGTAGAAGTCAAACATATTGAAAAAAAGAAAAGGCAAATGAAACCAAAAATTAGTTCTTTGAGAATATCAATAAAATAGGTAAGCTTCTAGCCATACTGATCAGGAAAAAGAAAGGAAAACAATTCATCAATATCAGGGATGAAGTTGGTATTGTAACTACGGATCCTACAAACATTGTGCCAGGTAGATTCTAAAATGGCCCAAGGGTCTCTGTCTTTTGGTATTTATACCCTTATATAAACCATTTCTCTTGAGTGTGAGCTGACCTAATGACTTGCTCCTAATCAATAGAACATGGCAAAAGTGATGGATGTCATGTCTATGATTAGGCTCCACAATATTGTGTTTTCTATCTTGCTAGCAAACCCTCTCCCTTGCTGGCTTTAATGAAGTTGCTGTGATGAAAAGACCAAATTGGCAAGATACTGAGGACACCTTCCAGACAATAATCAACAGGAAACTGTGGCCCTCAGTTCAACAACTAAAGGAAAATGAATCCTGCCATAAACCAAATGAGCTTGGAAGCAGATGCTTCACAAATCAGTCTTTCAAATGGGACTCCAGTTCTGGCCCATTACCCAATTCTGTTATACAATTCTGTATAATAAATATACAGATATCTATTATAGTTTTATTCAAGACATGAACAACCAGAAATGAAATAAAAAAACAATCATAAGAACATTAAAAATTATTGTTATAAACTGTAAGTTGTGCAAGATGTGTTCAATGAAAAATGTAAAACATTACTAAGAGAAATTAAAGAAGCTTAAATAGAAGGATATACCATATTCATGGATAAGGCTCCCCATTGTTTAAGAGATTTTTTTTTCCCCATTGAATTCCCTAGTTACCTCTGAAAATCAATTAACACATATGAAAAGATCCATTTTTTACTCTATTCCACATGGATAAGGCTCCCCTTAAACTGATCTATAGATTCAATGTAATCCCAAACAAAATCCAGAACACTTTATAGAAACGGATAGGCTGGTTTAAAATACTTCAATTTATATGCAAAGCACCTAGAATACGCAAAAAAAAAATTAAAACCAAATAACAGATTGGAAGTCATACACTATCTCAAATCAAGGTTTATTTTAAACTAGTTGCCTGGTGCACGAATTCATGCACATTGAAAGGAAATTAATTAGAAGAAATATTTCGATATCGCTATTCGCCCTTTCTCTATAATAGAAGTGTCAACCAAACTCACATCAACAATGATAGATCAAAACACACGTGTGCAATTAGCGCCAGTGAGAGCTTTATAAGTATCATGCATGCACAACTCAACTTAGCCTTTTATACATATAGAATTAACTTGCTTAATTAGACCTGCTTTCTGGTTTAGCTAAACTTTTTCCAGCCCAATGAAGCACCCCAACCTCTCTTTCAGTTAAGTGTCAGCAATACAGCAATAAATATCAACATGAAGCACATTATTATTGTAGATCACACAGGGAGAACAAAGGTTAAAATATTTAACTGTAGACTCCCAGATGGAGTTATCAGTGCTGGCGCAAGGCCAGGCCTTTAGATGTGGTCTCACGGCCCCCCCACAACACACAGGGCTTTTTGCAAAACCCACAAAAGGTCCGGAAGTCCCATCCCATATGAGTATGAAATATTTGCACCTGGCTATAAAGCAGTGGTTCTCAACCTTCCTAATGCTGCGACCCTTTAATACAGTTCCTCATGTTGTGGTGACCCCCAACCATAAAATTATTTTCGTTGCTACTTCATAACTGTAATTTTGCTACTGTTATGAATCGTAATGTAAATATCTGATATGCAATATGTATTTTCACTGTTACAAATTGAACATAATTAAAGCATAGTGAGTAATCACAAAAACAATATGTAATTATATATGTGTTTTCCGATGGTCTTAGGCGATCCCTGTGAAAGGGTCGTTCCACCCCCAAAGGGGTCGTGACCCACAGGTTGAGAACCACTGCTATAAACCAATTCATGCTCCTGGGCTGAAGAAACTGCAAGGAGGCTAGTCGTGGCAAGGGAGAGGAAGCAGGGCGTTGCTAGGTGATGTCATTACCTGGCACCCACAGCCACCGTTCTCAGGCTGGGCTAGTCTGTGAGCTGCATTTTGCACCATGGGGTCTCAGCAGCATGGGCTGTGATTAGGTGGGCTGTTGCTCCAGGGTAGTGACGGGGCCTGTGTCCCACTTGAGGAAGCTGAGTGTTGCTTTGTGGGCACCAGGTCCACAGTGCTAGTGCACATCACGGCAGCTCCTGCATTGAATGTCTGCCCCTGGTGGTCAGTGCACGTCATAATGACCGGTCAGACAGTCGAACACTTAGCATATTAGCCCTTTAATATAGATAGATGTACAGTAATCCAGTATGGTCTTGGTGTGATGATTTAAAAAAAACACAATGGAACAGAATAGAGTAAAAAATGGATCTTTTCATATATGTTAATTGATTTTCAGAGGTAACTAGGGAATTCAATGGGGGGAAAAAATCTCTTAAACAACGGATACCAATAAAACAGGAGCCTTACTTCACACCTTATTAAAAAAAGAACTGCAATGAACCACAGATCTAAATAAACAGTTAAATGTATAAATTGTTTAATTTACTATGCCTTGAGACTGCTATGTTACTAGCAGTCAAACTTATTTCAAAAGAGATACAGAAGGATTCCCTGGATGGGAAAATATGTGAGAAGTATGTTGCATTCCTTTCTTAAAGGTTTATAATTTACAGTAATATTAAAAAACAAAAATCTAACACCAATAAAAACATTTAAGTTTGTTTAATACACAAATATGGTGGACCATGGAACAGTGTATTTACAAATTGTTTATTAATATCCTATTAAACAGTCTGAGACACTGTAATCTTGTTCAAATTTTTTACATGTTAGGAACTATGTCCAGAATAAGTAACTAATTTGACCAAGTTTGCTTGTCTAATGGAAGAAGTTCACTTGTCTCCAGGCTTAAGTCCTCTGTTTTTTTGTATTACAAAACAGATAATCATTTTCACTTGGTATGCCTTTGAGGTTTCATAATCAAGTACCACTTCTATTTCTGTGCTTCTACTCTTCCAGGGCCATCATTATTAGAACTTTTATCATTCTATAGTATAATAATCTGTTTTTCCCATAAGAAAGAGCACTACTTTTGCCCAGGGTATGTAAGCTAATCATTTTTGTTTTGCCCAACTAATTTCAGAGAGAGAAAATAGTGGAATCTCAATAAATGCTTCATGAATGAAAGAAACGGAAGAAAAAATGTGAGATCCCACAAACTAGAGTATAGAAGTTCAAAAGAAGACTATAAGATTTAAAAAGGGAAGATACTGAGGAAAAGTGATCTAAAGATGTAAGGTAGGGTTAGTGGCAAATCAAGTACAGTATTTTCAGAGTACAATCTCAGAAAAGTATGAACTCAATGAGATGTAATGTTATCATCAATGCAGAGAAGATATTTGGTTCAGGATAGCTGATACTTTAGTGTTTAATCACTAAATAATTTCCTAAAGACCAAGAATACGTTCTGCTTCATGCAAAATGCAGCATATTGATTACAATATAAAACCAATCCAAATAATTACTTCATTTGATAACATAAAAGATTAAACATTAGTTCAATAAATTAAAGGAAAACCTTGCAAGCTTATTTTCAGAAAACATTAGAATAAATAACAAAAATATATCACAAAAGGAACTAAAATGAATTGATTATGCTATGTTTGATGATATAATCAATCTCATTTAGGTCTCTTAACTACCCTATGATATAGATAACCTTTAAAAATTTTTTGAGAAACTAAAGCCTCTTCTTTTTGAACTTACATTCCTATGAATCTGGGCTACATACTTTTTCCCATAATAATCTCCAAATCCCAAAATCTGTGAGATAGTAAACTTTCCAACAGTTTCAATTTTGTAAACTAGAATAGGTCCCTCATTTGTTCAGGACATATTCCAGCTTTCTCCCTAAGGAGCATCCAAGATTATAAAACTCGTAACATGGTTTTGCATCAGAAGGGATCTGTATACTTTTCATGAAACTGGATGTAAAAAGAGGAACACTTATACACTACTTAATAAACCCCAGAGATCACACTACATATTTTATAAAACTTCCTCTATTTAATTCTTACACATATTTATGAGAGCAATCTCTTTGTAGATGAGAAAACTGAGGCTCAAATTAAGTATTTTATCTTTTCCAAGGTCAAATATAGTGGTAAAACCAAGAAGCAAATTTACCTGGTTTATTCCATGGCTTTATTTTTTTTTTACATATAAAAGTGAATATTTTTATAAGAAATAAAGATAGCCCCATTGTGTTACAACTCTAGAGTACCTATCTTTAAAGTCCTTGATAAGTAGAAATAACAACTGTTTGGGGTCTGTTTTATACTTCAGCAAATGTAATATGATAGAAAGAAACAGTAATTTAGAGTCATATTAGACTTAGATATTTAATATCTGGTAAGTTTTCTATATTCTCTGAGCCTAAATTTCCTTGACTTATAAAATGTACAGGATTTTTCCTAGAAGAAAACAAAGGCTAGTAAAATCTTGGACATTTCTAACAGCAATATTTATTTTATACATCTCCTCAGGCAAGGGAAACAAAAGAAAAAAATAAACAAATGGGACTACATTAAACTCAAAAGTTTCTGCACAGCAAAGGAAACTATCAACAAAATGAAAAGACAACCTACTGAATGGGAGAACATATTCACCAATACATCTGATAAGAGGTTAATATCCAAAATTTATAAAGAGCTTATAAAACTCAATACCAAAAACAAACAATCCAATTTAAAAATGGGCAAAAGACCTAAACAGACACTTCTCCAAAGAGGACATACAGATTTCCAATATACATATGAAAAAAAAATTAAAAATGGAACTGCCCTATGACCCAGGAATTTCACTTCTGGAAATTTATCTGAAGAAACCCGAAATACTAGCTCAAATGAATGTATGTACCCCTATGTTCATTGCAGCATTATTTAGAATAGCCAAGATTTGGAAGCAACCCGTGTCCATTAGTAGAAGAGTATATAAAATAGCTATGGTACACTTACACAACAGAATACTACTAAGCTGCAAACAGGAAGAAAATTTCACCCTTTGTTACTGCATGGATGGACCTGTTATGCTAAGTGAAATAAGCCAGTCAGAGAACAAAAAGTACATGATTCCATTCATATGCAAGAATCTAATGAACTGAACAAATAAGCAAAATAGGGACAGACTCATAGATAGAGAGAGTAGGTAGACAACTCTGGTGGGGGGGTATTGTGGTAGGGGTAGGTTTGCAAAAAAAGAAATAAAAGAGAAAGAACTCATGGACAGGGATAACCGTGTGGTGACTACAGGAGGGGTAGGGGAGTGGGTAGAAGTGGAAGAGGGTATACGTGGGATAAATGGTGATAGAAAAATAAAATAAAATAATAAAATAAAATAAAAGGGGGGAAATGTATAGGATTTTTAAAATGACTTCTTGGTGAGCTGGTATGAAACTTAGAATAGGCATTACATGAAAGGTCTTAAACTATATTGTGACAAATGCTGGTTATGATTATTGTTATTAATAAAAATAGGCTAAGCAGGCCTAAAAATGTATTCAGCCAGACTCTATCCTAAGTTATTTCCTAAGTTTATAAGAAATAATTTAAAAGCCATCAGAAACTAGGACCTCATCAATTGAAAAAGGGACACAAGAGAGATTTTAAAAGATTAATATGTTTTGACTTCTACTTGTTAACTTTAAAGACTAAACAATGAGAAGAAAAAAAGAGAGACTTGCAAAGATCAATCCTGATAAACATGCTATTTCATAGACATACAAAGTGAAACTCACAGTGAGGTGAGAAAGGCTCTTTCCAGAAGATCTATATTAGAGCATCTCAACTGGCATTGTACCTAGAATGGCTAGACTGAAAAAATAGGTTTGACTGGCTTAAAATGGAACCGTCAACAATCTGATAGGTATGTGATTTGAAGGAGTGTATATCATTTTTAACCCAATTATTTTGTTACCCAAGAACATTAAGATTACAATATATAGTCAGGTGCTGTTTGAATGCAACCAATCTTAACAAACATTTCTCTCATGGGTTTATTTAACCCTAACTTTAAAATACTCCCTTTTCTTACCCATAGTTTTCTTCACATTCAAAACATTCAGAAGGAGCAGTTATATAACAAAACAGAGATTAATGGGAACATAGATGCAATATATAGAAAACACTTACTTTAATTCTCTGTCCCTCCTGTCTTGCTTTGCTATTTAACTGCTTCATCTTGTGTTTTGTACCTGAGATCAAGAGGCATAAAATACTATTTCAAAATCTGTATGTCCTTTCTAATTATTGCATTTGAACTCCATATTGTCCATTTGAACACCATTTTCTTCTTCAAAATAAAAAAGCAAACCATAAACAATTTAGAGAAAGGAAATATCTATTCTGAAGGAGAGTGAACACTAAACTTTAGTTCCCATCAATGCTAATGGGGGTCAGTAAGTAAAAATTATTTTATTTTTTATTAACACAGCTAGATTTTCCCATTTATAAGGAAAACCATGAAAATCAGATAATCTAGTAGTTGTATAACACAACCACAGCTAACTTGTCAAAGCCTAACTAAAACACATGAAGTTTAGTTCGGGAGTTATTACTCTGGGGACAGAGAGTCTAAATGATTTTTTATCTCCCCTAGTTACCAAGTGTGCCATTTTGTTTTGTTTTTTCCCTTTGTGAAATCTCTCTTCTTTCCATTACTTTGTGATCTTGATCCTACCATCCTAATCCAAATTTTATCTAATCACAAGTGGGCCTGTGTAGTAACATCTTACCAGATCATCTTATTTATTGTCACCCTTTTACACTGGTTCCATCCTTCTTACCTCAACATATTGATCTTTATAGAGCACTTTGTGTCATGACCTGTATAAAAGTCTAATTTTAACTGGCTCTCTTCTTCCCAAAGATAGACTGTATTTCTTCTACAGAAAGGTTATCTGCCTAACCACACTGTTTACCTACAAAGCAAGATGATTTACTATTTACTGAATTTCGTGATTTGGAAGCATTTGTAGTTGTGGTTCCATCATTCCACATTTCCAGAACGTTATCTTCATTTCAACTTTATTCATACAAATGCTATCTGTCCTATAATATACTATTCAAATACTTCCTCTTCTATTACCATCCAAAGTAATCTCTCCCTCTCCTGTAATCCCATGTTCACCAATGAGATTAATTTGCTAATTAATTATTTGCTGCCTTAAAAGAGTTAAAGTTTGATAACTGATTTAATTCTTAGGCAAATATGACTTGTATTTCTAACCATAATTCCTGAACTCTAAAATATATATTTACTCATGTTTTACGTTTAAGAAATTGAGTGATTTAAAAATATCAGCAAATTGAAACTCAGGACCACAGTAAGTCACAAGCTACTTAAAAGCAGGCAGACAACCTTATTATCCTTATTTACAATGGTGGTCCCCAGTGTGCTCTGCTGGAAGATGAAAACCACAGGTCTTCTCTACCCTTAGATATTCATTCTGAAGGCCTGGACCTTAAAATGTAAATGAACAACATGCCAGGTTCTCCCAAAATGCAAGCCAGTCCAACCCTTCCTGGGATCAAAATGATCTCTGTGTATTTTTATCGATAGCATGTGAGGGGAACTAAGGCTCTATTATCCCATCTCCAGCTCGCTATTTGTCAAACTATAGAGTGGCTGCTAGTCTAGCTCTTCCACATGAATGAAAAGATGCTAAATACCTGCTAAAAATGGAGACAGCACTGAGCAAAATTAAATATTCCTTTAGCCACATCTGGTAGAAACGGTTCAGGAGTCCTAGAGAAACAATACTAAACTCAGCCAGATAAGGTATCCTTATGAATTCATTTTAATTTTCATAAAAGCTGAAAGCTGTATGTTTACTCTAGCTAAATTTTTTATTATTTTGGTTTTCCTTATCCCAAGTACCTGATCTATGGCTTTCTGTATGAGTCTTAGGAGGCTGGAGCAACTCTTAAATCCTTGTACCCTCATATTTTCATTTTCTACCTGACCTAGTTTATCAAGCTGCCATCTATGTGTATTCCTGACAACTGGTCTGAAAAATGGTTGCTTTTTCAAATAAACCAAACCCTCATAACTCCTCACCAAGACAGAATAGTATGTATTAAAATGAAAGAACTCTAAATGTACCTACTGTTTATCCCTTAATAAAAAGTCCCTACAATTATTCTGTGCTGAGTCATATGCAGCAGCTAAACCAAGTATTTTAAAGCCAACTCTTCACCGCATAACTACTTTTCCCCTCCTCCACTAATAGGCCTAAGTATGGAACTTAGCTAGGTAGTTATTATTAGTAGTCAGCACCCTTCTATCAATGAAAAAAGGGGGGGGGGAGTGAGTTTAAGGTAAAGAGAAAAACATGCCAGGTTCACAGAGCTACAAGTAGAAGTGCCAGAAATAGAACCCAAACAGCCTGACTTCAATATTCAGGCTCTTAAATTCTATGCTATTCTGCCTCCCAATACACTATACTTGCTAAGCAAATTTATTTTTACCATATCCTGTCCCATGTCCTCTTTTGGGATATTAATTACAGATCCTCTTCTCTTTCACCTTTCTCCTCTCTCTTCTCTCATTCCTTTAGTGCAGCGGTTCTCAACCTTTGGGGGTCGAACAACCCTTTCACAGGGGTCCCCTAAATACATCCTACATATCAGATATTTACACTATGACTCATAACAGTAGCAAAATTACAGTTATGAAGTAGCAACGAAAATAATTTTATGGTTGGGGGTCACCACAACATGAGGAACTGTATTAAAGGGTCGCAGCATTAGGAGGGTTGAGAACCACTGCTTTAATGTAGGGCAGAAAATTTAAGACAATTCTTCAAGATGGGAAATCCAAACAAATCTCATGGGTAGTTTGTATCAAAAGCACACATCACAAACTAGTAAAATCTCAAACTCATTAAGTCTTAGTTTCCTCAACTATGAAATAAAAGCATTGGATATAAGTAACTAACATACCTTCTAATCTTGAAAACTCTATAATACCACAAAAGAGGCGGAAGGAAGAGCAACATGGACATGACTGTTTCATTCTACAAACCATAATATAAAGATAAGGGGGGGGGGGGGGGGGGGGGAGACCTGGTGGAAATTTAGCAATTAGAAAAAATAAGCACTCACACCTTATTCAACTGAATGTTACTTCTTTCCCAAAATAACTACCATAATAGATTATATATAACCTGAAAAATACTCATGATTAAAATGCCTACTCCTGATGCCTATAAATATAATTTCTGTTAGTAGTGACCTACCAGTGAACTTCTCTACCTTTTAAAGTGAGAAATCAAAAATTCTACCTTAGCCGAAACCGGTTTGGCTCAGTGGATAGAGCGTCGGCCTGCGGACTGAGAGGTCCCAGGTTCGATTCCGGTCAAGGGCATGTACCTGAGTTTCGGGCACATCCCCACTCTATAATAACCCCTAGCACAGGGTGCAACCCAAATGGTACTTCGGTACTTTGAGCTAGGCCTAAGTTGTGTAGCAGAGCTAGGAGGCAGGAAAACCAAGATGAGATGGCCCTTTGAGATTTCCATGAACTAAAATCAGACTGTATTTCAGAAACAGAATATGTCTATTATAACATACAATGAAATATTAGATATTTAAAGATAATAATGGTGTTAATAATATTAATAGTAGCTTTCACTTACTGTATCAATAAAAGAAATACTTAATAGCTATTATTACATTTCATATTTACCAAAACCCTACAAGGTATTTGTAAAATTATCATAATTTTAGAGATGAGAATCCCGAGGCACAAGGAGGTTAAGTAACTTGAACTAGGTCACAGAGTACAACTCTCCAGAGGCTGTAATCCCTATATTATCCTATCTAATAAAAGACAAAAAGGGTAATTAACCATACCTCCGCTATGCTTCCCATTGGCTAATCAGGGCGATATGCAAATTAACTGCCAACAAAGATAATGACTGGCAGCTATGCAGCGGAAGCAAGCAGGAGACTTGCTTGCTCCAGTGAT
>NW_006291818.1:1842249-1850009 GCF_000327345.1 Myotis davidii
GAGGGGTCCCAGACTGCGAGAGGGCACAGGCCGGGCTGAGGGACCCCCCCCCTCCTTCCCAAATGCACAAATTTTTGTGCACCGGGTCTCTAGTATTGCATATAACAAAAGGGTAGTATGCAAATAGACCAAACAGCAGAACAACTGAACAACCAATCAAAGCATAATATGCTAATGATATGCTAAGGCTGCTCAACTGCTTGCTATGATATGCAGTGACCATCAGGGGGCAGATAGTCAACTGGTCAACCAGTCACTATAACGTGCACTGATCACAGGGGGCAGATGCTCTGACCAGTATGTTAGCTTGCTGCTGGGGTCTGGCCGATCGAGACTAGCGAATGGGCTGGACATGCCCTGGAGCCTTCCCGCTTCCCTCCCAGTCCCTATCATGTACCTGTGGGGTCCCTTTGCCTGGCCTGAGACCTCTTGCAATATGGGACCCCTCAGGGGATGTCGGAGAGCTGGCTTCAGCCCGATCCTGCAGGTCACTCCCCTTGGGAGGGCACCAGACATAGAGCTCATGACTGGCGAGCACTGCTGCAGCAGCGAGAGCCTTCCCCTAAGTTTGATTGGGTGCAAGCTCTTCTTGCCCCTTCTATGCCCCCTTTCCATTGAAATTTGTCAGCCTGTTCCATGTTTCTATGCTTCTGGCTCTAGTTTGTTCATCGTTTGTTTTGTTCACTATATTCCATATATAAGTGAGATAATGTGATACTTATCTTTATCTGACTGGCTTATTTTGCTTAGCATAATACTCTCAAGGTCCTTCCATGCTGTCTCAAAGATTAAGATATCCTTCTTTTTTACAGCTGCATAGTATCCCATAGTATCCCACAGCTTTTTTTATACACTCATCTACTGACGGGCACTTGGGTTGTTTCCACATCTTAGCTATTCTAAATAATGCTACTATGAACATTGGGGTACATACATTCTTTCTGATTGGAATTGATATATTCCTAGAAGTGGGATCACTGAGTCAAACAGCAGTTCCATTTTTTTAAAAAAATATATTTTATTGATTTTTTACAGAGAGGAAGGGAGAGAGATAGAGAGTCAGAAACATCGATGAGAGAGAAACATCGATCAGCTGCCTCCTGCACACCTCCCACTGGGGATGTGCCCGCAACCCAGGTACATGCCCCTGACCGGAATCGAACCCGGGACCTCTCAGTCCGCAGGCCGATGCTCTATCCACCGAGCCAAACCAGTTTCGGCCAGCAGTTCCATTTTTAATTTTTTGAGGAAACTACATACTGTTTTCCATAGTGGCAGTACTGTCTGCATTCCCATAAGCAGTGTACTAGGGTTTCCTTTTCCTCCACAACCTCGCCAGCACTTGTTGTTTGTTGATCTATTGATGGTAGCGTTTCTGGTAGGTGTGAAGTGGTACCTCATTGTTGTTTTAATTTGCATCTCTCTGATGATTAGTGACTTTGGGCATTTTTTCATGTCTATTGTCCATCTGTATGTCCTCTTTGGAGAAGTGTCTGTTTAGGTCCTCTGCCATTTTTTAATTGGATTGTTTGTCTCCCTTTTGTTAAGTTGTATGAGTACTTTATATATTTGAAAATTAAACCCTTATCGGATATATCATTAGCAAATATGTGCTCCTATACAGTGGGTTCCCTTTTCATTTTGATGTTGGTTTCTTTTGCTGTGCAGTAGCTTTTTAGATTGATGTAGTCCCATTTGTTTATTATTTCCTTTTTTTCTCTTGCTCTAGGTAGTGTATTGGTGAAAATTATGCTACATGAGATGTCTGATAATTTGCTGCCTACATTTTCTTGTAGTATTTTTATGGTTACATGACTTACATTTAAGTCTTTTATCCATTTTGAGTTTATTCATGTGTGTTAAAGTATCTTCTATTGTGGCCTCTTTACTTCTATTGTGTAAAGTGTTTTCAAATATTACAAAATTAAATGTTTTCTATTATTAATGTAAAGTTATTTTATTTTTTAAATGGTTCAATTTGCTATGATAGAAATGTATTATTTATATAATATGGTAAAGTCTAAAGAAATTTCACTCACATATTTTATTAAAGTTTAAATTGACTTGTTAATACTTTCAATAAAATGTGTCAAACTGGTTTTTAGCCAACATCAATACTTATTTCTGAATTTTAAAAAACTGAACACACTAAAATATTCAGGAGAATGATGTACTTTGGTTAACTCAGATTCTTATTTACAAAATTATATCCATCTTTACCTTATGGAAAAATGTGATCAAGATAGTGAATGATGTTTAATAATAAAACCCCAAAAGTTGATAATTTTCCTATGAAGAACTTCTGTGGACAGATTCAAAGACACCCACAAATGTCTATGCTGCTGAGAAGAGCTCAGGGTACAAATAAATGGTTTGAAACTGTAAATAAAACATAACTTCTTAACTAGCCCACTAAATCATTTTAGGCTCAAAATCATGACTGGCATAGGAGAAAAGTTAGCGGAAGAGTGGATTTTAATGGGGAAAAAACTTAAGAAGGGTTAGCATTAAATCACTTATTTAGCTGACCTTACAGTAGACAGGTAGGGGGATATATACACACACACACACACACACACACACACACACACACACACATACATATATATACATACACAGACACACACATATTTATATTTGTATGGCAGATGGCAGGCTGGGAATATCTAGAGATTAATCTTGTTTTCAAAATAGAAAACTAGTTCACTATAAAGTAAATTTAACTTCTCACTGCACACAATATACACTCAAAAAAATAAATGAAGAGTGAAAATGGCATTTCACATTTGACCTACATATCAAATGACAACAAGAAAAGCAAGATTTGCTTTGAAGTCCATCTCTAGAAGATTTTATTGCAGGATCATGAACATATACTACTAGTAAATGCTTAGATACAAAATCATGTTCTCCTCTCCCAAAATCCTACTTAATACTCAATTAGAAAAATATTGAAAACTTAAAAGGAAAGTAAATATAAAGTACAATGGCATCGTTCAATGCATTTTAAGAAATGACATGTTATCACACAGTAACTCAAGCCTCTGAAAGAAAATAATCATACAATTGTACACTTGAAACCTATATAATTTTATTAACCAGTGTCACCCAATAAATTTCATTAAAAAGAAAAATATAATCCAATATTAATGAATAGTATTATGTTCTCCACTATGTAAAATCCCTATTTCAAAATCTAAACAGGAAACCTGCCTTTCCTATTCACAGTATTATTCAAAGAATCAAAAAACCTTTAAACCTGGAAAGAAATTTAAACATCAACCCATTGAACTATTCCCAAATTAAATAAGGTGTCCCAGACTAAATGTCAAGTGCATAGTAAAGTCAACAGTAAATCCAAGTCTTGTGATAGAGAGGACAGTGCTTTTTACACTACAACCCGGCTTTCTCATCACTGATTCCTGAAAAGGAAATACTAAAACTTTTAACAGTCATTCTCTATATCTTTCTGTATTAAAAATGACTATCCTAGTTCTTCCAAAAGTATTTAAAATAAATTAAACATAGGCTACAGTGATGTAATAGCAAAACCACATACTTTAGTATTTTAAGTCAGCATTTTTCAATGCCAAACAATATAACTCATATGGAGACTATGAACTCCAATAACATTGATTTAGTTTTCTTTTCACTTAAAGCCAATTTGCTTCTAGGGTTAAGTACCCTTAAATTTTATGTTTGTCTATCTTCTCTTGGTTAATTTTGAGAGAAATAAATATTCATTAATCATTCAAAGTATGGCCTTTTGGGAAAGGTATATCTTAACCTCACCAATTTATCAGGGAGACTGGGAATACAGCGTTTAATTTTTTTGCCAACTCTTTGGTTCAATTTTCAATCTCTCCATTTAATATTTTAAAGTTTCACGGGATTTTATTTGTTGTTTGCTTATTGCTGGGAGAACCTCTGATCTACTGACCTTTCATTGTATAGAACATTAGCTTGGTCCTATTTTCTCTTACCTGCCAACCAAGAAATGTCATCTGTTATATGTGTTTTGATATGCTTCTAAGAGATAGGGCTATAGCATCCCTAATATAAACAGCTGATGACTACTGGAGCAAGTATCAAAGACAGGAGGCTAGAAGCTGGTACTTTGAAAGCTAGTACCATCTCTCAAAACAAATAAACAATACATGAAGAAAAATTGCTATGTATGGAGAATATTTAGTGAGGCATTCCAAGCTCTAACAATTTTAACAGAATATTATAAGTAGTCTAGATGTAGAAATTACACCAGGAATATTTTCTTCATTTTAGGTGATAGAATAAAGTCTCAATGCATGATAATAGAAAATTAAACCTTTTATGAAGGTACTGGGTATTCTATATTCCAATGAATGTAAGTTAACTTCATTTCTCTTAAGAAACAAAGTTCTGTATATGAAAGAACTTAACTTATTTGGCAAATTATCTTTACAGTTTTAATCAAGGGTTGATGAGCACACTTACTCTAGATGAGTCATAAGAGGGGCTTGGTTGACCACTTGTTCCCCAAGATGGTGTACTTCCTCGTTCATCCATACCTATGGAGAGAAGAAAGTGAAAGATATTAATCCAAAAAGATACCAAGATGGATGTTTCTTTGGTATAACAGAAGAGTACAATTCAGTGAGTGGCGTATGTATTTGCCTGGAACTGGCTGTATATCAATCTTTTGTCTCAGAAACCAGCAGAAAGTAAATTCTGTCAGAGCATCTTCATCACTGCTTCATAAAATGCTCTATATATACTGCAGAATTTCCATACCAAAATACATCTTTGGAGACTTTAGACTAGGGCATAATTTGGGCCTCTCCATCTTTATCCCCATCCATTGCTACTTCTAAGAGTAGATGAACCCCCACAGGTTTCTACAGTTTAGTACTGCCTCATGAAAATATAAAGAATTCAGTTCTTAAGGATAAAACTTAGAAAATGAAGCAAGTTAAATAACTGTTCAAGTTAATAAAACTGGTTTCTATCAGAGCATTGATTAGATATTCTTAAAGATAGCAAGCTAAATCAACCCATATCAAATCAACATTAGTTACATCAAAGCTAATCAAAATGACATGACAACTCATCCTAGTAAAATTTTTTCTAAATCTGAATCCAAATAAATATATCCACGCTTATGAAAATTGCACAGGAGAAGTCAAAGTGAGAAGGATTGGTAACCATTAACAACAAAAGAATTCATTGTATTCCTTAATGTACCTTCTGAAGCTTTGGTTCCAATATTTTCACCTTCTCATCAGTCCCCATAAAAATGTGAAAGAGATGGAGATCTCTCAATCCAGCCATCTCTCCCTTTTCGGTTTTGAAGATCAGTCTTTTTCATCCTTGACTGCTAACAGGGTATACTTTACCAACTCCTCTGAGCTTCTTTTTATGACAAAATAAAAATAGTTGACTTTTTTGGTTTCATTCTTGCATGAGAAAACTCAAGAATTTAAAAAGAAACATTCCACTATTTTTTGAACCTCTTTTTCTTCAAAAAAAATTCCTTTTAAGTCTTCTGTGATTTAAATGAGAATGTGATGTGTAGTAAGCTAAATGTCCCAAATTCTCCAGTAACTGGCCAGCATTCCCAAAGCTCTTTCAGAGGGACTGAATTACCAATTGAAGCGTTAAGTGACAAAAAGCAGGGGAAAGGAGTCAGTTTCCAAGTAAAATCTACTAATTACTAATTCAGTTCGTATGACCCTAATTCTTTTGAAGAATCTATATTTCCTATATAAAATGATTAATATATATTTTTAAAGTTTTTTGACAACATTAGAGAAATGATGGGTACCTAACTAAAGACCACATTCTAGGCAGAATTTCAAGTGAAACCAAAGTTTTGAAAACACAGAGATTATGCACAAAACTACGAAATGTTCATTCTTTGAGAATTATCGAAATTCTACATTTAAGATTCTATCTTATCAAAATATACTTTGTTACCGTCTCTCTAAGGGCTATTTTCCAAGCATTTTCTTCACAATCAACACTAGAATAGTACATAGAAATCCCATGAGACTTGATTCAAGACAAAGGCTAGTATTAACCTACAAAACCCACTTATATAAAACTACTTAATTTTTAAATACCTTCCATTTGCAATTATTTTTCTATATGAGGTAAAAAAAAAATTTATACTAGAGTCCTGGTGCACGAAATTTATGCACGGCGGCGGGGGAGTGGGGGGGGGGGTCCCTCCCCTCAGCCCCGCCTGTATTCTCTCTAATCTGGGACCCCTCAGGGGATGTCCAACTGCTGGTTTAGCTCCTATCCCGAAAACTGGCAGTCAGACATCCTTCTCGCAATCTGGGACCCCTAACCGCTCGGCTGGCTGTCTACCTGCCTGCCTGCCTAGTCGCCTCTAACTGCTCCCCTACTGGCCTGATCACCCCTAACTGCCCTCCCCTGCTGGCCTGATCACCCCTAACTGCCCTCCCCTGCTGGCCCGATCACCCCCTAACTTCCCTCCCCTGCCAGCCTGATCTCCCCTAATTACCTCTGCCTCAGCCCCTAAGTACCTCTGCCTCAGCCCCGGCCACTGTGGCTTTGTCCAGAAGGCGGTTCAGAAGATGTCCGGTCTAATAGCATATTACTCTTTTATTAGTATAGATGACCAACACAAAATATAAAAGTAAATTGGCTACTGGGAAAGCAGGGTCTCAAATATTTGTACACCCATGTTCACGGCAGCATTATTTATAATATTCAAGTGTCTATCAGAAGATGAATGGGTTAAACAAAATGTGGTATATACTTACAATGGAGTATTATTCAACATTAAAAGGAAGAAAATTCTTACATATGCTAAAAATGGATGAACCTGAGAGCATTATGTTAAGTAAGCCAATCACAAAAAGACAAATACTGTATGATTCCACTTATATGAGGTCCCGAGAGTAATCAAATTCATAGAGATAGAAAACAGAATGGTGGGACTGGGGGAAGTGGGAAAAATCACACTTTCATTAAATATTTATAACAATGGAAATTTATTTTGATGATCCCATCCTAATGAAAATAATCAGAGAAACCAAGATGGCAGCATAGGTAAACACCGCACAACCACTTCAAAACTACAACTAAAAGATAAAACACACATCATCCAGAACCACAGGAAGGCTGGCTGAGTGGAAATTCTACAACTAGAAGGAAAGAGAAAAGCATACCGAGACTCAGAGGAGGTGCGGAAGTAACATACTAAGGTGCGGAGGTGCATGTGGAGTGGGCTGGCGGCTGAGGGCGTGGTTGTCTTTTGCAATCGGGAGGGAGTCTCAGGCTCTGAGCTCCAGTTCCGGGCGAGTCTTTGGGGACCCAGGCTCATACGGGAGAAGCGGGACTGTCTGGGATTGGTAGGAACTCAAGGGCATCTTTCTCTCGGAGGTGCTTGCAGCGATTACTGGGACACTGAGAAGCAGAGCCTCTGAGGGCAGGACTGAGAGCAGCCATAACTGCTCGCTCAGCCCTGTGGATCCTGTGGGATCCTCCCTGCCCCGCCCAAGCCCTGCACAGAGGCTTTTGCTGGATAGCCTAAGGCAGAGGCTAGATTAGCACCTCCCTAGAAGACAGAAGTTCTCTCACTGCAGACACAGCTGATTCTCACAGCCACTTGGCCTGGAGGTCAAATCCCCCCTGGTGTTAGCTACAATAATCAAGGCTTAACTAAAAGACTGCTCACAAAGACCACTAGGGGGTGCACCAAGAAAGCATAACAAAATGCGGAGACAAAGAAACAGGACAAAATTGTCAATGGA
>NW_006291818.1:1850631-1852491 GCF_000327345.1 Myotis davidii
AAAGAAGAGAGAGGGCAAGATATTGAAAACCTATTTGAAGAAATAATGACAGAAAACTTCCCCCACCTGGTGAAAGAAATGGACTTGCAAGTCCAGGAAGCGCAGAGAACCCCAATCAAGAGGAATCCAAAGAGGACGACACCAAGACACATAATAATTGAAATGCCAAGAGCAAAAGACAAAGAGAGAATCGTAAAAGCAGCAAGAGAAAAACAGTTAGTTACCTACAAGGAAGTACCCATAAGATTGTCAGCTGATTTCTTAACAGAAACTCTGTGGCCCAGAAGGGAGTGGCAAGAAATATTCAAAGTGATGAATACCAAGAACCTACAACCAAGATTACTTTACCCAGCACAGCCATCATTCAGAATTGAAGGTCAGATAAAAAGCTTCACAGATAAGAAAAAGCTAAAGGAGTTCATCACCACCAAACCAGTATTTATATGAAATCTGAAAGGTATCCTTTAAGAAGAGGAAGAAGAAGAAAAAGGTAAAGATACAAATTATGAACAACAAATAGACATCTGTCAACAAGTGAATCTAAAATCAAGTGAATAAATAATCTGATGAACAGAATGAACTGGTGATTATAATAGAATCAGGGACATAGAAAGGGAATGGACTGACTATTCTTGCGGGGGAGGGGAATGGGTGTGGGGGATTCGGAAAGAGACTGAACAAAAATCATGCACTTATGGATGAGGACAGTGGGTGGGGAGTGAGGGCGGAGGGTGGGGTGGGAACTGGGTGGAGGGGAGTTATGGGGGGAAAAAGAGGAACAAATGTAATAATCTACATAAAGATTTAATTATAAAAAAAAGAAAATAATCAGACCATAATTTATTCAGTTTAGAACTGAATTGTTTTACTAGTAGATCAAATAATTTACTAGTATATCAAATAAAAAATATTAGGCCTTTGTATTATTTCAAATGCATTTGTAAAAGAGAATATAGAAAAGATGGGTGCCTGCTACAGAAAACTTCTGAGAAATTTCAGAAGAGGTGCATGAAATTTTGTGAAAACACATACTCCATTTTCATTAAGTGACATTAATTACTTCCACAGCATAAAGGAAGAGCAAAGATTAATTAAATAAAATGGTAATTAATTAAGCCACAGCTAAAGAGGGCTACATCCCCATAATACTGGACATTGCAGGGAGCTCAAAGGGTGCTGAAGAATAATAAGGGTCTGGCTAGGTTTTATACTCAAAGTTCTATAGTTTTATTGTTAACATATCCAGACTATGAATGGACGGTCGTGGCTGGCACTGACAAAGGCAAGAGTCATCTTTTGGCTTCAATGACTCCTTTCTGCTGAAGACAATGGCTGTACAAACATAGAAATATGACAGGAATAATAATCTTTCCAAAGCTTCAGCCGTAAGATCAAAGTAAGCATTAAAAAAAGAAATTACACACAGAAAATAAACTTAATACAGAAATTATACATATTGATCAAAACCTGAAAAACTATTTATCCCAAGAAAATACAGAATAGTTAAAATACAGTGATTACAATGCCAAGCCAACGTGGCTCAATGGTTGAGCCTCTACCTAGAAACCAGGAGGTCATGGTTCCATTCTCGGTAAGGGCACATGCCCAGGTTGTGGGTTCCATCCCCAGTGTGGGGTGTGCAGGAGGCAGCCAATCAATGATTCTCTTTCATTATTGATGTTTCTATCTTTCCCTCTCCCTTCTTCTCTGAAGTCAATAAAAATATATTTAAAAAATACAGTGATTACTAGAGAAAACATTTCTATTAAGATGCATCTAAACCAGGGGTGGGCAAACTTTTTGACTCGAGGGCCACAATGGGTTCTTAAACTGGACCGGAGGGCCGGAACAAAAGCATAT
>NW_006291818.1:1853249-1856775 GCF_000327345.1 Myotis davidii
GGAGTGTTTGTGTGAACTAATATAAATTCAAAGTAAACATCATTACATAAAAGGGTACGGTCTTTTTTTTTTTTAGTTTTATTAATTTCAAACGGGCTGGATCCAGCCCGCGGGCCGTAGTTTGCCCACGGCTGATCTAAACCATCATTGCTAAATATTTTCTTTCCTTCCCATTTCTAGTCTATCTACACCAATTTAACAGTTTTAGAGAAGCTAGTTTCACAATTGACAAGATTAAAATGGTAGATATAAGAGAAAGTTTACCAATAATTAAGTGGTAGAAACACTTTTATTCTTGCATAATTTTCTAATAATCTGATATATTTTCTATTAATCTGATATATTCCTATCAATAAGATTAAGAGTTAATGAATAATTTAATTAATATAGAGATTAAATCTTTCTTAATCTTTTTTTTTTCAGTCGGCAGTAAGGGGGAAGGGAGGGAAGCCCGGCACTGAGAGGAGGAAAGACCTATTTAATCTTTTATATACAGAATCTCTTAAGTGCCTGCTTTTCTGAATGTTAATTAAAGTAACAATATGTATATATTTTGAGTCCATGTGTCCCATTTTAAAAGACATACTATCCTTATTTAATATTTTCCAATAAAGAACACTAATTTTTAAACCTTGTATCTAAAAACTATGGTTGTAAATTCAACGAAGTAATATGCTTCCTTCTTTTGTAAAACATTTAATAGAGAAAGTAATGAAGGAAATGATAAATAACTACATATACAGGCAATTCCCTACAAGGCTGGAACCCTAGAGATGGAATTAAGATGGAAACCAAGTTTTTGAGAGAGCAGGACTCTTGGAGTAGCAAGTAAATTTCTTGGCAAAGGTCAACATTTGGCATTACTCTTTTCTATGAAGAACTCAGTTATAGTCTACCTGCTTCTTTTCCACTGCCACCATCCTTTGTTTTTGACCAAAAGTGTTCTCTTTCTTGAGTCAATCAAAAAATTCTTTCACAGCTTTTATACTAGCCCTTCTTTCATTCTTCAAGCAGAATCCTAGAGACTTCTAAAAGTTTTTAACAACTAGCGAAAACTGAAAATAGATTTTTTAGGGGGAGTGATTTTATATACCATAAATATCTGCTTCCCCCCATATGGGCCCCAACAGTACCGAGTTTGTGTCCATAAAGCATTGCTTAAGGTTTGGTGAGGTTCAGACTTAGTTTCACCTGCCTAGAGGTAAAAGGGGTCAATGAGGAGCAAAAGCTGCACAGTTCCTTCCCTTCCCACTTGCCACTGCCGGACCTATAACCAAAAATTCTGCCACGCTAGATTGAGAAACTAGGGTAAAGTGAGAAACAGGACTGGAATTGGGAAAATATTTCAGGTAGTAGTAGGGAGTCTAGTGAGCTGAGAAGGGATGAAAGGAAGAAGGAAGATGGTACAAAGAATGGAAAGAAGAGTAGTTAGGATATCCCTGCAACAAAGCTGGTAATAAGTCAATACAGCCACTCTGCTTGACATCATGCCCAAGTCTATCCCTGTGGAAAAGAAAGGAGGGAGTAAGAGCCCAGCCCAGAGGAGTGTATAGCCACCTCTCTCTCTCTCTCTCTCTCTCTCTCTCTCTCTCTCTCTCTCTTACACACACACACACACTGCCTTTGGTAGCAGTACAAAAATACCACATCCCAATACTTATAAATAAGGAAAAGGTAATATACTTTGCAGGATTGCCATCTACTATAAGGTGATTCAATAAATGATTTGATGAAAGAAATCTCATTGGAGATGGCTATATCAAATAACCAAAGCTATGAATGTGTCTCTTAATACCTTCTTTACTCAATTTTACTTATGGAGTAATGATATTCCTTTAGATAAGATTTAAAGGCTGCAATCAATTTTAAAATAATATACACCTAAAAACCTACAACCACCATTTTATTGTGTTTTTCAGATTTTTGATACTCATGAAATGAATCTACCAATGTGTTTTGCTAGAAATTCACTGTGAAATAGGGTCAATTAGAATATAATAGAAAATCTTTGGGGTTTTTTGCTATATATAAAGAGAAACAAATAAAATAGAAAAGCTATGGAAATACTAAAATTGTAAAACAACTTGAGAAGTTAAGACATGCTGCTTCATATTAAATAAATAAAATTGATTACTCAAAAAAAATAATTCTGTACAAAAAACTGTTAAATGAAGTCTGATTTATTTTTGGAGGATATATAAAAGAAAGACAACTAAAAAAATAAGAAGGATTTGCCTTGTCAGGTCATCTTTTAAAATTCAATCACACAAGAGACTCATTTCAGAACAAGGGACTCATACAACCTGAAAGTGAAGGGATGGAAAAATGTATTTCAGGCAAGTGGAAATGAAAAAAAGCTGGGGTAGCAATACTTATATCGGACAAAATAGACCTCAAAGTGAAGGCCATAACAAGAGATAAGGAAGGCCACTTCATAATACTAAAGGGATCAATACAACAAGAGGATATAACCCTGATAAATATATATGCACCCAATGCAGGAGCACCCACATACATAAAAAAACTCCTGGAAGATATAAAGGAAGAGATTTATAACAATACAATCATAGTAGGGGACTTTAATACACCACTGATATAATTGGGTAAATCCTCTAGACGAAACTTCAGCAAAGAAACAGCAATCCTAAATGACTCACTAGATCAGTTGACATCTTCAGAACATTTCACCCCAAAGCCACAGAATATATATACTTCTCAAGAGCACATGGGACATTTTCAAAAATAGACCACATATTGGGTCACAAGCAAAGTCTCCCCAAATTTAAGAAGATTGAAATTATACCAAACATCTTCTCAGACCACAATGGCATAATATTAGAAATAAACTACAATAAAAACAATCCAAAAAAATCAAACACTTGAAAGCTGAATAGCATGCTATTAAACACTGATAGGGCTACCAAAAAGATCAAAGAAAAAATTAAAAACTTCCTGGAAACTAATGACAATAAAAACACAACAATCCAAAATCTATGGGACATAATGAAAACAGTCCCGAGAGGGAAGTTTATAGCTCTACAGGCCTACCTCAAAAAACAAGAAAAAATGGTAGAAAATCATCTAACTCTACAACTCAAAGAATCAGAGAGCAACAAGAAAAGCCCAGAGAGAGCAGAAGGAAGGAGATAATAAAGATCAGAGCAGAAAGAAATGATATAGAGACAAAAAAAAAAAATTACAAAAGATCAATGAAACCAAGAGCTGGTTCTTAGAAAAGATAAACAAGATTGATGAACCTCTAGCCTGGCTCACCAAGAAGCAGAGAGAGAGGATCCAAATAAAATCAGAAATGAAAGAGAAGAAATAACAACAGACCCCACAGAAATACAAAGGATTGTTAAAAAATACTATGAACAACTCTATTCCAACAAACTAGACAATCTGGAGGAGATGGACATATTCCTAGAAAAATACAACCCTCCAAAACTCAATCAGGAAGATTCTAAAAATCTGAATAGGCCAATAAATATGAAAAAAATTGAAGCAGTCATCAAAAAGCTTCCAG
>NW_006291818.1:1859058-1861711 GCF_000327345.1 Myotis davidii
GGAGCTGGAGAGCATTATGATAGCGAAAGACAAATATCACATGATCTCATTCATTTGTGGAATATAATGAACAACATAAACTGATGAACAAAAACAGATCCAGAGACAGAGAAGCATTGATCAGACCATCAAACCTCAGAGGGAAGGTAGGGGAGGGTTGGGGTAAGGGGGAGAGATCAACCAAAGGACTTGTATGCATACATATAAGCCTAACCAATGGACACAGACAACAGGGGGGTGAGGGCATGAGTTGGGGGTTAGGGGAGTAATGGGGGAATAAGGACATATATGTAATACCTTAATAAAGAGAATAAAAAAACAAAACATAAAAAAAATTCAATCACAATTTGTTTGGTATTGTTTTGAACAAATATTTACATGTAGGGACATTATAGTGCCAAAGTACACTAGAATAAAAATAGTAAACACATGACTAATTTCAAGAGAATAATTTTGAAAATAACTTTCAAACACAGTAATTTTATGTTTTTAGCCACATCACTATATTAAAAATTGCCCTGTAAAAATATAATTAAACAGGATATTCCAGTGACTTAATTGAAAAAGAGGAGAAGCTCAAAAGGAAATGACAGTCTACTTCAAGAAAAATAGAAACTACATGATGGCCACGGGTTGAAACTAAGTTCCCAGCGGGCATGCAGATATTTTGTACTACGCTTGGAATTGTCTAGTGACCTAGTATCTTGAGAATCTGTTCTGACTGTCTGAAAAGACATTCTAACCCTGACAAAGCTCTTGTGCTGTCTTCAAACATCCCCTAAAGTAGTTATCAAGTCTCCGGACACGGAAAACCCTCCCACTGCCCCTGAAAAAAAACTGCAATACTCCTCTTCAATCTAAATATCAAAGCTCTCACCTAAAACACATTGCCGTTACTTTCTTCCATAGAGCACTAAAGACAGTCAACTCTTTTTAAAAGGGCTTGATGACTTTCTCTGACTCTGGATGAGTCTCAGCAAAAAATCTCCCTACACAGACTTTCAGTGGTACAATCCCATTAGGTTTACCTTATAGACATTTCCAGAATATGACCTATGACTCACTATTTTTAACATGATCATTTTAATCCAAGCCACCATCACCTCTGACCTACAAGGGTCTCCCTTCTTGCCCCTTACAGGCTATTATCTACATGGAGACTAGAATGACCTTTTAAAAACAACTCAAATCATGACAATCCAATGCTCAAAATTTACCACTGGCTTCCTATCTCATTCAGAATTAAATCCATCAGTCTTTTACAGGTTCTGCTACAACTCCTCATTTTATCTCCTACTAGGTTAGGGGCTCAGTGCACGAACTTGCGCACCTTGAAAGGAACTGTGGGCCATGAGGCTGCCTGCTGGCAGCCCTGCTCCCATGCACTGATGGCGCCGGCCCTGCTTGCACCCGCTGATGGCGCAAAGCGATTGGGGCCAGTGCCAGCAGTGGGTGGGAGCGGGGGGCCAGCACCGTCAGCAGGTGCTAGCAGTGGCTGCTGCCCCAATTGCCCCTCAGGGGGAGGGGGAAGTAGAGAAGCCCTCAGGGGTGATCAGGGCTGGCAGCCGCCACCCACACCCACTGATGGAGCTGAGTGATCGGACATGCAGCAGGTGCGAGGGGTGGCTCCAGCACCGGGAACAGGTGCAAGCGGGGCCAGTGCCAGTAGCAGGTGCAAGTGCAGGGCAGAACTGCAGTGTGCAGGAGCAAAGAATTTTCAGTAACCACCAGAGGCTCACCCCTATAACAGCAACTGGCCTTGGTCTGGTGCCCCCGGTCACCTACTCCACCATCCCGTTGCAGCCAATGCCCGCCATGTTCCACACACAGCCCCTGGTGGTCAGCGCATGTCATAGCGACTGATTGTTTGGTTGTTCTGCCATTCGATCTATTTGCGTATTAGCCTTTTATTATATAGGATTATTATTTCTCTTGGATCACTTTACCTCAAAAACATGGCCTCTGCTTTTACTCAAACACACCAAGCAAGCATGCTTCCTCCTTAGGGACTTTCCACTTGCTCTTTCCTTTCATAAAATGCGGTCCCCCCAGATATATGGTTTCTTTCCTTAGTTTCCTTCAGGTCTCTGTTCAAGTATCATCTTATGGGAGGAAGTTTACTGTGTCTTTTCCCAATACATTGAAAGATCCATGAAAAAAACCAACAACCATCATCTGTTACATTTTTGGTGCCTAAGACAGTGCCTGACACACAGTAGGTACTAATAAATATCTGTGGAAGAAATTAATTTATAAAATAAAAAATAATACAATCAGTTTAATAAAAGTGGAGCTAAAACTAGTTCATTTGTTACCTTCTCATCAATAATCAAAACCAATATTCTAAATAACTGTAAGGTATTCTGAAAATACCAGTGAGAAGCAGACTGTAAGTGATTCTATGAAATAGACAAGTAACTACCTTCAAAAACAAAAATTATTTAAAAGTTTTAGAAAGAGAGAAACCAAGATGGCAGTATAGGTAAACACCGGAGTTTGCTGCCTTGAACAACCACTTCAAAAATACAACTAAAAGACGAAACGGACATCATCCAGAACCACAGGAAAGCTGGCTAAGTGGAAATTCTACAACTAGGAGGAAAGAGAAAAACACTGAGACTCAGAGGAGGCGCAGTGCGGAAGTGAGATACTA
>NW_006291818.1:1863243-1875780 GCF_000327345.1 Myotis davidii
AGAGACTGGACAAAAATCATGCACCTATGGATGAGGACAGTGGGTGGGGAGTGAGGGCGGGGGGTGGGTTGGGAACTGGGTGGAGGGGAGTTATGTTGGGAAAAAAGAGTAACTAATGTAATAATCTGAATAATAAAGATTTAATTAAAAAAAAAAGTTTTAGAGAAACCTAAATCATCACTGGGCTTGTTGGCTAAATCACATACAGACCTTAAGTACCATTACTTTGACCTTGATTGCATACGTCCTACGAAAAACCACTCTGTATTCACTCTGGCACAGCCTAAAGTACAGCGCTATCAAAGGAATTTTAAATTAAAAATATTCCAAAAAGTTTTATATATTCAACATGATATTGGGATATTTATAAATGTGGTTAGAAATTTAATGATTCTCTTGAATTTGATAACACTCTTCTTTTATATTCCCTTAATCAGTCAGTTATTCATTGCATTAATTTCTACCTCAGTAATATTTCAAGTAAAACTATCCCAATTTGTTCTCTTCATATATACAGTGCTCTGGATCAGGTCCTGTGTATTGCTTATTCTTCTACTATGTTCCCATTCCAATCTGCAGTTAACATTGCCAGCAACACTTATCTTGCCATAAACACAAGTTGGATCACATCCATTCACTCCTCAAATGTGATCCTCTGCTGCTTCAGAAATAACATTCACACTCCTGAGCATAATATTCTGCAAGGTGGCCTCAATCTACATTTTCAGCTTCAGTACTTACCAAAAACTCAATGCTCCAGCCTCATCAAGACATTAATCACTCCCCAAACATGCCAAGACTTGTCACACATTTATATTCCACTTCTATTGTTTCCTATGCCTAGACTATATCCCCCACACCTATTGAATTTCTAATTTTGAATCACCCTAAGATCAAATGCCCTCTCCTTTAAGAAAGTGTTTTCCATCAACTAACTCTAAATTAATCACACTTTTTCAGAAATTACTTTGCACTTATTATATCTTGAGCACTATGGTTCTTTCCATGAATATCCTACCAATAAAACTTTATAATAGATAACATACCTTGTTCATCTCTATGTTCTTCTGGTACCTAACAGAAGTTCAATATTCTGCATTAAAAGATTAACTAGTTAAGAACTTATAAAATTAGGGCATTCATATGAGTCTCCTATAAAAATTCAGTAACTATAAAGATGGGTTAAATGGTTAGAGCGTTGTCCCAGTAAGCCAAGATTCAGGGTTTGATCCCCAGGCAGGGCACACACAAGAATCAACCAATGAATGCATAAATAAGTAGAACTGCAAATCTCTCCCTCCTCCCTTCCTCTCTCTCTTCTAAAATCAAATTTTTTAAATAAAGAAGAAATTCAAGAATTACTATTTTTTTAAGAAAGTACTATTTTTTAAAGCAGCTTGTAAAAATGTTGAATGAAATCTCAAAACTAATCTAGTGAGCTCATCATCCAATATAAAGCAGTAAGTTCCTTCTGATAGCTACTATAAATTTTGGGGAGAAAACATAAATATAAAACAACTACCTATAGGCTCTTAAGAGTGAACAAAACCAGGCTGATTTAGGTTGGAAATATAACCTTGGAAGAAGAGATCAGAATGAGTTTCAGTTTTTAATAGCTTTTAGAGATCAGCACAGGTGAGCTTCCTGTTATTTTTATTTTTCCCTTGTTCTTTTTCCCCCCTTGTTCTTAGGAAGAGAAAGAGAGGAACATCGGTTGCCTCCCATACATGTCGCGACCAGGGATCAAACCCACAACCTAGGTATGTGCCCTGACCAGAATCGAACCTACAACCTTTTGGGTTATAAGATTATACTTCAACCAACTGAGTCACACCAGCCACAGCATGAGTTTACCATTCTTAAAGCTTATCCTGTAGGCAAATGACCACTGTCTTTCTGGCTTGAAGAAAAAGAGGACAGAGCCAGCACAACCATAGTCTCCAAAAAGTAAAGATCGAATCCTAAAAAAGAGAGGGAAAAAAAGCAAATTCCCAACTCTTGCGTAAATCTCTCCCCAAGAGTTTTGGCTGAGCCCCAGAGCACACATTTACAGGACACAGCCCCAGGGCAGTTTGCAGCTGAGGTCAAAAGAATCAAATTGAGATTTGAACAGCTGCCAACCTCAGGTAAGAGAAAGTTTTCACTTTCAGTCCAATCCGATTAATGGCTTACTAAAATAAGGAAGTCAACTCTTCGGAGGAACAAGGAAGAAACCAAAATTCCCACAAATAACATTCACAATATCCATAATATAATCTGAAGTTCCAAGACTATGAAAATGTGACCAATGGCAAGGTTCACCAAGAGAGGCCAACCTCAAGATGACCCAGATAGTGAGGTTTCAGATAAGGACATTAAAGCAAATACGATAACTATGCTCAATGAAGTAAAGAACATATGATCATCTACACTAATAAAAGAGAAACATGCAAATTGGTGTCACTCCGCTACACCCACCAGCCGATCAGGATGAGTATGCAAATTAACCCAACAAAGATGGCGGTTAATTTGCATATGCAGGCACAGAGCAAAGACTGAAGACTGAAGATGACTAAAGACTGAAGAGGCTTGGCTTCTCTGCTGCGGCCGGAGCGGAGAAGACAAGCATCACTACTGCGGCCGGAGCGGAGAAGCCAAGCATCACTACTGCGGCCGGAGCGGAGAAGCCAAGCATCACTACTGCGGCCGGAGCGGAGAAGCCAAGCATCACTACAGCGGCCCAAGCGGAAAAGCCAAGCCTCGCTGTGGCCGCAGCGGAGAAGCCAGGCACAAATTGGCTTGCTGCTTGGCTTCTCTGCTGCGGCCGGACCAAAGGCCTGAATCTCAGGTGCTGGAGGAAAACTGGTGCTGGCAGCCACGGGAAGTAAGGCTTATTGCACGAATCTTCATGCAACGGGCCTCTAGTCCTATATAATAAAAAGCGAATATGGAAATGGTCATAATGCCCTCACGCTGTCACGCCATAATGGCTCAGACACTCAAAACTGGGGAGAGAGGAATGGGGACCAGCAAGGCTATGGCATGGGAGAGAGACAAGCCGTATACCCCACGGTCCCAGGCACCAGCGGCTGGGGCTGCGGCCTGGGAGAGGGACAAGCTGCCTGCCCGTGGTCCCGGGTGCCTGCGGCTGAAGCTGCAGCCCGGGCACCTGTGGCTGCAGCCCGGGCAAAGCTGCCCACCCAAGGTTCCCTGTGGCTGTGGCCGGCCCAGGAGAAGCTGACCCAGGTCCTGGGTGCCTTCAGCCTGCCAGAGAGAGTGAAGCCTGGGTCCCGGGTGCCTGCAACCAGCTGGAGGGAATCCTGGGTCCCAGTTGCAGGGCGAGGCAGAGGTGGTTAGGGGCAATCAGGCCAGCAAGGGAGCAGTTAGGGGTGATCAGGGTGATCAGAAATAGCCAAATCCAAAAGAAAGAACAGAAGTACAGTCTAACAGAATTCATATAGAAGAAAAAAAGGAAAAGAAATTTGCAGACCTAAATCTAGCCATATGATAAAACATTCCATTTTTGTCTAGGGAGGAAGACAAACAGAGAAGCAATCAAATAGATACTATTCCTTTCAATGAAAACACACTTCATTGCTCTGTGAGTTCATAAAGTTCATGTTTTTGCTCTTCTTGAATAAGACAGTTATTATATTTGGGTTTGGTGGTGGGGGAGATGGAAACATTGTGATTATACTTACACTTTAAACAAAAAACATATAGTACTGTACCACTGTAAAAACTGCATACAAAGGTTTTTAGTTTGTTTGTTTTTATAGTACCCATTAGGCTCATAAGTCAGTACCAATAAAGCAGCTTCTACATAACTATCAAGTAGGTTTTAGTGGATTTTTGCTGATTACCTAACACAATTTGCTATTTAAAAACAGCTGTGTGAGCAATTACTATTCTTAACTTAATTCCACAAACAATTCTATTCATTTCCTGTAATGAGGCCCGTGTACTCCCTGTGTTGAAGTTTTAGTCCATTAATTCCTGTAATGGTAACACACTGCCTCTCTCAGAGAAACTCCGTAAAAAATTTTCCTTCATATTTCCCTATAACTAAAAATCTCTTCCTCATATACAATTCAAGCCATCACTCTTTTTCCCACAAAACAAAAATTTACATTGACCACCTTCACTCCTTACAATGTACCGGTACTCATTCATTCATTGACGAATCTCTTGCTATTACCTAGCCTCTTCCCAGACCATACCAAGTCATATAAAAAGCATTTGTTTACAGGATAAAAATGAACTCTTTCAAGTTGTCAAACGTTATCATAAAATGCAGAAGCCCTCTCTTGGTCTTCATTTCTTAAATCTCTATAAGAAGAGTTCAGCAAACTTCTCCTGTAAATGACCAGTCAGTAAATATTATAGGCTTTATGGGCCATGCACTCTCCTTACCAACTATTCAACACTACTACTGTAGCACAAAAGCAGCCCTAGGCAATACGTAAACAAATAAAAGTAGCTATTTTCTAATAAAACTTTATTTACAAAAATAGGTGATGAACCATGGGCCCTATTTTGCTCACCCCTTTGGTACTTATGGTATCCAATCTGATTAACCACCTTACCTTTCTAATATTTGCTGACATCAACCATTGGATCTCTAATTACTGCTTCCTTTTGTGTGTGGAAAAAACTGAAAGTACCTGCTCTTCATCCCATGTTCTTCTTAGTTTATGCTCTACCCATTGGACTACTCATTTAATTTTATGATTTTGACTGTCCCCTCTGAATGATCAGTTTCCAAATGTATATTCCCAGCCTTAAGCTCAGTTCTGTATTTTGGTACTTAAATCACCAAATTTCTGCTGGAAGCTTTCATTTGGTTCTCCTGTTGTCACCTAAAACCCATCATATCTAAAACCAAACTCTTCATCTCTTCCTCACATGCCTTTGGGCCCTAATTATTAATATTTCTAATACTGCAGGTAGTATTATAAAATACAGGGGTGGGAAAGGTAGGTTTATAGTTGTGAGTATGTGAAACAGTTTATTCTTGTATTGTTATTTATTAATTATTGTATTATTTATTTGCATTATTTCATATTATATTATTGTCATTATTTTATATCCTTACTTATGATTTATCTTTTAGGTAATGATGGCTGGTAATTTAACCTATTTTTGCCCACCCCTGTATAATATTTCAGGTCGACCAGACTTGCAAATTGGCATCATCTTTGATTATCCCTTCACTTCTCCTTCTACCCATTCTATACTGAGTGTTCCTTATGAACGTCTCCTGAAGCATTTCCATTCCTACTGGCTCCTTTTATTCAGAGCTTTTGTGGTATCCTACTTAGACTCTTTTGCTAGAGTCTATCTGAATCTTCCTAAAACACTATTTCATAATACTTCACCTGCTTGTAATATCCTGCCAATGTAATCTTCCTAAAACAATCCTTCAAAACACATTACCCATAGATTTAAAAAGTGGGCACATCCAATACCCACTGCCAATAGATTAATTCCCAAATTCTTCAATTTGAAATGGAATATTTACTCACCTGTTTTACAAATGTTTATTGTAATTTATGCTAGGTTCTGTCCCTCCTATGTTTAAAGCCTCTGAAAACCCAGTTACAACTGCCTCTCCTCTTCCAACCCTAATAGTCAAAAACACTAATTGCCTACTGTGGCATACATACTGTCATAGTCTAGAGAGAATTCTAGGCACTGATGATACAGCCGTGCACAAGGCACAGTCTGCCTTCAAAATGTAACTCAGTGTCTTACCATTCAAACTTTCAACTGTAATGATGAGGCATTATCTTTACATATAGTATCATTCATGAAAATTTCATTGCTCTAACAATTCCTCTTAGCACACTTCTATAGTTAATAAAGTCTTAATAGTTTAATGCTCACTTTAAATTCCACCTCTGCTATAAAACTTGCCAACCTCCCTAATCCTTATTAGATTCTCTTTCATACTTGTATCATACTTATAAATCTATGTCAAATAGCATAAAGGTTATACTGTTCTAAGTAAACACTATTCAATATGTGGTCTCAAACTAGTTAAGAGCAAAGACCACATTCAGTTCTTATTCTGTATCATCTACAATGCTGAACACACAGCTGAAGGTTAATAAAAAACTTTTTTATACAAAATGACAATGCTAATTAAGGAAAGGTGTTTAGTAGCAGCTATATCTTTACACTTATCTACTCATATTCACTCTCCCAGTTCCATTGGTGAACAGTATGAGTATGTAAGAAGCCTTCATAAAGGATATAAATGATAACCAAAGCACAACACCCCTGGAAGACACTCAAGTGAAAATACCTGACATTAGCATGCTCTAATGAAATGAACTAATACTCTCCGGTTCACACTCATGTATATTTATTACAGTAACATATAAGCAAAAATTACTGCCATGTACAGATTTTTAAATTTTGAACTCTCATAACTGTCTAACTCTTAAAAAACAATTTAAGTCATTTTAAAACATCTACAATTTATGAAGATGGATAATTACATCCACAAACTACCACAGCATCCAACTTTTGTAGCTATTAAAACTAGTTGGATATTGCCGATGTAAATAAAGCATAACACTCTTGAAATCTCTAATTTGGAATACTTTTTAATACTTTTTGTTTGTTAGATAATAGAGGACTACTTATCAAAAACATACCTGAAATTAAAGACATACATTAAAAATCACTTCTTATAACAGACTATAATTCTGACATAAAAATAAAATCTGCACCTAAAATCTTACATGTGGCCTATGGACATGTAAAATGGTAAACTGAGCAATTGGCAGCTTCTTTTTTTAAAAAATATATTTTATTGATTTTTTACAGAGAGGAAGGGAGAGAGATAGAGAGCTAGAAACATCGATGAGAGAGAGACATCGATCAGCTGCCTCCTGCACATCTCCCACTGGGGATGTGCCCGCAACCCAGGTACATGCCCTCGACCGGAATCGAACCTGGGACCTTTCAGTCTGCAGGCCGACGCTCTATCCACCGAGCCAAACCGGTTTCGGCGGCAGCTTCTTAAAAGACAAAAATACATATACCCTAACACAAAAATACTATCACTAGCTATTTATGCAAGATAAAGTGATAAAAACAATGTCCTTTAATTAAGAACAGTATTCATAATAGTTAAAACTGGAAACAATCTAGGTGACTATCAATAATAAAAAAAAAGGATGGATAAGAGAACCGTGGTTTACACATTCAATGCAATACTGTTCAACAAAACAAAAAACAGACCAGAGGTAAATGCAACAACATGCATAAATTTCAAAAATATTATGCTTAATGAAAGAAATCAGATATAAAAAATGAATTCCCATTTATATATTGATCTAAAATAGGAATAAAACCAAAATCATAGTGATAAAAATAAAGACTGGCAGTTTATTGGGTAGACAGTTGACTAGGAAGGAGTATGAGGAATCTTTATGGGGTGAGGAAAACGTTTTACAAGTATAAAGAAAACAACAAATGTTCAGTGACCATCTTCCTGGGGTTACTCAATTGAAAATAACAACTATAAACTAAACAAAAGATTTAAAAACAATTATTTAAAGGCAAGGAAGTAAAAACAAAAGCAGGAGACAGTGGAGAGGATCTGATCAGTGAAAAACCAAATCCAGACACACTGGCTAAGATCCAAATCTATAGGGTTTGTCCACTGAGGACATTGCCCAGTCAACATTGCATGTGGTAGATGAACAAACAGAAAGCCACTGTCTTCTTTGCTTAAAGAACCAGAAAATAGGATTTGGGAATTCCAGTGTGGCTGGAAAGTAAGGAGGGAATCATAGAAAGGAGAAAACCTCAGTTTCCTCATCTCTGAAAATCAGATAACACTGGCTCTGCTTCCTTAATTGAGACAATATAAAGTGCCTGGAAAGCATCTTGCATGTAGTAAGTTCCAAGGGTTTTACAATTGTCTACCCTCGCAAAACCAGATTAAGGTAACACATGCCAGAAAATATAATTATGTCTCTGCTTTCAACAATTCTAATTATATGTTTCCACAATTTAACAATTTGTATTCAATACTAAATTATTGAAGATCTACTATGAGTAAGGAACCATACTTTGTCATTCACTTCGCACGTATTTGCTTTACACACCTTCTGTGTGGTAGGCGAACAGCATTACAAATGACCAGGCAAATTAAAGTCAATAAAACAGATGTTTCCCTGAGCCCCATATACTTCTTTACATTTTATATCCACTGACCTCATGGGCATAATTTGTGTGGAAAACATAACAAATTTGTGAACTTTTGAAAACACTAAATTTCCAAGCTGAAGATGTTGCCCTAAAAATCCTGTATAATAAAAGGGTAATATGCAAATTGACCCTAACAGCAGGACGACTGGGAATGACTGGTCACTATGACACACACTGACCACCAGGGGCCAGACGCTCAATGCAGGAGCTGCTCCCTGGTGGTTAGTGCGCTCCAACAAGCCAGCTGACAGCTGCCAGTACAGGGGTGGTGGTGGGAACCTCTCCTGCCTCCTCAGCAGCGCTAAGGATGTCTGACTGCAGCTTAGGCCTGCTCCCCACTGGCAAGTGGACATCCCCCGAGGGCTCCCGGGCTGCCAGAGGGATGTCTCACTGCCAGCTTAGGCCCAATCCCCCCGGGGAGCGGGCCCAAGCCAGCAGGTGGACATCCCCTGAGGGGTCCCAGACTGCGAGAGGGCACAGGCCGGGCTGAGGGACCCCCCGAGTGCACAAATTTTTGTGCACCAAGCCTCTAGTAGTCCTATAAGAAAATAACCTAAAAATCCCATGTGACTGAAGTCAGAAAGAAAAGCTTTAATTCTTACAAAGTAAAATTAAAGATGTATCTAATTTTGGCTAGGAAATATGTAAAAGCAAGACTAATGCAAAATCAGAATAGATAGAAGAGATGAAAATTTAGTAAGGTGAATCAGTCACAAATCTGGAACTCTCTATGGGAATGACGATTCATTCAACAAACAGAAATGTAGACCTGGAAGAGTTTCTCTAATAAACAAAACATTGATTAAAATAAAAATAATTAAATGACAATGTAACAAATGTTAAACGGCACTTTATTTTTAAAATCCATAAGAAAATTCTTAAACAATAAAAAATTTTAAACTCAGAATCATGTCCCTCATTATTGTATAGATCCTATCTAATAAAAGAGTAATATGCAAATTAACCATCACTTCGCAATAAAGATGGTAGCACACACAGCCAATAAGTAGGGAATATGCAAATTGACGCAACAAAGATGGCGGCGCACGCTGGAGCCACAGAGCCAGCCGGAGAGCGGGCGGGAAGGCCTGGCGTCCTGGGTCACCCCAGAGACCCAGGAATGGGGCTAGGGGCGATAAAGCCTGGAGGGGAGGGCAGTTGGGGGTGATCAGGCCGGCAGGGCAGTTGAGAGTGAAATGGCCAGTTTGGGGTAGTTGGGGGCAAGCAGACTGGCAAGCAGTGATTAGGGGTGATCAGGCAGGCAGGCAGGTGAGTGGTTAGGAGCCAGCGATCCTGGATTGCGAGAGAGATGTCCGACTGCTGGTTTAGACCCGATCTGGCAGTCGGACATTCCCCCAAGGGGTCCCAGATTAGAGATGGTGCAGGCAGGGCTGAGGGACAAACCCCCCGCCCCCCGCACAAATTTTGTGCACCGGGCCACTAGTTTAATATAATGTGTTATGACTCATGTCTAGATTTCTAAGATGCAATGATACTATTTCTCACTTTTCCCTCCTTGTTAAAGGATTTAACATCTCTGCTTTTTCACTTTTCCAATTTAATTTAAAAGCTTTTTCTTTGTTTCCAATTTGAAGCCCATCTAATATGAATGTAAATCATTGTACCTGTTTCTTTTTATCTATTAAGCTTCTTTTTTTAATCCTCCACTGAGGATATGTTTTTATTGATTTGATAGAGGGAGAGGGAGAGGGAGAGGGAAACATTGATGTGTGAGAGAAACATAGACTGGTTGCCTCTCATATGTGCTCCAACCGGGAATCTAAGCTTCAACCTTTTGGTATGCAGGAGGACACTCCAATAGACTGAGCCACCTGGCCAGGGTCTAAGCATTATTTTATTTAAATATGTTTTTTGTTATGTATAATTCAAATGCAATAATGAAGACTTCAAGAAATTCAGTATCTTTTATTTCACTGACATTAAATGTACTTAAAATTTCTCCAAAGAATATATATAAGTGTCCAACGGGTCTATAAAGATTATCAACATAATAATCAAGAAAATGTAAATCAAAACCACAATTAGACATCACCTCATACCTATTAGGCTGGTCATAATAGAAAACAAACAAACAAACAAAAAATAAGTGTTAGAGAGGATGTGAAGAAATTAGAACACTTCACACTGCTGGTGAGAATGTAAAATGGTACAGCCACTACTGGAGGTTCCTAAAAATAATAAAAATCAAACTACCACAAGATCCAGCAATCCCACTTCTAGGTACTTATAAAAAAAAAATGAAGCCGGGATCTCAAAGATCCTGCCCCCCACCCGACTCTTGTGCATTGCAGCATTTTCATAATAGCCAACATGTACAAACAGCATAAATATCCATTGATAATGGATAAAGAAAATGCAGTATGCTCATACAACGAAATACTATTCAGCCTTTAAAAAAAGAAATCCTGTCCTTATACTAAATTAAATAAGCCAGTCACAGAAGGATGATTACTGCATGATTCCACTTATAGGAGATGCTAAAGTAGCCAAATTCAAAGAAGCAGAAAGGAGAATGGTGACTGCCCAGGGGCTAAGGGGAGGGGATGGGGGCTGTTCGATGTTAACAGTCTCAGTCATGTAACATAAAAACGTTCTAGAGATCTGCTACACAACGCTATGCATACAGTTAACAACTCTGTACATGCACTTAAAATTTTGTTAGGAGGTAGGAGGGTACATTTCATGATAATGTGTTTTTTACCACAATTAAGTAAAAAAAACTGAATAATTCATAAGAAAGAACATTCATATGTAAATAATACCATCCAATGGAGGGGGGAGAGAAGTAACTTTGAAATACAGAAAAGTGATGCCCATTTTTTATACCTTTTATTTCTTTAAGAATATTTCATTCCTTAACTTAATCTTTAAAATGGAAGCTTCCTACTTGTGTTTCCCTTCACCCATGGCCATCTGATAAGCCACAATGAAACTAGATCCACAACTAGCTAGAGATCCATTTATTTTATTCCCTGTCAAAAAATAAGGTAAAAGGCATTTTTTGTAATTACATAAATGCCACACAGACAAGGACTGTAAAATAGCAATTACTAGCATATTCACAATATAAAATATGCTGCAAACATACCGAGAAATGAATTCTAACTATGGGCCCCAATCCAAAACCTTAAAAAAAAACATGTGTTTAGTAAACTTTTGATTTAATGGTCATATCTTCTTCTGATGTCACCCAAAATAACTTTCATGAATATGAAGAAAGATAGTACACTAGTAATGGGATTAACTAAACAATAAATGGATTTTAACAAAAGTGAAAGGTAGCATTATTCATAGAAACTAAATGGCTACTGTAAATTTTGAAAGACCATTTTCTCTAAAAAAAAAAACTCAATTACTTTTACTTTTGTGTAAGATGTCTTTTGTATTTTAACTCCAAACAGTTGCCAAAATAAGCCCATTTACATGTGATGCCTGTCAGCTAACGAATTTACATTTGGATTTTATTGGCTTTGTACCCTGCATTCTGTTCTCTTCTTTGTGCCATTGTTGTTTTTAGGTTTGGCAGTAGCTCTAGATCTTTGTTTAACTTAGTTCCTTTGTCTAACTTCTTCAGTATATACACATTATAAAATTTGCATGAAACAACATTTTAGGTTCCACTGCCACAAATTCCCACTATGGCAAAGGCTTGAAAATTATTATTATGTGGATCCAAAAGCAATAAACACAAACACAGCACCTAATTTCTCTACCTGAAGATGTAAAAAGCAAGAGAAAGCTGTTCAGTTCAACAATTCCTATATGATAAAAGAGAAACATGCAAATTAGCCATCCCTCCGCTATGCTCAAGCCACACCAAGCCACGCCCACAAGCCACGCCCACAAGCCAATCAGAATGACTACGCAAATTAACCCAACAAATATGGCGGTTAATTTGCATATGCAGGTGTCAGGCGCGCCAGCAGGTGACAGAGATGGCGACGGCGCCTATGGCTGCGGGCTCCCAGGACCTTCGCCAGCCCTGGGAGGCGAGGCTGTAGCCATGACCGCAGGCTTCTGGGACCTTGCCGGCAGAGAGCAGGAGATTTGGAGGACTTGGCATAGCAGGAGACAGCTAGACATAGAGCAGAGCGAGAGAGAGGGCAGCTCGGAGGGCGCAGCTCCCTCTGTCACCCCAGCTTCCTCATCACAGCTGTGGAAACTGACAGCAGGGAGGAGGAAGTCCCACCCCCACAGAATCAGCCAGAATCAGCCTTTAGTCAGACAGCTCTCAGCAGCCTGATAGCCAGGACTCTCATTCACTTGCATCTCAGACCATTTCAGTAGAGAGGTGGGAATATGTCTAAAGCA
>NW_006291818.1:1876930-1895207 GCF_000327345.1 Myotis davidii
ATATACAAAAGATTCATCATGAAGTTCATGTCTAATTTTAACATATTAAAAGCTGAGTAATCAAAGATGAGCTCCTGACCCTCTCCCCTGTGGCATTCAAAGCCATACTTGTTTGGCTGCCAAAATGTCCATCTTTCTCTTTAGCTCTGTTTTCTTCCAATGTATTTTTAGTCCTATCTAATACAGAAGTACTTAATATCAGGTAAAGTCTCTTGCTTCAAACTCTTTATGTAACTCTGAAAATGATAATTTACTTTGTTAAACTCAATACTTAAGAATTTCATTACAGGTTCACATAAGTGGATCATGCAATGGATCAATATTTTACAAAGGATTTATACAATATTATGAGTTTGAACTTCAGTATTCTATGGGAAAATGTTCAAATGTGCATCGATATCCTACATAAGCAGAGAATTTGACTTTAATAACCTTCACTAACCCCATCTATGTAATAATAAATAAACTCAATTGCTTTCATATTCATATTGAGTAAATTAATTACCCTAAATGCAATTTTTCATCATAATCAAGGCAGCAAAACCATTAGGAATTTTCATAAGAATCTTATTGGCTCTGAACTGTGTTTTCTGTATTTACACCTGATCATGAGATATTCTCCATGTTCTCAGAACTCATAGCACTTCAAAAATAAATAAATCATAGGGTTAAGACCTTATTTGAAAGGGCTTTTATCTCCTACTGAATACCAGTTTAAAAACAGCTGTTCTTTCATTTGAAGGTTCAGCTCCTTTTAACATCATTTCTGCAGGAAAGGAAAGCCAGTAAAGCTATTTTATACAAAGTCAAACTCCTACTATTCTGCCAATTCTTACGGAACCCCTTTCCATCTGTTCCCTGACATTTCATTCAGGTTATGCACTTGCCAAAGAGCTTTCTTTGGATACTGAATCCACTGGTGAAGACAAATGGCGGAAAAAATCAATTTCCTTAAATATTATTAATTTAAATTATGAAAAGTCACCATGCATTATGTCAAGATAGGCTCTACAATCAAACACATAATCCATGTTATAAACAAACAGGAGAATCTAGACCAGTGATTGTGAACCTTTTGAGCTCGGTGTGTCAGCATTTTGACATATCCTAACTTAACTCTGGTGCCATGTCACATATAGAAATTTTTTGATATTTGAAACCATAGTAAAACAAAGACTTATTTTTTTATATTTATTCTATATATTTAAATACCATTTAACAAAGAAAAATCAACCAAAAAAATGAGTTCGCGTGTCACCTCTGACACACATCATAGGTTCGCCATCACTGATCTAGACTGAGCAAATTTAATGGTTCAGAATTTTTTGCTACTTGGTTGCTTTAAAATTTTATTCTATGATGAAAAGATAATAAATAAGGATCAATATAATTACGTTTTCAAGAAGATAACTTCTCAAAAGAAAATAATATCCTGAAGAGAAGTTTGGAAATCATTTTGCAATACCTTATAAAGTATTTTAATAACAAAAGTTCTTATTTGGGGAATAAAGTGTAACAGAATACTTACTCATTCCATGTTTCAGCAGTTATTGAAGAAGCTTTTCAAAAAAAGATTTAAATAATTTTTAAGCAAAAGTTAAAATATTAGATCAAAGAGTAATAAAGTTAATCAATATAAAGAATTTCCTATGTCTGGATGAGAACCAACCATGACTTTTGACAAACTCAAATAATTGATTACTAATTGATTAGTAGCTACTGTGTCAGAGGACAGGCAGATTAGTAACTCTACTTGTCCTTCAGGAGGTCCAGGAGCAAGCCTGAACTGTGCAGATAAATTGGTCTCATGATCAGAAGAAAATGACAGTGTGAACTGTCTCTCTACCTGTCTCTCTACTCTACCCTATTTTCACACCAGAAACCTTGACCTTCTACTGCATACCCACCCCATCTAATAGGTAGCTTGTACTATTCCTTAAAATCTGAAGAGAAAGACATTTTCAGAACTATTCTGGTTTTGAAAAGATGGTCTGAATCTTAGGATGTGTAAGTATAATGTCAAATGGAATCCTTAGGCATAATTTATTTTTTTTTCTTTTTAAAGACTTTAAAAATTCTATGATAGTCTAAAAAACAAGAATCTAAATTATGATGAAATACAAGGTATTTTTTTTTGTCCTCGTTAAAGTTTTGACAGACAAATCAACCAAAAACAGGGAAAACATTTACTGAAACAGATGGAAAGGTGGGTTCCACAAATAATTAGTAAAGATAAATAACCTGGATGGGGAAGCTAAGTTAAATGGCTGGGTATGTAAATGGCAATGAAATTATTCTGGCCAACAAAATACTAAGACTGCTGATGGAATATTTCTTACCACTTCATAAAGGGGGTAAGATGAGTTTCAATATGAAAAATATGTAAGAAAAAACAACCCAAGCTCTGTTCCTAAAGTAGCAGCTTCCTATTAAAGATAACAAAAATAGTTTTTAAAAGAAAATACTTTAGATAAACTCCAAGGCTTTGCCCTTTTCCTTTTATTGCCATACATGTTATATTTTAATTGTCCTTTTTTAATTGAGGGGAGGACATGCTTTGGAAGGAACGACGACATGAGAATACATTTCCATACAGGTGATTCACCTCTAGAAACCTGAATCAGCGGATTCCTCCAAACTCACCTCTGAGTAGTACCCAGACACTTTTCTATTATTGACAGCTTTCCATAACCCAGGTTCCTAATCAGACATTGTGAGTTAACAACTATTAACCCCTTTCTAATACAATTAAAATATACATTTTTATCTTAACTTTGTTTTTGCTCAAATGTATGAAAATAGTTTATTTTGAAGACTGTTTTGTAATTAAAGCCCCCTTTCCCTAGAAATCCATCAAGTAGTTTTAAACATGGCTTATATCATAGTACAGTGTTGACTTTTATATGCCATATGATGTGGTTCAATAATATACACATGTTTAACTAGAGATTGAAGTTGTTCCTGAGTAAGGAATATCGAGTTTTCTGCCATGTCTAATTAAATCACATGTGTATGCAAGTATGAGCATGTGTTGGAGATCAACTACATATTCATAAGAATGAATGGTGGAAATGAGTACTAAAATGGATTCCACCTTTCAGTTATTTTGCTCATTAAAGCCAGGGTTATTTCTTGCAGCATCAGAGAATCAAAGAAATGGAACACATGCACCTAAGAAATTGACCAATTTTCCAAAGTAGTCAAAATAGCTACCAAAAGTCAATATGATCAGAAGAAACTGACAGTGTGAACTGTCTCTCTACTCTACCCTATTTTCACACTAGAAACCTTGACCTTCTACTACATACCCACCCCATCTAATAGGTAGCTTGTACTATTCCTTAAAATCTGAAGAGAAAGACATTTTCAGAACTATTCTGGTTTTGTTACTTTAGATTTTATCACCTCACAACCATCAATTTAAGAAAATGAACACATTTTAAATTTTCACTTTTTTGTCCAGGGGAAAACAATTGACCTTTCTCTTTAATTAATTGACCTCCTCCCTTATGTGAACTAACACCATCCCAACATGCTAGTTATTGCAGCTGCCCAAATCCTATGACTCATTATGAAGAAAACCTCAAAAAGTTATTCTAGAGGAAAAAATACACAGGGCTTGCTTCTTTCTCTCCTCTGCTCTATGTAAAAGTCTCTCTGACATATGACTCCAAGAAGACAAAGAAAAAGTAGCTAAACTGGGCATCATAAAAATTAAAAGAAATTGAAAAGACTACAGAATTGCATATCTGATCATGTATCTAGAATATATAAAGAACTATGACAACTCAATAATAAAAAATAATTTTAAATAACCAAGTGATCTGAACAGACAGTTCTGCAAAGACACACAAATAGGCAATAAGCACATGAAAAGATGTTCACCATTATTAGCCATCAGGAAAATGCAAATTAAAACCAAAATGAGCTTTACACCCATCAGGATGGCTATATTTTTTTAAAAACCACAATTGTTGGCCAGGAGAGAGTGGAATCCTTACACACAGCTGTTACAGCCACTTGAAAATGTCAGTTCCTCAAAAAATTAAATATATAATTACCATATGACCAGAAATTCTACACTCCTAGGTACAAACCAGGACTAGGTAATGTCAAAATACAGTCAACCTGCTCTTTAAAACAGCTCCTCTCCAATTTTTTTATTCCTTTTCTATTTCCCTAATCTAGACCTATTTTCATCAACATACCCTCATCACCCTCATCACTGGTGTTCTATTCAATCCATTCCCCAACACTCTTAGTGAAAACCTCCCCACACCTTCATAATCTTTTAAGAGTCCCTCAAAGCTCTAACTACTCAATTTGTCAGACAAGGCTCCTCACAATCTAAGCCTAATCCACTTTCTAATAATATTCCAATTAGGAGTCTCTAATCCTGTCAGGCCAGGATATTTAGTGTCTTTTCCTCCAAGAATATAAACAAGAATAAAATTAAGAAAAATTTAACCTATCTAAGCCACCCTTTGGAATCCATCAAAAGCATCTATCTATATATATATAAAAGCCTAAGCAACCGAAAAACCGAATGACTAAATGACTGGTCAACCGGTTGCTATGACATACACTGACCACCAGGGGCAGATCCTCAATGCAGGAGCTTCCCCATGGTGGTAAGTGCACTCCCACCACTCAGTTGACCGACTGGTCCACCAGCCTGGCAGCAGCCACTCACTCCCTCAGTAGTCCTGCAGGTCTAATCTCCAGAGAATGGGCCAGGCACCAACAGACCAGCGCCACCAGCAAGATCCCAAGGGCACCACGGCCACTTCCCTTCGACATTCCGCAAGGAAGAAACAATATAACAGCAGCCGCCAGGTGGCTCCCGACAATCAAGGTGATTGTCAGCGGGACAGATCCAGATCCCAGGCCAACAAGGGTGGAGGGCTGATTGTGTCCCAACCCCTTCACTCACCTCAGGAAAGGGCGCCATACTCAGGGCTCACAGCTGGCGACTGCCAATTGGGACTGACGGGGCTCGAGCCCTCGTCAGGCACAGCGGGGCTGGGATGAGCAAAGTGGATTAGAGCGTCGGATTGTGGACTGAAGGGTCCCAAGTTTGATTCCAGATAAAGGAACATGCCCGGGTCGCGGGCTCAATCCTCAGTGGGAGGTGTGCAGAAGGCAGCCCATGAATGATTCTCTCTCATTGTTGATATTCCTATCTCTCTCTCCCTCTCCCTTCCTCTCTGAAATCAATAAAAATCTATTTAAAAATAAAAGGAATAACCAATCACATGATCATCTTGAGGTTCAGTAGCTAATAGTTCAAGTCCACTAACAATCTGATAGCAGCCATCAACTAATAAGAAAAGCAGAAAACTAAAGAATCTTCCATTCAGTCTAATCAACAGCAAAAAACAACCTTGTATACTGAGATAAATGACATCAATTTCAATCTATATCATTTAGTTACCCAAGTATCCCCCAAAAAAGAGTAGCCATTTGCTTAAAGAACTGTTAACTATATTCAAATCCAAATAGATACTACCAAAACTAACATGTTGATCAATAATGCAAAGTAGCTCCCTGGTAAACTTAAATTGAAATATATATTATTCATGCCTGAATTTCATCGCCACCATATCACCAAATAACTTCAGGACAAATAGCGTTGGTTAAGTATTCTTTTAGAGAGCAAATACCATTCACATGTGCCAATTCATGGATCTATTTCTGAACCATTTCCATTTATTTTCCTTTCTAATGGGTGCTCCGGTGTTTACTTTCCTTTTGAACCTGTACAAGTCCTGCCAAATGTCTACAAAGCTGTGAAATTAGGGGTATTTAGTTAATGGCACATTTTCAGAATTAAATAAGCAAAGCTGCCAATTTTTACTAACGTTCATTAAATTCTGCAAGTAGAAAAGAACCTATTTTCTATCTTTCTCAGGGTATTCACATCCTTGCGGTTCCGTATAAGTAGAAAATTTCTATAGTTTAGAAAACAAAATCCAAGAAGCCAAACTATCATATACACCAAGAGTTGCTTTATAAAAAAAGAAAGAGTATTAAACATCTTGCCAGCACTATTCACACCAAATTAGTAACTCACCTCAGGCAATAAGAAGGGGGAAAACTAAAACACTCCCTATCACCAACTATGAAACCAGTAATTCCCAAGGTCAAAGGAGTCCAGAATTTACCACTGCTAAATAAAAATTCTGCATTACCACCACAATATAATACCACCCCTTTCAAATTTTATATTTTTTTAAATTCTCATATAGTTAAATTGACCATTTTCCCTCTTTTGGTGTACAGTTCTATGAATTGTACACCAAAATACTGAATACTTAATACATAATACTGAATACATAACATACTTATGTTGTTCAGCCAGTAATTTCTCAAACATTTTTTTTGCATTGTACTATTTCTCCTCCCCTTTTGGTATTCCAATGTTAGCCCATATGTTGCTGGCCCACGGTTTTCTGATGCTTTTTTTTTCCTATCATTTTCCTTTTTATTGTTCAGGTTAGAAAATTTCTATTGACCTATTAAGTTCAGTGATTCCTTCCTTCATCTCCATTCTGCTATTGAATCCATCTAGTGAGTTTTTCATTATGATTATTGTACTTTTCAGTTTCAAATTTTATTTGGTTCCACTTTATCCCTTTTATTTGTTTGCTGATACTTTTGGCTCAACACTTGTTGCAGGGATATTTGCAATGCCTTTATCATCATGGCTGGTTTAAAGCCTTTGTCAAATCATTCCAACATCTATATTATCTTGTCAGTAATGCCTGTCATTGCCTTTTCCAATGTGTATTATCTGTTGTTCTTTGCATACTGAGTAATTTTGGATTATATTCTTAATATTTTGAATAATATGCTATGAAATACAGAATCTTCTTAAATCCTATGGAGTATATTAATATTTCTGTTTTCACAGGCAGGTGATCTCATCAATTGTTGGCAGCTGTAAGTTCCAAAATACTTTCTGTATGTTGTGGTACCAATGTCAGTTCAGTTTTCAAAGCCTTTGCAATGCTATTTGAATTTTTCCTATGGGTGTGCCACCCAGTGGTCAGTCTGCATGCAACCTGGATGAAGTTTTATCCCAAATCTGTTTTCAAAGGTTTTGAAATGCTAATTAGGATCACATTCTTGCATATGCATAGATGACAGGTAAGCCCAGGTGTTTGTACACAACTTCATGGGTTTCTTTCTCAAGCTCTTTTCATTTTCTCCCTGGCACTTTCCAATTTCCTGGGGATATTCTTTTCTCTCTTCCAGTAAGGCACAGTGGACTTCTACAACTATGCCTGTCTCTGGACAAACATTGGGAGGACAGACTAAAAAAAGCAATGAGTTTGCCTCTGCCGTCTTGGAACCAGTGATGTATCAGAGTGCTACGGGTTCTCCTCCCTCAGAGTTTTGGCTCCTAGAGACACCAAATGAAAACTGATGTCATTACTATCTGGGTTGTGAAAATTAGGGGGGGGGAAGGAGAAAAAACAATGGCCAGCCCCAACTCTGAGCTTTTCAGCTTTTCTCACATCTCAAGCCAGAACTAGAGGGCTTCTGAATCTTATTCTGTCTATACCACCACACTCAATTCCAGGTTTCTGGCTGCAATGAGGTAAGGTCAGAGGATCCTAGAGGTTTGGTGATATTTCAAAATCTGATGTTCTTTTGCAATGTGCCTGCTGATATTTACCATGCGTTTTGTGCAGGTTTTACAGTTACAATCAGCTGTAAAGAAAGGATGTTTGTATTTACTCCATGTTATCCAACCAAAGGATACTATCCTTTTTCAAATAAGAACACTACATTTCCTAATTTTAAATTCTGAGTTATAGGGCTTATTAGCTTAATGAAATTCTCTAACAGAAGCCAGGTCAGAAGGACTCAGATTTATTTATTTACCCCCTAAACCTCAAGCCAAACAATTCTTTTAGCCAAGCTCTTGGCTACAAAGGTGACAGAAACATCACTGACTAGGCACTTCAGCCAAATGCAAAGAAGTGAGTGTTTATTTGAGTTTTATAAGACCACATCAAGGCCTTAGCCATCCTGACAAGTGTCAACATTCTGAAAACAGGAGTAGCCCATAGCAGTGTAAAAGTAAAGGTAAGAAGTAGAAAAATATGGAGCTAGCAGCATCTGGTTTCTAAGACTTTATAAAACCATTTCCACATTGTTTACTTCATGAATACAAATAGCCCTATTTATTCTATTGAGGTTTAGATGAAAACTCTATTCCAGAAATAATCACTCACATTACAAACCATGGCAAATATTTAGCTGCCTTAAGGCTCTATTCAGTCCAAGTGGCAAAGCAAGTGTCTGGCATCAACCACAGTATCCCCAAGATCAGCCAATTGGTTAGACTCCATAGTCACCCATATGACAGGATTAGATGAATAAAGAAAAGTTGGTCAGTCCAAAAATATCTAACACCAACAGCTGCACTGTCTAAAATCCCACCATAGTTAGTTACTCAATTCTACAAATGTGTACTGTGATTATGTACATGCTAGATACTATGCCACAGGCTGATTAGAAAATTATTGTCTAGTAAGTTGAGTTTTACATGTAAATAATGCAATTAAGAAAAAGAAAATTATTACATTATATTTTAAATATGATTACCACTACGTAAAAAAAAAAAACCAAACAGGAAGGAGGAGGAAGAGAAAGGAAAAAGAGAGATGAGGAGGAGGAAGAAGAGGAGAAACGGGGATAGAAGAAGAAAAGAAAGACAAAGAATAAAAGGAAACATTGAGATTTTTACAGTGTTTCAGCAGAGACAATGGGTAATATTTGTCTGATATTTTTTTCCTGTTCATGCTTTCTAAATTTACTTAAGGAATGTAATCACTTCCAAAATAAGAAGCATTTATTAAAAATAAAAAGAAAAGAAAACTGTACACAATTTTCATGTAACCCAGGTGTCCCATTCCTGGGTGTTTACCATACAGAAATGAAACTTATGTTCACACAAAAATGTTCATAGACAGTCTAATAATATTCTCCAAAAACATAAATAGCATAAATACCCTTTAACATAGATAAAGAACCTGATACATCCACATAATGTGACACTACTCAGCAATAAAAAGGAACAAAATACTGATACATTTTACAACATAACTGAATCACAAAGATAATATGCTTAGTGAAAGAAGCCAGTCTCAAAACATTAGGTACAGTATTATTATATTAATGAAAAGTTCTCAAAAAGATAAAGCTATGGTAACAGAGAACAGATTAGTGGTTGCCAGGGATTAAGAAGTAAGAAAAGGGGAATGAAACAGCAAGTGTTACAGAGGATGGTAAGCAACTGAAACAATCATATGTTGCTTGTGGGAGTATAAAATGGTACATCAGATAACTTTTACCAGTTAGAAAAGCATGGTGGGAAAAAGTTAGCAGAAGTTTTAGGAGTCATCTGGTCTTCCCTTCTAGTTAGCGCAAAGTCCTACCAACAGCATGCTAGGTGGATGGTTAGAATAAATCAGGAAGGAAGCACTCACACCTCTTGAAAGAATCATTTTTACTGCTGAAACCACAATCTCTTGGAAAACTTTCTCTTAAATTGAGAAGAAAACTGCTCTTCTAGAGCAGGAGTTGGCCTATGGATGAAATCCATTCCATTGTTTTTACAAATAAAGTTTTGTTGGAATACAGCCATGCCCATTTGTTTACCACATACTGTCTATGGTTGCTTTCATGTAACAATAGGCAAATCAAATGGTTGCACCATAAACCAAAATATTTATCAGGCCCTTCACAAAAACAGTTTCCTACCACCGTTCTAGAGGAACACCAGAAAAGTCTTTACCTTCTTCAATATAGCAATATTAAAAACCAGTTTTAGCCCCATTTGCCCTTGCCTTTTTATCCCATTTACTCTTATTCCTGTTACCTTTGTTCAGTAGTTCCTATCCTAAACATTCTAGACCAGGGGTGGGCAAACTTTTTGACTTGAGGGCCACAATGGGTTCTTAAACTGGACCGGAGGGCCGGAACAAAAGCATGGATGGAGTGTTTGTGTAAACTAATATAAATTCAAAGTAAACATCATTACATAAAAGGGTACGGTCTTTTTTTTTTTTTAGTTTTATTCATTTCAAACGGGCCGTAGTTTGCCCACGGCTGTTCTAGACACTATACTTGATGAGTGACCTCTTAAAGTATGAAAATTAATTCATTACCCATTTAAGATGACAGTGGAACCATTAGTACTTATGATTCTGACACATTTGATTTATACAGTTTAAGGTTTTATTGCTGACTCACATATTTTTTTGCATGTATATATTACTTTTATAAATAAAAACACTGTATGAGGAGATATCCACAAATTATTTCCACATAATTTTTCTGGACCTGGAGACCAGGCATTATTTCAGGCATTTAAAGATCCTAGATCAGGGGTGGGCAAACTTTTTGACTTGAGGGCCACAATGGGTTCTTAAACTGGACCGGAGGGCCAGAACAAAAGCATGGATGGAGTGTTTGTGTGAACTAATATAAATTCAAACTAAACATCATTACATAAAAGGGTACGGTCTTTTTTTTCAATAGTTTTATTCATTTCAAAGGGGCCGGATCAGGCCTTCAGGCCGTAGTTTGCCCATGGCTGTCCTAGATGATAATTTTCTCTTTTTCTTCACTTCCTGTAGGCTATAATTCTATTCTATTACGTTGTTTGATACATTTAAGCCTTTCAGTTTAAGGATTAGTCTCCTGAATGAAACAAAATTCCGGAAACTGGCTCAAGATTAAGAGAGCTATGAAAAAGGAAGCAGGAAGGTGCCCAGAAGAAACCTCAACAAGTGTAATGTCTTGAAAAGGGAAAAGGTTTATAAATCAGACAGAATGAGGCTCGATTTGGGCTCTGTTCCTTTTTAGCTACTTAACACATGATCCTAAGTTCAAAAGAAGATTAAAGATATACTGAATTAGCTAAGCATTACCTTAAATATTTGATTAACACAAAATATAACCTAATATTCTGATGTAGGACTCACCTTTACTTAGTAGCCATCGATCTCCACCTAGAAGAACTACCTCCCCTCCCTTACCTTTCCCAAGGGTGAGCTTCCTGACTAGTGTGCACATTTCTTGACTATGTGGAGCTAAAACAATAATAAATCTGCCAACACTAGTGATTGGCACTATTCTTCCAATCAGGTCCTGGAACAGTGTAAGACAGAAATTCTGGGTATTTTCTTTGAAGTGTTGGAAAGCTCTTTTGGCAGCTGCAGTTCTAAAGCTATAAATTCTAATCATTGCATCATTAATAAAGCTGACATTTCAATCTTCATATGTTGCTCTCTTGTATCGTATTTTTCATTTGGTTCCAAATTCGGGATTAGGATCCTTTTATTGAGTGTTCCACATAGCTGTTCTTCTTTTTTATTTAAAAAATATATTTGTATTGATTGTTACAGAGAGAAAGTGAGAGGGAGAGAGAGAAACATCAATGTGAGAGACATCTACTGCTATCTGTTGCCTCCCTTAAACACTCCGACTGGGGATCAAACCCACCATCTGGGTATGTGCCCCAACTGGAAATCAAACAGGCGATCTTTTGGTGCTCAACCAACTGAACCACAACAGCCAGGGTTCACACATTGCCGGTCTTGCATAGGTCACATTGCCAATGCATCATCCACAGTGTTCAGATTGTTTCTTTAAAGTATAATAAAAACTAATGCATTTTATTTGCAAAGACATAAATTCAAAATCTTCCAGATTTGTGTTTTCCATCCAACTGACCTTTCAGTAAGGCAACCAAAACAAATTTTTAAAATTCCCCAATAAACATAATATTTAACATCTCTATACATCAAGAGAAAAAGGGAAAGCTTCAATATCTTAAAAGAGAAGAAAAACCACCTGGCATGACACTGTGCAAATTATTCTACTCCTACCTGTACAAGCTAGAAATAGTAACCTGTTCTCTTTTCAATTCAGAAATTCCATAAATTCAGGATATTACCACATATTTCCTTCTACTAGTCCCATGACCCAACAAGAGAGGTCCCATCCAAGAAATATGATCACGAGAAGTCTATTATTTAAAAAAAAACCCACAAATTTCAAACTATTCAGAATCACAGTTCCTACAATTCTAGGCCAAACCTGAAAAATACAGTACTAGTATAATAAATATAAGAGTTTATATCTACTAGGTTTCAGTCACTGCAGTAAAGTCATATAAAGATCAAAGAAGTCACTTCTTTGTAAAGAGCAAGACTTTTACCCTGGATGCTATCCTAAACAAATGTGTTTTCCTACTAGATCCTGAGGCATGAATCTTATTCTGAACAGCATTCCCAAATTGTTTCCTCATGATTGGTGAGAATTCTGACCTATACCTGGTATACTAAGCCACTGTTCATACCCATGTTTCCTGTCTCACCACTATTCTAACCTGCTACACTCAGGGGCTGACCCCTGTCTTTGAATTTAGTGTGACACTTTGACCTCACATTGACCTTTAAAGCTAGAACTACTTTAAAGGTTTTGCCCCAGCTCTTGGGTCTAAGTCTGCTCTTTACTGACCCATATTGTGCCCAAGAGCTAACAAGACGCTTAAGCTTTCCATATTTGAAATCTTAAAGTTTTCTTTTTTAAAAAAGAAAAGAAAAACCTGAATTTTTTGTTACCATGAGTCTATAGTTTTGTTCTATCTGGGGCTCAAAAGAAGCAGAAATTTCCACCCTCAAAATGCTTAAGGAGAGAACACACGGTGAAAGAAGTAAACATGAATTAGTATAACATACTATATCAAATCTAAAAAATCTACAAGGTGATATGTGTTTTACTCTGGACAAATCCCATCCACTTCATTTAACACAAAAATTAAAGCTTATTATCCTTAATTTCAAAAATGATAGATTGCTCCAGGACAGCCATACCCTCAAGTTCCTATCCACACTTAGTCATCCTTTTCCATGAAGTCTTCCCTGATTAACAAGAAGAAAGATTAACATCGTTCCACCTACACAGTCCAAAATTCTTCCATGTCTGCCACCTGAAATAACATGCTTACCTAACTGCCCATATAGAAAAATAAACAACCTATTTATTTAGTTGTGCACATTTCCCAAGTGTTATTCAGCTTAGCTGGCTGTATTAGCTTTGAATAGGACATAATGGTTTTCTACATTGCTTGTCTACTTTTAGTTACTTGAACACTTGGAAATTTAATGTTCCAGGCAAAATATCACCTATGGAAATTAGGCAACAAGTTACAGAATAATAGGTCTCCCTCTCACTACTTCATTTTTTTTCAAAAGGAAAAAAACCACTTTTTAAAAATAGACATTGCTACTAATACCTCAGACTTTGTCAGGTCCAGTCCTGAAGAAATAAAAACACGAGGTTTACAACATATTGAACTCTACAAGAAATCCTCAATATGTGCTCAATACATTTGTCTCTACTCCTACCCCCCCCGCCCCAAAAAAAAACAACAAGACGGCTTACCACTTATCTCCTCACTACAGTCTGTTAATAACATTGGATTACACACATATGGCACACTTTGCCTAGGTTTTTTGGGAAATTCCTATTTTATCTACCCTCTTTCTATAAGGATGTCAATGTACAATTAAATATAATTAAATGTTTGTAAGTTTTTAAGACTGTGAAAAAAATGTTGTTCAATACACAGTCAATATATTTATAACTAAAAAGCAACCCCTCTAAAGACAGTAGGCAAAACACTTCTGAAACATCTTCAATATTGCCCACTAAAAAGCTGTATATTGACTGTGCTGGCCACCATAATATTAGAACTCTGCCTTCTTTTTTCTTAGATGGATTCCTAAAATTTAAGTTGCTACCAGGCTATCAGTTCCTCCCTTTCTTATCAATGTACCAAAGTCTAAAACAGTTTGGTCTTGATTTTCTTACTAAAGACTCATTAAAATAAAATCAATTTAATTATCTCCTAAACTTCCATCAGTATATGCCTTCCAACTAATTTAAGAATTCTACCCTCACACTTTAGCATATAATCAAAAGGCCCCCCCTTACCAGAAAAGAATCAACAGTGAATGTGGCTTATCCACATCAGAAGTTGAACAATAGCAATCTCTGTTGGGGTTTTTCTGGTTGGTTTTTGTTTTGTTTTACTTTGTTTTCCCAAAGATTACTTTTTGATTGGCTTTCAAAACCTTTAGACTCAAAGGCAAAACTTTAACAGCATGACATCAGCCTCTTCCTAGGCATCCTTGCATGCCCTAGAACCTGCAATAGGCAGAGGCGTGCCAAATTAATCTGGTATCCCTTGCCTTCTCTCCAGATTGTATTATTTGACAACCTCTTGTTCTGGGTGAAGAAGAAAATTGAGTTTCATGTATATTTAAGTCCAAGTATGTAATGTGGTGCCTCAGCCTCATTGGGAGAGTTCAATCCAAGGGATGACTTTGAAAATCTGCAGAACAGGTCAACGTTCATGCAATAAGTCTAGATCTCACAATTCCTAAAGATGTTTCCAGTTTTTTGATGATTTCTGGCTTTTTGTTGTTGTTGTTTTTCCACTATTATCAACAACCCTGCAGTGACCATCTTTGTACATCTATCTTGACACACTTTTGCAAGTATATTGAAAGGAAATACTGTTGGGTTAGAGGTGCTAGAGCAGGTCTCTATAAACCTTATCTTAAAAGGAACAGATAATTATTTTTTTCACTTTGTAGGCCATATGGTCTCTTCGGTAGAAAATACCGAATTCTGCCTTGGAGCACAAAAGTAGCCACAGACAACACAAATACAGAGAGTATGGCTATATTACAATAAAACTTTATTTACAAGAAACAGGCAGTAAGACAGATTTGGCCCCAAGGGCTGGGGCAGTAATTGGTGACCCTATACTAGAGGTAATATACATTTAAATAACAGTGCCAGACTGAAAGTTATATGCATTTGACATTTCCATTGATAGTCAAACAGATCATTTTTATTATTTTTTTTCAAACAGATCATTTTCAAGTAGAGATATGGGGGCCCCTAAATGGATACTCCAGAGAGCGAGCACCAATAATCTCTCTAGAACTGTGAAGGGTCTGAGATTTTACCCTACTTGTAAACTAACAAGGTAGCCTGTCAGTTTCATGAATGAAAGCAAAGGACATGAGACTCCTGAGTCAGCAACAAACTACCAGTCAAATCCCCTGATAGAAATATGAATGAGCCCAAATTGATGTCTGCACACACAGTGGGTTTACAGGAGAGGAGATCTGAGTTTAGGGAACAAAGTCTTTTATAGTGAGCAGTGAGCATGCCCTACCTTTGCTCTGGAGAGAGATGTTATCTCTATTATACTGAACAGTAAACATCCCTGCCCTTTGCTCCAGAGAGATACACTATGTCTATTTTCCAAGGCTGTTTACTATACAAGCATCCTTAAAAGGATGGTCCAAAACTAAGGCAGTCAGTGCCTCTGCTTGCAAAACATGCAGAAATGTAAGAGGACTGTGGAAACTTACCTCCAAACTATGTGTTCCTTATTTCTACACTATCTTGGGCTCCTGGCAAATTTTTCTAAAGCATTCCACTCTATCAACCAAGCTGATTAATCTGACCAACAAAGGTAAGACCAAATCTATTTAATTTGTCTTAAGAATCAAAACTATAAACAACTCGAAGTAGCAAGATGAGGTCAACCTGCAGTACTGACCACCAGGTCTTCCAGGGTCCTGGGCCAAATCTGCTGGACAAATCCCATACAGAGGGTCTACTGTAGAAATCCAAGTGGCTTTATCCTTATGTGTCTGAACTGACTGACCTTTCCATTTAGACCAAATCATTAATCCAGCTATAGGAATATGTACCAGCGATTACACAGAATCTGCCTTATAATCCACCTGGCCCACAAGGAAATCCAAGGCAATCCTATCACCTTTAAGAACCCTGTCCAGTGACTTGAGGCTGACCTGAATACGAATACCTTCTAGAGAAGAGGTAGTATCACTGATCACTTCAGCAAAAGTCAGGGATCGATTTCACAACACCTAACCTAATCCATCCTAGGGATAACTGCCTGCAGAGTACATGTAAATAATGAATCAGTCATCCCTCTAAGAAGGTCCCCCAAGTAATCAAGGTTAGCCTAATGTTGGAGAGATTTCTACAATCATTTGAAAACTACACATTTCACTGAATACCTGAAGGCCTCTTACAACTCCCCAATGGTGCATGTCACTCTATTTTGGGTAAGAAGGCAAGTTAATGTCTGGCTTCTATACAGGAAGTACAATGCCAAGAGTGCTTAAGGTGTCCATGGAGAGAGGGCTATTTATAATTCTTGGAAGTCCACAAGTAGGATCTCAATCAGTCAGGGGTACAGGCTGACAGTGCATCAAATGTGGCCCTCTGACAGGCTGGTGTGCCTTAGGGTTTTCAATTTAGTTTTAATCTAGTCATTATTTGGAGACTACCTGTGAGCTAGGGCTACTGGAATGGGGGCAGGGAAATCATCTGGAGGTTTTGGCAGGTGTTTTGTATGGCAGGTATAGGAGTTGGGGCCATTCCCTGCTGTTTCCAATACAATAGGTCCTCCGGTTACATCAGAGATCGGTTCCTGCAGCGCGACATAATGCGATTTTCACCATAAGTTGGAACCCAATTACATAAGCACCTACATCACTCACATGGAGCACATACACAGCAGTAATGAAGTGAAACAGTAAAAAAAATTAAAAGAAAGATAATTCCTGACTTTTACTTGTGGTAAACAAATAATAAAAAACATAAAACACATATGTACAACGTCAAAATGACGGAACTTTTTTTTTTTAATAAATAAATGGGAGATGGTGTCGTAACCACAAAATGACGTACGTCGAGTCCGACATAACCCGAATACTGTCTGTACACTTCTCAGTAAGGCTAAAATGAGTGACAATCAAATCATGGTCAGAACCATCTGGAGTGAAAAGCAGAACCAGTTAAATTTAAGGCACTTGCAACAGTTTGGGAGCACCACAACAAGAGGTTTCCCTTCTTGAGGACGGCTTTAGGGCAGTTACAAAAGACAAAAATCACTAATGTCCTGTCCCATCACATTCCTTCCCCTCTCCTCCCATCCCCCCTTACTTCCCAGGGCCTAAGGCAGGGGTGGGCAAACTTTTTGACTCGAGGGCCACAATGGGTTCTTAAACTGGACCAGAGGGCCGGAACAAAAGCATGGATGGAATGTTTGTGTGAACTAATATAAATTCAAAGTAAACATCATCACATAAAAGGGTACGGTCTTTTTTTTCAATAGTTTTATTCATTTCAAAAGGGCGGATTTGCCGTAGTTTGCCCACGGCTGGTCTAAGGTATTCCCACCCTAGGAGCCAGGGAAAAACCCACGTGATCCATTCCAGTAGCCATAAATTAAACGTTTATCTAACTATTTCAGACCTATTCTCTTCATCTGGAAGAGTAAAATACAAGAGAAACAAAGGCATGTTTTTAAAATTAAAAATTCCAGAGAACTATTATCCACCCCCTCCACTTTGACTCATATAAGCCATTTAGGGGGACTTTAGAAATACTTCATTTTGCTGAAAATACCTAGTTGTTAAGCCCATTTTCTTGCTTCAAAATTCTATTATCCCTAAAGTTTATAACAGTGCCTGGCACACAGTAGGTATTTAATATACATACTGAATACATTAAAATCAGAAGCAAAATATTATTTCTTTATCCTTTCTGCCTTCCTAATATACTCCATTTCCACCCCACCTGAGACAAACTAAATGCCTCACAACAACCAGAGAAATCATGTATATAGAAATGCAAAAGAGAAAAACACATTATTTTTCTTTTTACACATAATATTATACAGTTTGGAAAGAAATCTGAACCATCTTATATATAACTAGAGGCCGGGTGCACAAAAATTTGTGCACTGGGGAGGGGGGTCCCTCAGCCTGGCCTGTGCCCTGTCGCAGTCTGGGACCACTCGGGAGATAATGCCCTGCTGGCTTAGGCCTGCTCCCAGGTGGCAGAGGGCAGGCCCAATCCCTAGGTGCAGCCCCTGGTCGGGCTCAGAGCAGGGCTGATTGGGGAGTTGGGGCGCCGGCCCCTGTCATGCACAGAGCAGGGAGGATTGGGAGGTTGCCAGGCCACCCTCAATCACGCTCAGGGTAGGGCCGATTGGGGGGTTGGGGCGCCGCCACTGTCACACTCAGGGCAGGGCAGTTGGGGAGGTTATGGCTCTACCCCATCACACACAGAAAAGGGCCAGAGGGGGGAGAAGGGGTTTGGAGCCCCGCACCCTGTCACACACAGAGACGCAGGG
>NW_006291818.1:1895534-1895936 GCF_000327345.1 Myotis davidii
ATGGTGGAGTCCTCTGTCACTGCAGCAAGCAAGCCTCATGTCGCTTTAAGCTGAATTACTGCCGGCCGCCATCTTGGCTGGCAGTTAATTTGCATATCGCCCTGATTAGCCAATGGGAAGGGTAGCGTTCGTACGCCAATTACCATGTTTCTCTTTTATTAGATAGGACTAGAGGCCCGGTGCACAAAAATTTGTGCACTGGGGGGGAGGGGGGTCCCTCAGCCTGGCCTGTGCCTTCTCACAGTCTGGGATCCCTAGGGAGATGAAGCCCTGCTGGCTTAGGCCTGCTCCTGGGTGGCAGAGGGCAGGCCCAATCCCTAGGGGCTCAGAGCAGGGCTGATTGGGGAGTTGGGGCACCGGCTCCTGTCATGCACAGAGCTGGGGGGCTTGGGAGGTTGCAAT
>NW_006291818.1:1896803-1897104 GCF_000327345.1 Myotis davidii
TGCAGCTGAGAGGCCTGCAAGGCAGGTGGGGAACGATGGAGTCCTCTGTCACTGAAGCAAGCAAGCCTCATGTTAGTTTCAAGCTGCCTGGCTGCCAGCCGCCATCTTGGCTGGCAGTTAATTTGCATACCGTCCTGATTAGCCAATGGAAAGGGTAGCGGTTGTACGCCAATTACCATGTTTCTCCTTTATTAGATAGGATGATCTCAATGCATTTTTAAAGTATTTATTTATAGAGACTCTCAATAATACTTTAAGGCAGTTAAAATAAGTCAAGACTCTTTCTTTTGCTCAGAAGAGA
>NW_006291818.1:1897119-1921426 GCF_000327345.1 Myotis davidii
GAAGAGAAAGAAAAGTGTTACAACTTATCTCAGAAGCACACAGAAAACTATAAAGAAAAATAAGAAAGGAAGAGGAAAGTAAGAGGGGAGAGGGAAAGGAAGAAGAGGGGATACTTTTAGAGACAATAAAGTATTCCTGAGGAGGATACTGTGCTGATTCTTAATTAAAGACTCGCTGCCCCAACTGCTGGAGTGCCTGAGCTACAGGGAGCAGCTTTTGCCCAAGAGACACCCCTTCCTGGGCAGCCCATATGCAATGCAGATCCATGTGCAGCTATAAGAGCCTGGTAATCTTAACCCAACTCAGGACAGAGTTCACAGTAAAGGGTTGGTCAAGGATATCATTGGGCTTGAATCACAACTTAAATTTTCCCTCCGTCCAATCCTGTTTCCTTCCTTTCCTTTTCACAGATGTTGATCCCAAAAGCACTCAATTAATATCCTATAAGCTAAACCCTATCTCGGGCTTCCCATGGAAACCAATCTGCAACAATTCCCAGGAGCCATACTGTACATATGTAGAGCACACAAGAATTAAAATACCTATAATAGTTTCCACTTACACATTCTTATAGCTGTAGAAACAATACTGTAAAATAAAATAGCCCCTTTTCTCTGGTAATACAAATTCAATCAAAATGTTTTCCTTAAAAAACGATCAATATACTGCAAGTTATAAAGATGTTAAATATCGCGGTGCAGCCCTAACCAGTTTGGCTCAGTGGATAGAGCATCAGCCTGCAGACTGAAGGGTCCCAGGTTCGATTCTGGTCAAGGGCATGCACCTTGGTTGCGGGCACATCCCCAGTAGGGAGTGTGCAGGAGGCAGCTGATCAATGTTTCTCTCTCATTGATGTTTCTAACTCTCTATTCCTCTCCCTTCCTCTCTGTAAAAAAATCAATAAAATATATATATTTTTAAAAAAGATCTCAGTGCATATACCTAGTTGCTTAGTTTTACAGGCTGGGACAATATTGCCTTCTAAACCCAAATAACAGTAAGTGAACATATTCATTTAGTATATTAAGTATTAGGTTATTCAAGGTCTTAAGTTTATGTACTAGTATTTGTATATTTTAATTTGTAATCATAATATAAATTCCCAAGTATTCTATTTTTCTCTCTGTAAATTAAAATTCAGAAAGACATTCTTCCTGTTAAAATCCCTGCTTAAGAGGAAGATACTTTCCTAAAATGTAACAGAATACAAAAATTTTAAAAATGATTTAACTGGACATCATATCAATAAAAGCATCATTTCATATGAACTTTAGTTCCAAGCAGCAAAGTTAGAACATGAATTAATTACATGGAGAAATGTAAAAAACACACACCCTAGGTCTACTTTCATAGTTAGCTCTTAAAATGCAATAACTACTCTAAGAAGTCCTTACAGTCATAATATTCTTTAAAAATTCACAAAAAGTGGACTCTGTAAATACTTAAATGAAAATTAGTTTTTTCCAGCTCAAAAAATAAGGAAATTTGGATGATTAGACAAAGGGGAAGCATTCTTTGGTAAAACACGGCAGGTCTCTTTAACATTTAATCATTTCAAAAAATTAAAATGACTACTATAGTGAATAAAATTTTTATTAAGCATTTTATACAGTGTCTATACTGATGGTACTAAGCTAAGTCCAGTTTAGAAAGCCAGCACAAACTCAAAGGCAGTCCCTTTTTATATTAAAAAGAAAACAATCCTAGGCATTTTCCACTTCCTAAAATCTTTAAAAAGCAGCACTTTGTGGCTCTACCTGAACCACCTTTCAGACCCACAGCAATATGACTAAATAAATATGGGGTCACATGAACTGCCAGAAACTCTACTTTAAGAAATACAACATCAAGAACATCTGAGAACTTTTCATCCAGAAGAATGAGTGTTAATCAGCCTCTAAAAGAGGGTCTCCAAACTTTTAGAACTAGAATGACCATATTAGCACTATCCACGAACCCCAAGATCCAGGAGGGTCTTACTTTACCTAGGGCTATATTTAAATAATTAGCAAAAGAGGCAACAACTATTTTCTTTACTTTTGACTTAGAAAAAGACTTCCCTTATAAAAGAGATCAATTTTGACCAACTATGAATTAAAAGCTTCTGCAAATGAAAGTGAATTGAGTCTGTGTCTCTCCTTCCTCCAATTCTTTTGTCATGTCAGTATTAAGGCAGACTTGCTTTAAAATTTTGCTTTTATAAAAATTTTTTAAACAATTTTCAATTTTTTACTGAATTAGGTTGCATGTCTTGTATTTAAGCCTCAGAGTTTACCAATTATGTTGTCTCCCATTACCCTACTTCTGCTTTCCCATCAGCAAATAAAATGAATACTACTAATGTTCTCACTGGGTCCAAGTTTTACACTTTGTATATTTCCTGGCCTTCACTTGTCAAGGAGTTTATAAGGATGGGAGGGAAGCAGGAGGAACAATCAAGTAAAATGATTACTGCATGCAAAAGGAAATAAAATCAGATATACAAAGTAAAGATTTAGAACTTGCTACTACCTCTATGTCAAATATAGTAAGTCCTCACTTAATGTTATCAATAGGTTCTTGGAACTACAACAAAATGGCGAATAACAAAACCAAGTTCACCAAAGGCTAATTGATATAAACAAGAGTTAAGTTCCTAAGGCATCTCAAAAACATTATAAGGCAATGACATTATTCGAGAATCTGCTGTATATGAGCCAGGCACAGATGAAAATGACATATCCTTGGGACCTTGAACTTCATGTAGCACAGAACAAATCTGAGTTGAGAAATTTAGAGATGTCCTACAAGAGCTTGATTGATCTTTGTCTATAACCCTGATTTATGTTTCTCTCTCTCTCTCTCTCTCTCTCTCTCTCTCTCTCTCTCTCTCTCTCTCTCTCTCTCTCCTCTCTACCCTGATTTATGTTTCTCTCTCTCTCTCTCTCTCTCTCTCTCTCTCTCTCTCTCTCTCTTATCCCTCAGCAAAGAAATCAATTTAATGCACTTATAACACCCAACAAAGGAAATATTCAATGAATTCTTTGTAATGTTGATATCAAAACTAGTGTTGCATACCAGAAACCCATCATCCTCATCTTTGGCTATGAATCTACAGAATTCTTACTAAACAAGGATAATTGGTTCTGGATTAAAAAAAGAATCCACCAAATGAATCCATGTAAAAACAGGACCAAATTTTCATAATAACTAGTGAAAAAAAGATTTGCTTAGGACTTTAATTTCAAAATAAAATTATTTTAAAAAGACCTTATTCATTCTATATCACAAAATTTAGGTCATTATTATGGTCATGTGCTAATTCTGAGGAGAATGAACAAAATTGGAGAGAGGTCATAATTTTAAATGATACTGTATAACAGCATCCTTCACTTCCTACCTTTCAGAACATTATCTAAACAAAAGTAATTTTTCAACCAAGGTTTCTCTTAATTCTATGATATCCAAATCACTTTTTCCTAAAGTGCCAAGTCACTGAATCATTCTCTTGGTAAATTTCTCTTCTACAATTGTTAACTAATCTATCTCTGACACAACCTCACCCACATATGGCTTTGCATATGACTAAAACTGTTCTCCAATGGCCCTTTCATGAACTTCATGACATACAGCACTTTTGCATTATCTACAATTTTTTTTTATGCTCAGTCTGCACTCTGTCACTAGACAGCAAACAAGGTTTTGGCTCAACAGCCATGGCTAGACAGACAGTCTAGCTGAGGGATATCTTTGAATGGAGATGATTTCGTAGGTAAATACTCTTGGTCAAGAAAACATTTGCTTCCTTATCCAACCTTCATCCATGGAGACCTAGGATTAAGAGCACTTATATAACAAGGACTTAAATAAAAAACTGATGCCCAAGGAATTTAAGAAAACTTAAAATTAAACTTTCATTAATCAAGATTATTTGAAAAGAAGTTGTTTGGTAAAAATAATGTGAGTTACCATACATACCATCAATAACATATTTTTAAAAATTACAACATATTCAAAAATATTGTTAAGAGGACTATTACTTTAGTTATATCACTTTCGCTGATAATTCAGAAGATATATCTCAATCTGTCAGCTCCTCAGACTTGTTTTTATGTTAGTTATTACACATAGAAACCACAAAATTCTAGAACTGGAAAACACATTAGAGATGATGGAACACCACCTCCTCATTTTACAAAGGAAGAAACTTAGGTCCAGAAATGTAAACAGTCTTGTTCAATATTGACAGTTCATAGCAGAGCAAGGGAACTTAATGACTTTATAGAACATAACTACCTAGAATAAGAATTGACTGTAGTTATCCACTACCCTAGAGCACACAATCAAGTTACTTCAACCCATGGAAAGTGGGGGTTTAGTGAAAAGCTTAAAGGTTGGTTAAATTTCTCATATAAAATGACCTTAGAAAATAGGTTCTTCTTGTATAAGTAGTGGTATACTCTAAGAAGTAGAACACTATTTTTATTTTTATTTGTTTTTAATTGATTTTCACAGAGAGAGGACAGTACAGGGAGAGAGGGGAACAACCATGTGAAAAAGAAACATTGATCAGTTGCCTCCCGCACGAACCCCGGGGATAGAACCTGCAACCTGGACATGTGCCCTGACTGGGAAAAGAACTGGCAATCCTTCGGTGCATGGTACAACATTCAACCAACTGAGCCATATGGGCCAGGGCAAAGAAGTATACTATTTTTAAATGGTGATCTCTCAAGGTCACTATAAATCCAATTCACAATCTAGAATTAAGCCTCTTTTCTCAGATGCAGTGTTTATGTTACCTGTTGGTTTTTCAGGTGTGAACATAATAAAGGATTAATTTGAATCAATCATTACCCACAAACTGCTAAGTATTATGCATATGCAGTACAGTATAAGAGGATCCACAGACCATGCTTGCTTTGTTTTACCTGGTTAAAGTTGAAGTTTTTATAGAGACACTGAATGGAAACTGAGTTTCCCTTTAGATTGACACCTTGTCAGTCCAAAAAAAAAAAAAAAACCTCTTAGGAACTTATTTTTTTTTAATTTCTTAAAGTATTACAAAGAGTATTACACATGTCTCCTTTTTTCTCCCCCTTAACATTCCCCCGGCTTCCCCCATCCTCCAGTGTTTTGTGTCCACTGGTTATTCTCATATGCATGCATATAAGACCTTCGGTTGATCTCCTACCCCGCCCCCGCAACCCTCTCCAGGGTTCCCACTGTAGTTTGACAGTCTGCTCAATGCTGCTCTGCCTCTGTATCCATTTTTGTTCATCAGTCCGTAATAGTCCTTATTATCCATAAATGAGTGAGTTCATGCGGTATTTTTCTCAGCTTCCCAGGGGCCGTCCCAGCCTCACAGGGGCCGCCTCAACCTCACAGGGGCCGTTTCAACCCCACCAGGGTCATTTCAACCCCACCGGGGCCGTTGCAAGTTCACTGGGGCCGCCTCAACCCCAGCAGGGCCACCGCAACCCCACCAGGGCCGCCGCAACCCCACCAGGGCTGTCTCAGCCTCACATGAGCCATTTCAGCCTCACCAGGGCCGATTCTACCTCACCAGGGATGTCTCAACCTCACGGGGGCCGATTCAACCTCACCGGGGCCATCTCAACCCCTCCGGGGCCGTCCTAGCCTCACTGGAACCACCTCAGCCTCACTGGGGCCACCTCAACCTCACAGGGGCCATCTCAGCCTCTCGGGGGCTGTCCTAGCCCCACGGGAGCCATCTCGGCCTCATGGGGGCCGTCTCAGCAACACGAAGTTTGGCATTCTGTCCTTTGTTGGGTGGCTCATTGCTGGACAAAATCTCCAGGTGTTCCTGGTGGCTGAATATCTGGTATGCTTGCTTGGATTTTGTTTTCTACCAAGTGCACAGACTGCCTGTCTGCCGTCTCCCAGCGTCCCATGTGAGACTGGATCTGGTGGACCTGCCTGTGCATTTACTGGTACAGTGGTTCCACGTCGGCGGCCCAGCCGGGTCCTGCTCCGGCTTCCTCCAAACCTGATTCTGCTTCTGGAGTGTGTCCCTTATGTATGCGAGGAGTTGAAATCTGCATTCTGCTGGGCTGGGCTGCAAAAGCACTGGTGGTTCTCTTTGTGCCACTAGCACAGCTTGGGTGGGGATGTAAATTGAGTAAGGCGGGGTCCCCGGGAATCACCAGGGCGGAGCAAGGGGCAATGGAGTCTTCCCGACTCCTTGCCTCTCCACGACTCCATGACTCCACATCTCGCATCCCCGAATGCCAGCGAGCAGCTCCGCGAGACAGCCACTCTCGTTCTCCAGCCCATTGCAAGGCCGTCCTACCTCTCCCCGTAGGGGTCTGGGATCTCAGGATCCCGCCCCAAACAAGCTCAGTGGATTTGAGAGTCTGCATCCCCTTCCGATTAAAAATAACCGCGCATCCAGTTGCAGCCCACCTGGCGCGCGACTCCGTACCTCCATTCTTGGAGCCTCTACACAACCTACTCAGTCTCAATGCTCTTCTTTCTTTCCTTCAAGTTGTAGAGCTTCCACTGGGCCAGCTTTCCCATGGTTCTGAATGATAACTGCTTGTTTTATAGTTGGTAGTCTCGATGTTGTTGTGGGAGGCAGCACCCACAGGTCTGTACCTTATGCCGCCACCTTGGTTCTCCTCCAGAACTTCTCTTACATCAATTAGTTTTCTTTTCTGATTGGGATATATCTGTGTAGGACTTTAAAAATGATGTGCTTGACTGGAAACTGTCTTTTGCTAATCAGAGTATTCTGTGCTGTGTCCAAAATATGCATGATGGGGTCAACTAACTGTAGGCAATCAACACGGATGGATGTCTACTCAGAAATTTCAGATTTATGAATACAAAATACGTGGTAAGTACATTCTATTTCTGTTCCAACAGACTTGACATGTTAAATAAGTTAAACATTAATTGTGACTGAATATGATTTTAAGGGTGCTCACTTAAGGAAGAAAAAAAGAATGTTATTTCTTTAAAGGCATATCCCCTTTGTGCTGTTTTCTGGAGAGTGTAAAGTAGAAGAAGTGTCTGTTTTCTCATGGGAAATGTAGAACATTTCCCACACCATTCACATACACAACACTTTCATCACCATGTACTTGCCTGTAGAGCCAGTTCCCAGATTTTCTCTCTTGGATCAATTGTGTAAGTTATGTCGTGCTCTAGGTATAACTTCTTAATGCAGACAAAGAAAACTCTGTACAAAAGGACTGGGGAAAGAGATATGCTCCTCAACCTCAAAATACCCATATTCCAAGTTCAAGGCTCACTGGTCCTTCTCTTTCTAGAAACGGTTTCATGTTTTCCTTTGATCCAGACAGTTAATGATAGGGTGGTTATAATATCTTTCATACCTTTACCTACTCTTTTACTCCTATGACTTTCCAAGGACAGCGGAAATCCTTCTCTTCTATCTTTTTCCTTGAATTCTTTAAAAAATATATATATTTGGAAGCTTTTTTTCTTTTAATTTCTTTATTAAGGTATAAGGGGGAGGGGGGCGGGGAGGAATAGGTAATCCTTTGAACTCTTAAGAGAAAGAAAAGCCCCAGAACAAACCATGGAAGCAGGTTAAATTAAGGACAAGTCATTCAATATTATGTGCCTCTTAATGTTATACATATAGCATCAATTATAAAGTTCTACAGACAAAAAGTTTAATGTTTCAGAAAAAGTGGGAGATAGTATAATACATTAAATGACACTTCAAGGAAAATCAGAAAAATCCAGAATGTGAGATATTTTACTGGAAAGAAAAAGGTTGTAAGGGAAATTTTTAAATCAAAAGAAACTGAAAATTACAAAAAAACCAACTACAAATAATATATATATTTTAATCCATGGAAAACATTTTTGGAACAATTCAGGAAACCGTAAATAGAAAATAGTGTTAGGGAAACTCCTGCTTAATTTTTTTTGTGATGATAATGGTGATAATTATGTAGGAGAATGACTTTTTTTGTGAAATACTTACTGAAATATTGCAGGTTTATATTCAAAATCATAAAACCCAAAAACCATTACAATTGTGTGATTCCTGGTCACTGTAGCATAAAATAAAAGCATTAAAAGAATTACAGAAAAGGTAAAATTTATGAGTAGAAAAAATAAGGCTATAGAGACATATTAAATGTACACCTACAAAAATAAAGCACTAAGATAGAATTTTAATGGTGAAAAACTAAAATGAAGAAGAAATAGACGCTGAGCCTGGTCATGGTAAATATTACAGATATAATACTTCAGTGGAGAGAATAATGAGGCTAAATGTGCAGAACTAGAAGTCATTAGTAAAGAGATATATACAACAAAAACAAAACTAGCCTCTGAAAAGTAGAGCTGAAAATAAGGTAAATCATCCCTTATTTACTCAATGCAACAGCTTTGGTTTCACTGATTTTTTGTTTTCAATTTCATAGATTTCTGCTTTAATTTTTTCTTTTTATTATTTAATTTGTTCTTCTTTTTCTAGTTTCCTATGGTCTTACATTACTGATTTAAGTATTTCTTTTAATATATGAATTCAATTATATAAATCTAAGCACTGTTTTTGCTGCATCCCACAAAATTTAAAACTGTTTTCCTTTTCATTTAGTTCAAAAAAAAATTTTAATTACTCTTGAGATTTCTTCTTAGACACATGTAAAATTTTAATAGGAGAGGTAAGAGCACACACCATTACCTTGTTTTCATTCATGGGGAAAAGCATTCAGTCACACAACATAAAGTATAATGTTAGCTGATTTTTCTGTAGGTTTGTTAACCATGGTATATTATTCTTTTTATGGATAGTGGGATTCAATTTGCTAATATTTTGTTGAGGATTTCTGCAACTATGTTCATGAGATATACTAGTTCATAGATTTCTTTCTTCCTTTCATTTTTTCTTCTGTTTCTGTCTAGTTTTGATATCAATTTAACTCTGACTTCATAAAGAGGGTTGAATACTTCCCTCCTCTTCTTTGTTTAGAAGAAATGGTAGAGACATAATGTTATACGTATTTGGTAGAATTCACCAGTAAATCATCTGTGTGTAGATATTTCTTTTTTGGTAGGTTTTTACCTATGAATTCAATTTCACTAATAGTTATAAGACTTAAAATGATAATCTCTTCCTTCTTGGGTGAGTTTAATCTTTTCCTTCTTAGGTAGTCGGCTACGGAATTAATCCATTTCAATGAATTGGTCCATTTCACCTAATTTGTCAAATTTGAGCACATCAAGTTGTTTTTTATTATTCCTATTGTTCTTTCGATTCTTGGGGGGGAAGAGGGGTCTGTTGTGATATCCTCTCTTCCATAACTGATACTGGTTCTATATGGCTTCTCTTTTCTTTCTTGTCAATTTAGCTAGACATTAATTTCATTTATCTATGCAAAAAAAATTTTTCATTTTATTGATTTTCACTATTTTTTTTGCTTTTTTAAAATTGATTTCTCATATTATCTGGGACTTATTTTGTTTTCTTTTGCACAAGGTAATGGTGTGTGCTCTTAACTCTCCTATTGAAATTTTATATGTGTCCAAGAAGAAATCTAAAGAGTAATTTAAAAATTTTTTTGAACTAAAAACTTTTGAGATGGAAACATAGATTACTGATTTGGAATCTTTTTTCCTAATGTAATTAATGCAATCAGTTTTCTTATAAACACTGCCTGAGCTGCATAAATTTTGGTGTTATATTTTCATTTTGTTTAGTTCAAAATATATTTTAATTTTCCCTGAGGCTTCTTCTTTTACCCAATAGATTATTTAGAAGTCTGCTATTTAATTTCCAAATAGCTTGGATTATCCTTTTATCCTCTCTGTTATTGATTTCTACTTCATATTTATTATATTCTGAGAACATGCTTTGAATTCAATTTATATATGTATACATATATATGTATATATATGTATGTATGTATATATGTATATGTATGTATGTATTATATATATATATATACATTCAATTTTTTTAACTTAAGATTTATATAATGACTAAGATATATTATATTTGGATAACATGTACTTGAAAAGAATGTATATTCTGTTGTTGCTGAGTAAAGTATTCTATAAACATAAATTAAATCTAAGTGGTAGATAGTATTCAGGCACTCTGTACCCTTGGTGATTTCTGTCTGGTAGAGTTCTATTACTGAAAAAGGACTGTTGGAGTTCTTTCAAATTTTGCTTCATGTATTTTTAATTTCTGTTGTTAGGCATGCACACATTTAGAATCTTTTTAGCAATATGTAACAGTCCTCTAGATAATTATCTTTGCAATGGAGTCTACTTTGTTTGCTATTAATATAGCCACTACAGTTTTCTTTTTATTGGTGTTGTACAATATCTTATCCCATCGCTTCACATTTAACCTATGTTATTAAATTTCTAACAGACAGTATACAATGGGGTCATTTACTTATGCACTCTGACAATCTCTTTTAATTGACATGTTTACAGCATTTAAAAGTTCAATGTAAATATTGGTGGGTAAGAATTTACATCTATCATTTTATTCGTTTTCTGCTTCTTTCATTTGTTTCCCTATTTTGCCTTCTTTGGGAGATTTTTTAATGGTCCACTTTAATTATCTGACATATCACTGTGATTCTAACTTATCTCTTTATCTCTTTATTTTATAAGTAGTGATTCTAGGGAATATTACATTCATACTTAACTTTTAGGTCTAGTTAGCATTAGTGTTTTATGACTTCAAGTGGACCATAGATGTCATATATTGTACCTCATCCACTGAAAACCACATCAGACAATGATTTTTGCTTTCAACTGTCAAATATATTTTGAAGAACTCAATAGTCTATGATATTTATGCAAATATTTACCATCTCTGTTAATCTTCTTTCCATTCCTGATAACCAAGTTTCCTTCTGGTATCATTTCTCCTTCTGTCTTAAGAACATTCTTAAGCAAATGCTTAGATCTTTTGGCAATGAATACTCTTAGTTTTCCTTTATCTGAATATGTCCTTATATTACTCTCATCACTAAAAAATATTTTTCCTGGTTATATACAATTCTTTTCTTTCAGCACTTTAAGAATGTTTTGCCTTTTTTTCCCACCTCAATGGTTTCTGATGAGAAATTCTCTATCGTTCAAGTCACTGTTCCTGTATAGGTAATGTCATATTTCTCTGGGTCTTTTCAATATTTTTTTGTTTTTATTTTTCCAATTTATTATGACATGCCTGGGTATGAATTTCCTTCGGTTTACCCTGTTTCAGGTTCTCTGACTCTGTATGTATACATCTTTCACTAAATTTGTGAGTTTTGAGCCATTATTTCTTCAAACAGTTTTTAATACCACAATCTTTTCCAAAATATCTCTAAACGTCCAACATTTTGTTATTTTCCCATAGTTCCTGAGGCTCTGTACAATTTTTAAAAATTTGTCTCCTCTTTGTTATTGAATATCAAGAGTGTTTTTCCCCACTTAATGTGTTTTTCAGTTCTAATAATACCATACCTTTCTATTGATTTTCTACAGAGAGGAAGAGAGAGGGATAGAGGGTTAGAAACATCGATGAGAGAGAAACATCGATCAGCCGCCTCCTGCACGCCCCCCACTGGGGATGTGCCCGCAACCAAGGTACATGCCCTTGATCAGAATCGAACCTGGGACCCTTGAGTCCGCAGGTCGACGCTCTATCCACTGAGCCAAACCGGTCCTGGCATAATACCATACCTTTCTATTATCTTCTCTTTTTCTGCTGAGACTTTCTACTTTTCCATCTATTTCACAAGCATTCACAACTACTTGCTGGAACATTTATACTGCAACTATTATAAAGTTTCTATAATATCCCAACATTTGTATCATGATGATATGGTATGTTTGATCGTCTCTTTTCATGTGAATTCAAATTTTCCTGGTTCTTCATATGCTGAATAATTTTTTATTATAATCTAGACATTCTAAATATTATGTATGAAACTCTGGCTCTTGTTTAAATCCTGTGGATGATGTTATATTATTTTTTTGCTTTAATAGGTGATACATGGTATGGTTAGGTTAGGTTAGGTTAGGTTAGGGCAGTGGTTCTCAACCTTCTGGCCCTTTAAATACAGTTCCTCATGTTGTGACCCAACCATAAAATTATTTTTGTTGCTACTTCGTAACTGTAATGTTGCTACTGTTATGAATCGTAATGTAAATATCTGATATGCAGGATGGATTTAGGCGACCCCTGTGAAAGGGTCGTTCGACCGCCAAAGGGGTTGCGACCCACAGGTTGAGAACCGCTGGGTTAGGGTCACAGGTATCAACATAGCTTCTGTGGGCACAGTTCCATTACCAGTTGAATTTTCAAAGCGATTTTATCTCACTCTGTCCCACCTTACATCATCCAATAATCAGTCTAGGACTTGGGCAATAATTTGTTATTTCCATATATGTATAGCTCAGAGGCAAGCCCATGAATTCATAACCAACTTTAAAGTACTGTTTTACCAAATCTCTCCTGCTACAGACCTCAGTATTTTTCAATTCCCTATAGGATCCCTTTTCCTTTCTTCAGTCAGAATGCTGGGGCTTTGGGTTATCTGCTTGATCACAAGCCTTTACTGTTACACCTGCTCTGGGTTCACACAAGTAAAGGACAGGGGATGGGGGAGAAATGGGAGTTTGTCAGTTTTGGCTACAGGCTACTGCTGCAGTCCCTGCTGCCATTACCAAAGAATTACTTAGGACTATGGCATGAGAGAACAGAGAAAAGAAAACCAGAAGAATTTCCACATTCACACTGTGTTAAGGTGTTATCTTTCCCACTCCTTAAGCCAGAACTAGCAGGCTTGTTTTGGAGCTCTATTTGTCCATAACCAAGTGCTCACTTGTAGCCATCAGACTGTTAGTTCAGGTTCAGGGATCCTGGAAGGAAAAAAACTGGTAATCTCACAGTCAATGTGATAATATTTTGGACTCTAATACTTTTTCCAATCCACCTATTATTAATTATTCTTTTGAGTCCTCAAATAGCTGTCCCATCCATTTTGTTCAGGTTTTATACATGCATTTAGTGGGCGAAATAGTGTGTGCTTAATCTATCTGAAATGAAACCATATACAAAATTCTGTTCTCCATTAATTCTCATTAACACATGGATGCCTCAAATATAATTATCCGAATATATTATTCATCTAAAATAAGAAAATAGTCATATGAGTTCTCCTTCATTCACAAAAAAAGTGCTATTCACATAGTAAGTAACTCATAGAAAGACAGCCATAATACTAAGAAAAGCTGATCATGTTTTGACTAAAGAGCTTTTATGATTATACTAGAGGCCCAGTACACAAAATTCATGCACAGGGAGGGGGGAGGGTCCCTCAGGCTGGCCTGCACCCTCTCCAATCCAGGACCCCTCAGGGGATGTCCGACTGTCTCTCGCAATCTGGTACTGCTAGCTCCTAACCACTCGCCTGCCTGCCTGCCTGCCTGATCGTCCCTAACTCCTCTGCCTACCAGCCTGATCTCCCCTAACCACCTCTGCTTGCCTGCCTGATTGCCCCTAACTGCTCCCCTGCCAGCCTGATCACCCCTAAACGCTCCCCTGCTGGCCTGATCGCCCCTAACCGCCTCTGCCTCGCCCCACAACCAGGACCCAGGATTTCCTCCTCCAGCTGGACCTGGGTTTCCCTCTCTCTGGCCGGCCGCAGGTACCCAGGGCCCAGGACAACTTCTCCTGGGCCGGCTGCATCCGCAGGGGACCATGGGTGGGCGGCTTCGCCCAGCCACAGCTGCAGATGCCCACGACCGCGGGGTGGGCGGCTTGTCCCTCTCTCAGGCCGCAGGTGCAAGCGCTGGCACCCGGGACCAGGGGACAGGCAGCTTGTCCCTCTCCCAGGCCACAAGTGCAGACACAGCCGCTGGCGCTCGGGACCGCAGGGTGGGAGGCTTGTCCCTCTCCTGGGCTGCAGGCCCTCTTCCAGGCCACAGCCCCAGCTGCTGGTGCCCAGGAGGTGGGGTGGGCAGCTTGTCCCTCTCCCAGGCCACAAGTGCAGACACAGCCGCTGGCGCTCGGGACCGCAGGGTGGGAGGCTTGTCCCTCTCCTGGGCTGCAGGCCCTCTTCCAGGCCACAGCCCCAGCTGCTGGTGCCCAGGAGGTGGGGTGGGCAGCTTGTCCCTCTCTCGGGCCGCAGCCCCAGCAGCTGGTGCCCGGGACCCCGAGGTAGGCGGCTTGTCCCTCTGGCGGGCCACAGCTTGGCTGGTCCCCATTCCTCTCTTGCAAGCTCATTTGTGCCTGGCTAGTCCCCAGTGTTGAGTGTCTGAGTTGTTACTGCGTGATGGTATGACATCCATTTGCATATTAGCTCTTTATTATATAGGATGCTATCACTGCAAAGCCCTCAAAATTTTATAGTGCACTATCAGAAAAAAAGGGACTCTGTTTAAGACACAGATAAATGGAAAGATATCCAGTGTTCATGGATTAGAATAATTAATATTATTACAATATCCATACTACCCAAATCATCTACAGATTCAATGAAATACCTATCAAGATTCCAAAGGGCATTTTTTTACAGAAGTAGAAAAAAATTCTAAAATTGATATGGAACCACAGGAGTCCAAAATAGTTACAAATCTTTATCTGATATTCAGATATATTCAAAATATATGAACAATTCCTACAAGTCAACAGTAGACAAACAAATAATCCAATTAAAAATTGTATAAAGGACCTGGACAGACATTTTTCCAAAGATATTCAAATGGTCCACAGTATGTAAAGAGGTACTTAACATCATTAATCATTAGGGAAATAAAAAACAAAAACAAAATGACTCATTCCAGCTACATTGGTTATCTTCCAAAAGACAAAAGATAAATGCTGGTGAATATATGAAAGGAACCCTTGTGCATTCTTGGTGGGACTGTAAATTCATATAGCCACTGTGGAAAACAGTATGGAAGTGCTAAAAATATTAAAAATAGAACTACCATGTGATTCAATAATTTCATTTCTGGATATATCCAAAGGAAACAAAGTCACTATGTAAAGAGACATCTGTATCCCCCATGTTCACTGCAGTCTTATTTATAATAGCCAACATATGGAAAAAACCTAAGTGTTCACCAATAAATAAATGGATAAAGAAAATGTGGTGTATATACACAACAGAATACTATTTGGCAATTAAAAAAAAGAAAGAAGGAAATCCTGCTATTTGTGACAAATGGATGGACCCTGAGGGCCTTTTCCTAAGTAAAATTAAGTCAGAGAACAACAAATACTATTGGGTCTCACTTATATGTGGAGTCTAAAAACAAAACAAAACTCACAGAAAAAAATACCAAATTTGTTTTAACCAGAAATGGGATGGAAAGAGGAGAAATATGATGGTGGTCAAAACACACAAACTTACAAAACTTACAGTTAAAGATAAGTAAGTCCTGCGGATGTAACATATAGCATATTAACTGTAGTTAACACTGCTATAAGGTACATTTGAAAGTTGCTAAGAGAGAAGTTCTCATTATAAGGAAAAAGACATTTTTAATTTTTTTACCAATAGGAGATAATGGATGTTAACTTATTATGGTAATCATTTCATAATATATGTAAGTTAAGTTATTATACCATGTATCTTATACAGTGCTGTATATCAACTCTACCTCAATAAAGCTGAAAGAAAAAAATTTTAAATGATATATCTGGTATGTTATTACAAATAAACTACATTTAATTATAAAATTATTTAAATGATAAAAATATAATATGGTATTTATAATTAGATCTAAATGATACAGCTCATTCAACTTTTTGTCTGAAAATGAAACCTTTACTATTTTGAGGGTAAGTAATCAAAATAATATTTTAAGACAAATAAAAAAGGACTTGCTTTCTCACTCTTTATGAAATCACAATGAGACAATGGCCGCATTACAAGGTATTATTTGGGTGATCTATTTATAGGTAACTAGTTAAGAATCACCATCCAAGGAAATGTTAAGTGACTTTCAGTAGTAGATTCAAATTAAAATCATTAACAACATTTTCTTTCAAAAGGGTGATTTTTAAACTCTTTCAAACTCTGGGACTAAGAAATACAAGTTTTAAAATTTAGGTTTAAAACAAGAACAAAAAAGAAAGATCAAAAGAATATGACAGCAAAATTTAAGGGTGATGGGATTTGAGAAAGTCTTACAGTTTAAGGAGATCAATTTTTAAGAAAATCTAAGGAATCATACAACAAAGGTGTTTGTCTCCAAAATAAACTAAAAACTTCTTCATTAACTTGTTTAAATCAACTTTTTCTGTACTCTGAATGTTATAAGACAACCCTTATACAATGTCAGTCAATAATGATAAATAAAAAGGGCACTATAATACAATTATTTATTTATATGAGTCAACTTTGTAGTTCTAACAAGAGCATATAAAAAATAAGGTACAAAAATTAGTTATTTTCATTTCCTTAAAAAATATCAAATGTTTTGCCATGAAAAACTATTAACCCTAAATGTCTTAAATTTTCAGGCCATCATCATTCAAGCAGTAGGCTAAAAGACATTTTTCATAATGCATACTAATGAGAACTTACTTCCTCCAAACTTTATTTAAATATAAATAGACTCACACTTTACTTGTTAACCAATTATAAAAGTTGGAATTATATAAGTTAAGACATTATAATGTAGTAATTAGAATTACATGGAAGATAACATAAGGTCACAAGTTTAATCCCTTCCTATGCAAGTTCAATATTCAGCTTTTTCCTATGCCCCTAGATTTGGTCAACCATTATATCTTGTAGGACAGCAGTCACTGGATGGGAAGGGAGAGTTCATGAGGAAAGAGGAGAGAAAAAAGGCAAAGGAATCAGAGAAGAATGGGCCCATGCAAATCCTTTACTATTAGGGAAAAACAACTTAGTGAGATAATGTGTCAGGAATATTATCAATGTGTCAGGAATATTATCTTTCATTCCATGTACTAGTCCCATATAAGGGGACTGGGAAATTAAAGCAAAAACCTGCGAATTTAGTTAACTTATCTGAAGTGTGACATGGAAATTTTATTTTAAAAGTTCTGGTCAAATTTGTTAAGAAATTCTTAAAAGTTCAGCAATATTTCAAAACATACCCCAAGAACAGATGGGCCCATTAAAAACACATACTATCTGTGTTCTTAATTCTGCAGGAAGGATGCTACAGGTCAACAGACATGTAGAGCAGTATTAATAACAGCAAATATGCCCATGTTGAAAACTAATTATCACCCCTCCCTTATTAAAATAAGTACTTCCAGTATTATAGGCAACACAAGCTATGAAATGCAATCTAGAATTTACCACTCAAATGCATGCTTCCAATATTTTTAAACTGCTGATTAGGAGGGCAATGAAAAAGACAAGCACCATGTCCCTCTAAATCAGCGGTTCTCAACCTGTGGGTCGCGAACAATGAAAATACATCCTGCATATCAGATATTTACACTACAATTCATAACAGTAGCAAAATTACAGTTATGAAGTAGCAACAAAAATAATTTTATGGTTGGGGGTCACCACAACATGAGGAACTGTATTAAAGGGTCGCTGTATTAGGAAGGTTGAGAACCACTGATCAGAGGTGGTCAGCTGCTTCAGGATGAAGCTGAACATCTCTTTCCCAGCCACTGGTTGCCAGAAACTCACTGAAGTGGAGGATGAGCGTAAACTTCGTACCTAGTATGAGAAGCTTATGACCACAGTGTGCTGCTGATGCTCTGGCTGAAGAGTTGAATCAGTGGTCCAGAATGATGAACAACGTTTCCCCATTAAACAGGGTGTCTTGACCCCGACCATGTCTGCCTGCTGTTGAGTAAGGAGCAAGGAAGACTGGAGAGAGAAAGCGCAGATCTGTTTGAGGTAGCACTGTAGAAGTCAATCTTAGTGTTCCCAGCTTGGTAATTGTAAAAAAAAAGGGGAGAAAGATATTCCTGGTCTCACTGATACTACTATGCCTCATCGCTTGGGTCCCAAAAGAGCTAGTAGAATCCACAAACTTTTCACTAAAGAAGATGTCTGCCAATATGTTGTGAGTAAGCCCCTAAACAAAGAAGGTAAGAAACCTAGGATTAAAGCACCCAAGATTCAGCATCTTGTTTCTCCATGTGTTCTGCAACACAAACGTCAGGAAATTGCTCTGAAGAAACAAAGTGCTAAGAAAAATAAGGAAGAGGCTACAGAATATGCTAAATGTTTGGCTAAGAGAATGAAGGAGGCCAAAGAAAAACACCAGGAACAGATTGCCAAGAGATGTAGGCTGCCCTCTCTAGAACTTCTACCTCTAAGTCTGAGTCTAGTAAAAAATGAGATTCATTAAGAGTAACAATAAATAATAAACAAACATTTTTTAAAAAGACAGAATCTAGACACACCATCAACAAAATGAAAAGGGAGTCCACTGCATGAGAGAACATATTAAGCTATGATAAATCTAATAAGAGGTTAATTTTCAAAATATTTAAGGAACTCATACAGCTTACAAAAGGAAGACAAACAATCCAATTAAAAGATGGACAAAGGACTTAAACAGATACTTCTCCAAAGCAGTCATACAGATGGCCAAGAGACATATGAAAAAATGCTCAAAGTCACTAAATGCAAATTAAAATGACAATGAGGTACCACCTCACACCTGTCAGAATGGCTATCATCAACAAATCAACAAACAACAAGTGTTGGAGAGGATGTGGAGACAAGGGAACCCTAGTACATTGTTCGTGGGAATGCAGACTGGTGCAGCCACTATGGAAAACAGTATCGAGTTTCCTCAAAAAATGTAACTGCCATATGACCCAGTGATCCCACTTCTAGGAATATATCCTAAGAAACCCAAAACACCAATCAGAAAGAATATATGCACCCCTATGTTCAGAGCAGCACAATTTACAACAGCTAAGATCTGGAATCAGCCCAAGTGCCCATCAGTAGATGAGTGGATGAAAAAGCTGTGGTACTTTTATACCATGGAATACTATGCAGCTGTAAAAAAGAAAGATCTCTTTCTTTTGAGACAGCACAGAGTGACCTAGAGAGTATTATGCTACGCAAAGTAAGCCAATCAGAGAAAAATAAGTATCATATGATCTCACTCATTTGTGGAATCTAATGAACAAAATAAACCAATGAACAAAATAGATCCAGAGACATAAAAGCATGAATCAGACTCAGACATAAAAGCACGAATCTCAGAGGGAAGTGGGGGATTAACCAGGGACTTATATGCATATATGCATAGCCCATGGACACAAACAATAGTGGTGTGAATGCCTGGGAGGGGCAGATGCAAGGTGGAGGGGGTCAATTGGAAAAAAGAGGGGGAAATTGTAATACTTTCAACAATAAAGATAAATTTAAAAAGACAGAACTTGTTTTGAATCAAGTTTGCATACATAATTGCCCAATAACTATACATAACTTAGGAAATCTGTCCCCTAAAAAAGAAGGCAGAACACACTTTGGCTTTTATGTCATATCATTAGGAATATAGCTTAAAATAACAACATGAAATCTTATTTTAAATCTACTGTTCTGCTCCAAACACATTTCCTTTCACTGAAGACATCACAAAGAGCAACAAACATACATACAAGAGTTAACTAGAAAAGCTTTGCACATTATGTGAAAATAGGAACTGTAAAATTTACACACGTGCAAAAAATATATAATTAATAATAAGCAGTATCATTGTAATACCAAAGCTACAGCAATTTTTCCCTGCTGGATACATTTTAAGACATAATTTTTAATCCCCAGACAAGAAAAAGTGTGTTTTGACATTTATTTTCAGCTAGTTTATTTTTTCTATCTTTTCCACCATTACTCATGTACACCCACCCTATATAATAAAAGCCTAATATGCTAAGTGTCCGGTCATCTGGCGATCAGTCGACTGTTCAACCAATCAAAGCATAATATGCTAATGATATGCTAAGGCCGCTCAACCGCTCGCTATGACGTGCACTGACTGACCACCAGGGAGCAGACAGACAACCAGTCAATCAGTCACTATGACGTACACTGACCACTCCAGGGGGGCAGACGCTCCAACCGGTAGGTTAGCTTGTTGTTGGGGTCCGGCCGATCGGGACTGAGCGAGATGGGCCGGACACGCCCTGAAGCCCTCTTGTGTCCCTCCCCAGCCAGCTGTCCCCAATGGGGACTAGGCAAGATGGGCCAGACACGCCCGGGAGCCCTCCCGCGGTCCATCCCTGGCCCTGATCATGCACCGGTGGGGTCCCTCAGCCTGGCCTGCACCCTCTCACAATCCAGGACCCCTCAGGGGATGTTGGAAAGCCAGGTTGGGCCCAATCCCACAAGCCACTCCCCTCGGGAGGGCGCCAAACACAGGGCTCACGGCTGGCAAGTGCTACTGTGATGGCACGAGCCTCTCACGATCAGGACTGATTGGGCACGAGCCTGCGGCAGGCACAGTGGGGCCGGGATGAGCGGGACTGGCAGGTAGGAGCTGCAGGCGGCATTGGACTCCGTGTTTTGGCCCGATCCCTGCAGGCCACCCTGAGGGACCCCACCCGTGCACGAATTCGTGCACCGGGCCTCTAGTATATAACAATAAACTCTATAATACTTAGTGCCATCTCTGAAGTTAGAAAAATTAACACTGAAAAGGGAATATAGACAGGTCAAGGAAAACTAGGTATGGGAGGGCAGCCTTGACATTTCAAGGCTAAGTAACACTTCTAGGTGGATCTAACATCTCCTACACAGTATCTTCTCTCCTAGGCATCAGACCCAAGTATGGCATGTTCTTGTTCTCTGTAAAGGCTGAATTATGTTCACTACTAAGCTCAGTACCGTAATTTACTAAGTCAAGGTCAGCCCTCCCTCTAGGAGTCAGCAAACTGATTCCTACAGTAAAGACATTGAATTATAATCTGGGTCCTTGGGTTTTAACACACAGGCTGGTTCAGTACTTTAGTGTAAAGTATTGTTAAAAAAAAAAAGATCTAGACACATGCAACATACATACACACACCCATTGAGAAATATATATACATAAAAAAAACAAGCAAATAATCTTCTAAAGCAGAGGTTAGCAAACCACAGCCAGTTGTCTGGTTTTCATTAAGTTAGGAATTATTTTAAAATTTTTAATGGTTACAGTTTAAATGACAATGAGAAACAACATTATATCTGAATTTTGCCTGTTAGCCTGCAAAGCCTAAAATATTTCACTGTCTGTTCCTTTCAGAAAAAGTCTGACTTCTTTGCGAAAGCAAAAACTAAGCTTCCCTGTAGTTTTAGCTCTAGCACAGGGGTGGGCAAACTTTTTGACTCGAGGGCCACAATGGGTTCTTAAACTGGACCGGAGGGCCGGAATAAAAGCATGGGTGGAGTGTTTCTGTGAACTAATATAAATTCAAAGTAAACATCATTACATAAAAGGGTATGGTCTTTTTTTTCAATAGTTTTATTCATTTCAAACGGGCCGGATCCAGCCCGCAGGCCGTAGTTTGCCCACAGCTGCAGTCTAGCGTGTAAATATGTTCATAAGGAACAACCAATATTTAAAGTTAAAATCTAATACCATTACAGAAGCGGTAATATCAACTTAAGCATTGGTATAAACATACATGATATACACATGGAAAAGAACAGGAAGGAGATCAACATAAAAATATATAATTAACTTATCTTAGTAAATGGCATTTTCACTTTTTTCCCTGTACTATCCCAATCTTCTTAAGTGAGCATATCATTAAAATCAGGATATAGTACTAGAACATTATAGTGCAAATTTTCAAGAAAATATACACCAAAAAATTTTTGTGACTTGAATTGCAGTTATGTGGGTACTTACATACAGGCTCAGTAACACTTTGGTATTCACCATTACAAACTGTTAAGAATTAAAATAGTACATTTACATTCTTTCACATACATAAAAAAGAGAAGGCCCTGTTTCATCAGAAGTCAGAGTTGTCATCTGAACCCTCAAGGTCACTACTTTGGAAGTAACTTTCAGGCACACTACAAGATACTTTAAATAATCTGAAATTTAATTCAAATATTATCTCCTACATTCATGTTAGCTTCAATATTTCTTTCAAAACATAGTAAAAAATGTGACTAAAACCATAAATATATTCTATACATACACCATATACACTATATAACCATAGCATTAACATCTAAAGTCATACTGGGCAATACAAGTTCTTATTAACTAAACAGTTCAAACAAAAACATATATTTTACTGATAGAAAATAAAATGCTACCATTAAAAAATCAGAGAACTGTTCTGCTAAAAGGTACAAACAATGAAACAATCATGATTGTTTTCATAAATAGTATTTTAATTTTCTTGTTCAGTAATTAATGCTTAGCTGTTGTTTTGAAGCCCACTATTTTTTTAAATATCTTATTGATTTTTTACAGAGAGGAGGGCAGAAGGACAGAGAGTTAGAAACATCCATGAGAGAGAAACATCCATCAGCTGCCTCTTGCACGCCCCCTACTGAGGATGTGCCCACAACCAAGGTACATGCCCTTGACAGGAATCGAACCTGGGAACCCTTGAGTCCGCAGGCCGACGCTCTATACGCTGAGCCAAACCAGTCAGGGCTGAAGCCCACTCTTAACAGTAAACATACGAAAGCATACTAATATACATGATATATTATATATCATTATGACCAATTTAACTCTAACTTGATAAATGAGAGGTTTACTTGGGTTAAAAGGCATTTTAAAGTCACATCTCTGTTTCCTGAAACAAAAACCAGTCTTTGCTTTGTGGTTTATTTCCTGAGTTTATCTTTGAAATGCACGTAAGTTTTCTTTCTAAATGATGTTAAAGTCCAAATTTATTTCTCCCAAACCACAAATTTAAATTAGAATATCACTTCTCAGACTACAAACAACAGCTTTTCTTTCCAAGTGTCACTCATATTTCTGTTCCCTTTATAGTACAACTAGAGGCCCGGTGCACAAAAATTTCTGCACTGGGGGGAAGGGGCGTCCCTCAGCCCGGCCTGTGGCCTCTTGTTGAGACCCCTCGGGAGATAACGCCCTGCTGGCGTAGGCCTGCTCCCGGGTGGCAGAGGGCAGGCCCAATCCCTAGGTGCAACTCCTGGTCGGGCTCAGAGCAGGGCCGATTGGGGAGTGGGGGCGACGTCCCCTGTCATGCACAGAGCAGGGAGATCGGGAGGTTGCGATGCCACCCTCAGTCACGCTCAGGGTAGGGCCAATTGGGGGGTTGGGGCGCCACCACTATCACACTCAGGGCAGGGCCGATGGAGAGGTTGTGGCGCCACCCCGTCACGCACAGAGCAGGGCCAATCAGGGGGTTGGGGCACTGGCCCCGGCACACACAGAGCAGGGTCCATCATGGGGGATGGGGCTCCATACCCTGTCACACACTGAACAGGGCCAATCAGGGGGTTGGGGAGCTGCCCCCTGTCACACAAAGAGCAGGGCCCATCAGGCGGGTTGGGGCTCCGTACCCTGTCACGCACCGAGCAGGGCCCATCAGGGGGTTGGGGAGCCTCCCCCTGTCACACACAGAGTAGGGCCAATAGGGAAGTTGGGGCACCACCCCCTGTAACACACAGAGCAGGACGGATCAGGGGGTTGTGGCGCCGTCTATCACACACAGAGCAGGGCCGATCAGGGGGGGTTGGGGCGCCGCCACTGTCACAATGAAGGCAGGGCCGATGGGGAAGTTATGGCTCTACCCCATCACACACAGAGCGGGGCCTGTGGGGTGAGGATTGGGGCGTTGCCCTCTATCACCCAGAGAGCAGGGCCAATCAGGGGGTTGGGGGGCCACCACTCTCACACTCAGGGCAGGGCCGGTGACGAGGTTATGGCTCTACCGTGTTACACACAGAGCAGGGCCGATCAGGGGGGGTTGGGGCGCCGCCCCGTCACACACAGAGCAGGGCTGATCAGGGGGTTGGGGCGCCTTCCCCTGTCACGAAAAGAGCAGGGCAGAAAGGGAGGTTGTGGCCTTGCCCCGTCACACACAGCGCCGCAGGGCAATCAGGAGGTTAGGGCACTGCCCACTGTCACACTGATCCCAGTGCTGGGAGGCATATTACCCTTTTACTATATAGGATAGAGGCCTGATGCATGGGTGGGGGCCGGCGTGTTTGCCCTGAAGGGTGTCCTGGATCAGGGTGGGGGTCCCCACTGGGGTGCCTGGCCAGTCGGGGTGAGGGGCTGAGGGCTGTTTTCAGGCTGGCCAAGACTGAAGCTCCCAGCCTCTCCTTTTTTTCTTTTTTTTAATTCTGAGATTTATTTACCTTCTATAATTGAAACATTGTTGTCTTCACTGGCGCTCCCAGCTCTGAAGCCAGGGCCGGA
>NW_006291818.1:1922545-1926843 GCF_000327345.1 Myotis davidii
CCCGGCTCACTGAAAGCAGGTTTCTGGGGTTTTGTTTAGCTTCTATATTTGTTACAATGTTTCAGACTGCAGGCTCAGAGGCCAGCAAGGCAGGCAGGGAACGTTGGTTTCCTCCTTCTCTGAAGCAAGCAAGCCTCATGTTAGTTTCAAGCTGCCTGGCTGTCGGCTGCCATCTTGGCTGGCAGTTAATTTGCATATCGCCCTGATTAGCCAATGGGAAGGGTAGCGGTCGTACGCTAATTACCATGTTTCTCTTTTATTAGATAGGATGTTAACTGGTAAAGAATTTAATATCATTAAAATATTAAACTGCAACCTTTTAAAAAGTAAAAACTATTGGTCATATCATGTACCAAAACTACTGAAAGGAACAAAGCTCCCATAGCCAGTTAACACTAACTAGAGTCTTGACTTTGCTTAAAACGGCAGCTGTAAGAGTTTTTCTATTCTCCCTCTTCTCTTGATGATAGAAGCACTGAGAGGGAAACTTAAAACATTTACTCACAGAGCAAAAAACACAATCCAGAGCCCTATTAGTAACAATTTAAAGGCAAAGGCTTCATCTCACTACAGAATTTTGCAAGAACACATCAAAATTCAAGAATTGGCCTTGGCCTCAAAAATGTATCTTACTTATGCAGACTAACATTACAAATCCAGATTCTGTTGTCAAGGATATTTAAATATACTCCAAAAATCCAAACATGAGCTACTTATTTAACAGAAAACAGATTTTGAAGACATTTTGTTTCATCTGAAATGTCTATCCTGTTAAGTACTACATACAAACAAATCTTTTCAGAATTATATTTAAATAGCATCTCTGTATTATAGATTAAGATCTCTTACAGATGTACAAAACAGAGACAATTTGTCACTCTAGCCTAAATTTTCGTTTTTTAAAAAAAGAACTGCATACATATATTTAGTAAAGCAAGTAAAAAAAAGACCCTTTGTATATAAGGATATACAAAATAACTCAGTTCTATACTCACAGCCTCTATTTAAAACTTCTGAAATTAATTTACTCTAAAAGTTATGCAGGCATTCAATAGGTTATAAAATTGCTGGGAGATTTCTATTTCTGGTTTCTGCCATAATAAATACTAAGGGTTTAAGCTTAGCTGCTTTTTTTGACTTAAAAGATTTTTTCCACAGTCAGCAACTTACAACAGGACATACTGTAATACCAAAATGGAAACTACTTAATCAACATTTCCTCATGGAAACACATATCATACACAACAGTCTGTAAGGGTAAAGTTTTATTTCAAAAAGTAGCATTTATATTTTATTTAGCAACACAAGCTCAATTTTTTTTCTGGTTCTGTCAACATGTTCGGTGAATTTTAGTCAACATTAATAACACAAAAAAAAGTGAAAATGTAAGCAATAATATAAGGCAATTTGTTTGTAAGTTTGAATAAGACCACACTTTCATATTTTTAGAACATAGGTCACAGGTTTACAAGTCTTATAAAATAAATATGATCCTGTTCTCATGCTATGTTTTTTAAAACTGTTCCTGTAAAGAATTTAAGCCATGTGGAAAACTCAACAGTATGTGAATCATCCAATACATAAATCTTTCAGGTTTCAAGTTCTAAATTTCAGTCATCTATAGCATCATAGAAGGCTAACAAAGGATTGAAAACTCTTGGGCATAATTTCAAAATGTTCCAATTCCCTTTCTGCCCACTCTTCAAAACACACCATTTAATTTAAAAAAAAAATCTCATTCATAGTTGGTCCTGTTGGTTTTAACACATTTAACTTCTAAATTCTATCATTTACAAAATATTGCAGGAAATAACTTTTTAGTCATTGAGCCTCACTTAAATATAAGTATAAAATGGTATATATACATATGTACATGCATAATAGACCCAGGGGAAATATAGTTAATTTGGCTTCTGACTCACACTTTTAAATAATCATTTGCAATAATCCTCATTCAATTGCCTCATTCTTTGTGCTTCCTCTTCACAAAGTCTAAGCTCACTTCCTAAGAGCTTTCTTCTTGCAGGAATCAGCATTTATTGACCTCACAAAGTACACACATTTGCTGTTGTCAGCAAAGAACACAGAAATTGGAGAAAAAAGCATCACAGAAGCACTGGAAGTGTATGAAAGTATATCTTCTTATACAGTTATATTTGTAAAGATCTGGGACTTCATATTTAACCTAAGAAATACTGAAGATTTTTGTATTTAAGAAGGAAATACAGCATTCCAACCCAAGAGTTCATTTCATCTGACTGAGTCAGGACCTGACAGTTGCTACAACTGAGTAGAAAGAAAGGTAATTTCTACCACATTTACTGGTACTTAACACAGTTAAGTAATATTAAAATCTGAGTATTTTTCAAAGCCTCCTGAGGTCATCTGAGATCTCATGGGATTTTTCATAATGGGAGGGTGTTAATCCCCAATGCCCTGGCCTGCTCCCAATTTGGATGATTAGTTTCTGCTTACCTAAATTCCGATTACCATTTCAGTTGGCTCAGATATTCTTCATTTCCTGTCTTGAACTATAGTCCAAGCACTAATTATTAAACAGCCAAAGTGAAATACCTTCTTTGGGTGTCTATATGCCATCAAAAACATTTCACATTCCTATAAGATTAGTAAAACAGTAGTTTAACCCATATTCTGTTGTGTCTTTTAAAATTTTTTCTACTGTTATTTTGTATGGCACACAGAATGTTTTGATTATAATTTTATATAGAATTTTTAGGGTTTATTTTTAAGAGAATTTGTGATGAGCTTAAGTGCTAACAAAGGTGTGAAACTGCAGACCAGAGCTAGTACAAAGATGAAACAGCTAAATGGACCCAGTTCACCACTCCCCCATCCCTACCATCAACATCCACACACATATCCCTCCCCACCTGTCTCTCTCTCTCTCTCTCTCTCTCTCTCTCTCTCTCTCTCACACACACACACACACATTTCACTAAATTTGTATATATACATATGTACATGAATGTATTTGTAAAAATGTGTGTGTATCTAGATATATATATAAAAGTCTAATATGCTAAGTATCCCTCCCACCGTGTGACCAGTCGCTATGACGCACACTGACCACCAGGGGGCAGACGCTCAGCGCAGGAGCTACCATTGCACACACTTGCCATTTACAGGGAAACAGCAGTGTGGGCCTGGCACCGACAAAACAACACTCGGGCTTCCTCTAAGTTCAACACAGGCCCCGCCACCACGCCAGAGCAACAGTCCACCAAATTGCAGCTAACGCTGCCAAAACCCCATGGTGCAAAATGCAGCCCAGTGGCTGTGGGGGTCGGGTCATGATTTCATGTAGCAATGTCCGGCTTCCTCTCCCTAGTAACGACTAGCATCCTTGAAGTTTCTTCAGCCCAGGAACATGACTTGTCTTATAGCCAGGTGCAAACATTTTACACTTTAACCAAATGTCTGTGAAGCATTTTCCCATGTCTCATCTCATTTGATCCTCACAGAAGTCCTGGAGTAGGTAGACAGAAGACTCAATGGAATCCTAATTTCCTTTCATTAGCCAAAAAATAGAGATTTACAAAGCTTAGAAACTTGATTTGACTGAAAAAAAGTAAGAAATGGTGGACCTTGAAAATGACTTCAGGTTTTCTCACTACACAGAATATAGTCAAACACTACTGCAGTAAAATATTTTACCCTTTGTTCTCCCTGCATAATCTATAATAATAATATTGCTGTGTTGCTGACACTTACCTGAAAGAGAGGTTGGGGTGCTTCACTGGGCTGGAAAAAGTTTAGCTAAATCAGAAAGCAGGTCTAATTAAGCAAGCTTATCTAATCTAATAATAGAGAAACATGCAAATTAACCGCACCTTTGATACCCCCCAAGCCACGCCCATCAGCCAATCAGAGCAACTATTCGCAAATTAACCCAACCAAGATGGCAGCCGGCAGCCACGGAGCTGGAGCAAGTAGGAGGCTTGGTTGCCCTAGCGATGGAGCTTCCTCGCCTGCCCTGGCTGGCTGTGGCCTCCGCTAAAGGTAACAAAGTTTCAATTATAGAAGATAAATAAATCCCAGATATCTGCTTCCAGCCAGTCTCCACTGGGAGCTTGGTTGGCTGGGGGCCGTGGCCAGCCTGAAAACAGCCATCAGCCCCTCACTCAGGCTGGCCACACCTTCATGGGGTGAGGGTCCCTGCTGGGAGCCCTGGCCAGCCCGTAAACAACCATCAGCCTCTTATCCAATCTGACCAGGCACCCCAGCAGTACCCCCCTCCCTGAAGGGGGTGTGGCCAGTCTGAAAACGGCCCTCACTGC
>NW_006291818.1:1926856-1937804 GCF_000327345.1 Myotis davidii
GCCCCCCCACAAGCCAGTCTGATGACTGCCAGTACAGAGGTGGTGGCGGGAACCTCTCCTGCCTCCTCAGCAGCGCTAAGGATATCCGACTGCAGTTTAGGCCTGCTCCCTGTTGGCAAGTGGACATCCCCCGAGGGCTCCCGGGCTGCCAAAATGATGTCTGACTGCCAGCTTAGGCCCGATCCCCCAGGGAGCAGGCCTAAGCCAACAGATGGACATCTCCCGATGGGTCCCAGACTGCAAGAGGGCACAAGCCGGGCTGAGTGACACCCCCACCCCCAGTGCACAAATTTTTGTGTGCCGGGCCTCTAGTCTGTATAATAAAAGCCTTAGTGACTGTTACAGCAGAACAACCAGAACAACCGGTTGCTATGATGCACACAGACCACCCGGGGGCAGATGCTCAATGCAGGAGCTTCCCCCTGGTGGTCAGTGCGCTCCCACAAGGGGAGCACCACTCAGCCAGAAGCCGGGCTCACGGCTGACGAGTGCAGTGGCGGTGGCAGGAGCCTTTCCCACCTCCGCAGCAGCCCTAAGGAGCAGCAAGCTGAAAGGTAAGGAGCAGCAAGCAGGCAGGCAGTAAGGAGCAAGGAGTACCAAACTGCGAGAGAGTGCAGGCTGGACTGATGGACACCCCGCCCAATGGCATGAATTTCATGCACCAGGCCTCTAGTCTATATACATAAAGCTCTCGCTGGCACCAATTGCACGCGTGTGTTTCAATCTGTCATTGTCAATTGTAAATTTGGTTGACACTTCTATTATAAAGAAAGGGTGAACAGCAATATTAAAATATTTCTTCTAATTAATTTCCTTTCAAGGTGCACAAATCCGTGCACCAGGCCACTAGTATACAGTATATATCCTAATTCAGTGTTTAAAATTCAAGAAATTCTGGATTCTCAAACAAACCCAATCTCAAGGTTTTGAGGCTAAGAAACTGTGGAGTAATACTTTTATATTTGAAAAATGTAAAGTTTATATAATTGTCTGCTTTCCCTATACAGCTTCCACTAATTGCAACCTACTATAAATTAGTTAGGGAGGGAAGGAGGGAACCACAATAAGGTTCAAGTCTTTAACACCTCTCTTTAATGCTTATTAACCTCCCTTTTGCCAATAAAGGCTTATCCTGGACTACAGACAGCAGTAGCAGCCAGAGTGACAAGAGCATACAGAAGTATAGGAGAGGGCTGAATCCATATTAACATCCACAGAAAATATTTAATCCAGGAATTTTGAATTTTAAGAATTTTCCATATTCTCAATGCTACTTGAGATTATGGTAAATTCTTGAATTACAATGATTCTAAAACTCCTAAATTTAAATTCTTTCATAGCTATTAATGTGTGCCATACAAAATAACAGTAAAACTATTTTAAAAGTCATAACAGAATATGACTTAAGCTACTGTCTTACTAATTTTAAAGGAATGTGAAAATTTTTTGATGAAATACAGACACCAAAAGAAGCTATTTCATTTTAGCTATTTAATAATTAGTGGATAGACTATGGTAATTCAATTATTTATTCAACAATTATTCTAAAACTCCTAAATTTAAACTCTTTCATAGCTATTAATATTGTTCTTCAAAAGGAATCATAATTTACTTTTGTTAATAATAACAACCTTGCATTAGTAATAATGTTGTAAGTATGCTTTCAAATATGTCATTTGGCCTCCATACTCTATAGTCACTCTAGAATCGCTTTGCACAGTAACTCATTTGGAGAAGTTACATATTTTAATCCCAGACTAACACCTATGACATATTTTCTACCTACCTCAAACCTTACCCCAAAGATAAATTCCTAATCCATATCTACTGCAAGAAAGTTAGATAATGTATTATAAGAACAGAGTAGAAATGACTTTTCAATTAGTAGTTAATTTTTAGATGAGATGAGCAACTGTTTTCCCCTCAGATACAGAATTTTTAATTAAATTAATTTAAATCACTAGTCAAGAAGATTCTATTTCAGCTGTTTGTCTGTAGAGAAAGCATTTATCTTACATAAAACATTAAGATTATGTTTTATGTAATTAAGGTATAGACATAGGGGTTTTAGTTTAAAAATGTAATAATAAACTGTTTGAAATGGTAATGTGTTTAAATATTTACTGAGATGAATTTTTCAAATTTGTACAAAACTGAATGACTTGGCCATTTCATTCTCAAAAGTAAATGAAGCAGATAGTTATTAAGTCACGGCAAAGTGAACCATCTCCAATTCAGTTCCAATTCAACATCTGTATTGAAAGTAATCACCATTAAAAATCAACAGAAATTTAAAATTTACCTATAATTTTTTTTCTTGACTATTCTATAAAAATACTTTCATTGTTGTTGTTATAGAGTAGATGAGAACAATAAAATTATTGCCATAAGGTACCCGTGTATTTTTTAAAAACCAATACTCTAAACCTTGCTTACAACATTTTAACTAAATTAGACATATAAAAATGTGATCTAAATGAAATTAATTAATCTAGTTATATCAACCAAAGAAGCTTAAAATTTTGAATTAGTGAGTATATTCACCAAACTCTTCACTTATATTTTTTAATAAGCTCCATGAACTTCTATGTGTCTTGCTCACCACTCCAAAGCCTGAGTGCCTGGAGCTTAGCATTCAATGAATACCTGCTAAATGAATTAATTAACAAATGATATCTAAATTTAGAATTAGTAAACACTAGATAAAAGTAAACTTTCTACTAAAAAATCTACTATTCAAGGCTTATTATTTCAATAAACTCAGATGAATTTAGTCTTATCATGTGATTTTTGTAAGTTCTATGTTGTTAGATGAATCACTATTAACCCTGAATTTCTTTAGTACTGAAAATAAAGAAAGATGAGGACTTATAGCTCTAAATCTAGACAAATCTATGGAAGTAATGATCACACGATAGCCAAATCCTCCCTAAATGTCTAACACGAGCCTCTTCTTGTGAGCATTGAGCATTTAGGTAATTCAGTTATTTATTCAACAACTATCTACTATGTGCCCAGAGTTATGCTAGGCATCACAAACACATATATAAGTAATATGTATCCTCAAGAAAAACACCAGTTTGAGAGGTGAGAATCACCTGAGTAAATCAAACATGAATGGCAAAAAAGTGAGCAAAATTTTACAAAAAAAGAGAAGACTGAAATTGAAGGTCATGTTCATAAATGAGATGAGAAGTGACCTGGTTGTCATAGGAATGTGGAGTAGAATATGGGAGCTGAGAGGATGCTGAACCCAAGGTGTCAGAGAAAGGCAGTATGAATAGAGGACACAGCATAAGCAAAGGTACAAAACATACACACACAGAGAAAAAATAATTAAACTTTTTTAAAAATAAAATATTAACCTATATTAAAATAAACATCCTTTTATATAAAACATTCTTACAAAAGCCTTTAATAAAATAATTTTAACCCAGGAGTATTCTCTCAAGAACCTTAAATTCTAGGACTAGGATAAGATTTACAAAGTAGTCCCGGAAAAGTAACTTCACCTGCTTTCATGTCCTTTGATGTTTAAGCTCAAGGTAAAACCACATGATCAATAGGTTTGAATCCTCACCTTTTCATTTTTACCACTATCATGAACCTCATCAACTATTCTAAAACTCCTGAATTTAATTTCTTTCATAGTTATTAATGTTGTCTCTTCATAATGAACCATAACTTCCTGAAGGCAAAAACCATCTTAACAGTCTTGAAGGTCCCCACACATATCTAAAACTACAGAAGAGGTTCAATTAGAAATTTATTGACTGATTGTTTATTGAGATTGAAATTTTACCTTTTTAAAGCACATGCTACTCTAACATATACTTGACATATAACCTTTCATTCTAGTTGATCACACTTGATAAGAAAACAGGTGGGAATTAGTGTTTTGAGAATTTTTAACCTGCACCCTGCTATCATAACCTAGCATCAGGTTTAATTTGGTCCTTCAGGGAGAAGTCTATTAGTCAACCAACTCACTTACAGAACCATAAGAGAGACCCTGAGAGTAGGATTAGCAACCCTGAGTTTATGCATTAAGCCCTGCGTTATACATAATGCAACCCTGAAATGTAGGTGTTTTTATGCTCTGTAATTCTCATACTATTGTGACAAACTAAAGAGAAATGTAAGACTCTTACCTTTTCCATAGAAAGACACAAATAGAAGACATTCGTTTGTTGAAGGTGTAAAGTAATAAATATAATGAATTAAATTGGGATATTTTGATAAATGATCACTTTAAAAGCATTTGATGGGGGGGAAGAACACTTGGAGAGCGTCAGCAATAAAGAAACTATGCTTTTTATGACTGAAGGATAAATGTGTAATTGTAAAGATGTATGCAGAGCATTGGTAGTCCATGAATACACTTGAGTATTTAAAAAAGAAACAGTTTGAGGGAAACACCTGTTAAGAATATGTGTGAACCCTAGCTGGTTTGGTTCAGTGAATAGAGCATCAGCCTGCAGACTGAAGGGTCCGGGTTCAATTCCAGTCTAGGGCATATTCCCGGGTTGTGGGCTCAATCCCCAGTAGCAGGTGTGCAGGAGGCAGCCAATAAATGATTCTCTCTCATTATTGATGTTTCTATCTCTCTCTCTCCCACTCCCATCCTCTCTGAAATAAAAAATATATATATATTTTAAAAAAGAATATGTGTGAAATAACACATAGTACTATAAATCTGAAAAATATGAAACTAAGACTATTTCCCATATGAGGAAGAAAATAACTTATTTATTTAAAAACTTTTATTGTATTACACATATATCTGCTTTCAAAGATACTGGTAAAGATTCTTGTAAACTGCCTATGAAGAGATTTAATAAAGAGAATTAATTCTCATTATCTTTCAATAACAACTTTAAAATATTACAAGACAGAATTTAAAAGAGAATGCAAAGGATAAAAGATTAAAACAATCAACAAAATCCACGGTGAAGCTATTAAAGAAATAAGACATCCTGTGAAAATGGAAGCTTTCTAATGATAATTCAGATTTTAATCTTGGTATTATGAAAATTTCAAACTAATCCATCAGTTTACTGATGGCTCCAATCTACACCCTTTCTTAAAAGATAAAAAATAAAAAATAATCAAGCTTTTAGCTTCTTGAGCAGTGTATTTTAACTGATAATTTACACAATAGCCCTGGCTATTTGGCTGGCTGAACTTGAAGTATAATTGTCTTTGTCTTTGTTGTTTTTGTAATCCTTTGATGATTTTTAATAATAAAGAAACTAGAACTTACTATTACCTCGGTAAAGGAAAGTACCTTCAAAGAAGGATTATATAATTTACACAGTAATATAATCACAAAGTTCTGAAAATATAGCTATAATTAGTGTCCCCCAGTCTATTTCCACTAAATTTAAACCATGGTCTATCTATGGAAGGAATATCTTACAAGTAAACAAAACCAAGCTGGGTCTATTCTGCTAGCTTTTTTTCATTTTCCAACAAGCCACATTGTTGTTGTACAATTACTATCTCAGAAGCAGTAAGGTCTGTTTTTTGAACTGCCTTCTCATAAACACTAGGAGCTTCAATTTCTTTCAGATGCTATAGAATGTATAATACCTGAGTTTATTATTTTGAAATGTATTTTTTATTGATTTTAGAGAGATTGGAAGGGAGAGGGAGAGAAAGAGAGAAACACTGATGTGAGAGAGAAACATCCATGCCTCTCATACGCACCCTGACCAGGATTGAACCTGCAACCTGGTATGTTCCCTGACTGGAATCAAACCTGCTACCTTCAGTGCACAGGACAACACTCAACCAAGCCACCCCAGCTAAGGCCTAACATACCTAACTTTAAAATGTATAAAACAACTCTTATTTCTACTAAACTAATCATCCTCTGATCCCTCGACATTGTTAACTCTGAGACCTCAGCAAATTCCAAAGTGTCTGATTGAAATCAAAGGCATAGAAAACTCAGCTTGATCTGAAAAACTGGACCAAGAATTCTGTACCTCATCACATAATCATGAATTGCAATCAACAGGTGTTCCACTCACCAGCTATTTTAAGCCATTTTATATGACTGTAGCAAGACTAATTCTTTTCTAAATAAGCATGTCAACACTTACACCAAAACTATGCTTTTCTTCAAAATTGTCTCCTTAGAAATCTTAATATTTACTTAACCTATGCTACAACTTTCCAAAAAATTTTAGAACTTTCTTTTCCAAAATTTCCATCGCAGAAAATTTACTACACATATAGAAGTTCCTCTCATTGCTATGTAAACACTGGATTAATACTCTTGGCCTTGTTTTTCCAACTCTCCTTCCCACCACCCCCTCTATTCCCATATTCCCTTATATCTGGCCCCTGCCTTTTCCTTTCTGCTGGTTTTTGAAATCAACACAATGAAAATTTATAGGATGGGAGGAACTCTGAAGTGACCCAGGAGACTAGATAGTGGAACAAAAGAAATAGACCTGGATGTAAACAATCATTTTCATGCCTCTTATCTGCTAGTATCATGGGTAAAAATGTGCAAAAAGCCATAAAAATGTTTTTTAAAAAAATAAAATACATTATGTAAGTCCATACTTTCTTTTGAAAGAAGTATCTTCCAAGCCAAAAGTTTCCAAGACGATGTTCAGGAGGATTAGAAAAGGGATATTTCCAAAATGTTAACTGTCCATTAGGTGTGACTTATATTTTACCTCCTTTCCACCAACACTTGATATCCCATCTTATCACGCTGCTCATCATACCCGGCACTAAGATTAACTTCCTCCACAATAGTCAATGTTCTAAGTTGAGGCCGAGTCAAATCACCACCAAAAGTGCTCAAATACAAAAAAAAAAAAAAAAGATAATAAATATTTTCTGAATAGGACTTGGCTGGCAGGGTAATGAAATAGCAAGAATTTTTGAAAGACTAGGCAACCTCCCACCACAGATGCTATTAGCACAGGTGCCTTTTTGTCCCCTACTTTCTAAAATCAATATAATAATATTCTAAGGATGTTGGGGTCAATGACCAAAGTAAATGAGGGCAATTTGGTCCATTACTGAGCAATGTAACTGGGTAATTCATTTAAATCCTGGGTATACAGAAAAATCTACATTTCTTGAGAAAACAGCTGAAAGATCATTTTACATAAATAAAAGTTAAGCTGCTTAATTAAGATTAAGTTAAAAGGGAGAAATTTTTCTTTTGTTTTGTTCCTGTAATGCTGCTTTTGTAACTTGAAAAATGAAGATCACCTTTTACACCACAATACATTAACATGGTATATGTAAATACCTACACATTCTTTCCAAATCATAAACTCTCCTTACCTGCTAATGGGCAATTAATTGTATACATGCAGATTCACTTCTGATTGCATGTACCTCAACTAATTTCAATTATTCAAGTGAGGCTCATTTAAAAAATGAAATTATTTAAAAATATGTAAGAGACAAAGCAGATGACCAAACTTAGGAAACTAAAACCAGGCCTTAGAAATAGGACGCCTACGTCTGATGTGGAAGGGAATTTAAATTTGGAAAGAATACTCTAATCCAAGTGAGAAAGCTCAGCTATGCTCCTGCCTAGGTTTTGAAAAGCAAAGAAAAGGGTCAGAAATAATCAATGAGTAAGTGAAAACTTTCCAAAGTTTTTTCCTTGCTCACATACAAATTTGTCTCTGGGTCCACATTGGGAAAGGAGCAGGCATCAATTACTCTTGAGTCATAAAATCAGAAAGGTAGTAAGCTCCTGAATGAAGGAAAAAGGCATAAACCACTCAATTAGCATGACAGTAAAATTAGTATTACCACACCACTGAAGCTTTGGAAGAAGAAAACTGAAATGTTTTTAGTAATCAAGATCAATAAACAAATTAACTGCATGCTGCTCATCTAATCTGAAGTTTATAAAATGTTCATAAATTATTTCTGTTGTAGAGTTCTTTATTGTTTTGGGTTTAAAACATGAAAATATATAAGGACTCATGTTTGTTTGTAATTTTAATACCCCTACCCTATTTTTCCCACAATTGTAAAATCACCAATGGGATTTTCAGAAGAAGAAAAAAAAAGCTTTCAGGTTCATACTTTGTAACTTGTATATTTTTAGAAACATCTATTCATGTTTCCATGTTTTGGCAGTTTGTGTTTGGACATCTTCTTTTTAAGGTTTAGTATAACAGAGTCTATCAACACTTTCCCAATTACGAAGAAAAATAAGTAAAAAAATTCAAATAATAGTCCAAATTATCAAGTCTCTCAGGAATCAATTTTCTTAAATAATTGTGAAAACATTTTGCCAAAGAAACCTGAAACACTGATTTGAAAGAACATATGCACCCCTATTTCATTGCAGCATTATTTACACCTAGAGGCCCAGTACACAAAAATTTGTGCGGGGGGGCGGGGGGGTCCCCTCAGCCCAGCCTGCCCCCTCTCACAATCCAGGAGCCCTCAGAGGATGTCCTACTGATGGCTTAGGCCCACCCCCGACAGAGCGGGCCTAAACTGCAGTCTGGCCTCCCTCTGTGGGAGGGGCGGGGGAAGGTGCACCCCTCCCCGGGCTGCCGGGGCTCAAGGCTGCCTAAGCCCACGGCTGCTTGAGCTCCGGGCCTCGCAGCCTCTGTGGCTTTGTCCAGATGGACATCCGGATGGATGTCCAGAAGACATCCGCCCTAATTAGCACATTACCCTTTTATTAGTATAGAGTATTAGTATAGATAGCCAAGATTTGGAAGCAACCCATGCCCATCAGCAGATGAGTGGATAAAAAAAGGTGCAGTACATTTACACAATGGAATACTATTTGGCCATAATAAAGAAGGAAATCTTACCTTTTGCTACATATGATGGACCTGGAGAGTATTATGCTAAGTGAAATAAGCCAGTCAGAGAAAGACAAGTACCATATGAACTCACTCACATGCAGAATCCAACGAACAAAATCTCTATATATAAAAGCCTAAGCGACTGGAATGACCGGTTGCTATGACACACACTGACTACCAGGGGGCAGATGCTCAATGCAGGAGCTGCCCCCTAGTGGTCAGTGCGCTCCCACAGCTGACCTCCCCCAGCCAGTCTACCTCCCATGGTCCCTCCTCCCAGCCCCCGGCCTGGGATGGGGAACCAGGGGTGAGTGGCAGCAGATGTGGCCCCTTTCCCAGAGGGGCCAATGGATGGCTCCCTCCTTGGGGCCAGCTGCCAACCTCCTGTGTCCCGTCCCTCCCCCTGTATAGCAGGCCCCAATAAGCCCACCACCTGGCCTCAGCTGAGGCACATGCAGAAGGCAAGCAATCAATGTGTCTATCACCTCTCGCTCTCTCTTCTTCTCCCTCTCCTCCTCACCCTCCCTCCCACTCTCACTAAAAAATTAATGGGAAAAATATCCTCAGGTGAGGATTAACAAAAAACAAAACTACAGTTGAGCTGGGGGAAAAATAACATAGATTCAAAATCATATAAGCAACAGGCACCTTTATTCCAGGTTAATCATCTATAATAATAAAAGTGTAATATGCTAATTAGACCGGACAGCCGAACGACCTTCCGGACGAAGCCAGGGCTGCGAGGGCAGAGGCAAGCCGCCAAGGCTGCAAGGGCAGAGCCTCTTGCACGAATTTCGTGCATCCGGCCTCTAGTTTAATTAGTATAAACTTAAGCAAATACAAAACAATACTAACAAAATCAATTTTAGTTTCAAAAAATAAAAACCGGACAATGTAGTAGAAATAATATATGCACAATGAATGCTTATGTATAAAATTATACCTTCAAATATTTGTATTAAAGTTCAAATATTAAATTTAAAGAGAAAAGTAAAAACAAATACAAAAAGGCAAGAGAATGTCAAAGAACCTTGTAGAAGAATTAAGAGGCCAGTACAGTTAAATCTCACAACAAAATTTATAAAATCTACATGTAAAGAAAGCAAAGGTCCAGTCTCAAAAAAATGACATCTCCTCCTAGGGTGGAATAGTATGAGAAATTACAGTCTTTCAAACTGTAATTTTACTAGAATTGAAGGCAATTAAACAGTCTAATAAAACAATTATAATATTTTTGTTACGCTTCCCACTTTTTTTTTTTTACAAGATACTCCCATGTACATTATCTAGGGTGACAATAGAGCAGCACATCACTCTCATTTTGAAGACTGGTACTTTGACATCTTAAGAAATTTACCCAAGGGTACAATGTTTGTCTTGGGGACAGAAATCCAACTCTAAGTCCTTATTTTGTATTACTATTAAGTAGTCTACTTATACTAGAATTACCTGCTTTTCATCTTTGCACTATATTATTGTTTATGTGTCACTATAATTCCTTGGGGGTAGACATTATATCTGCCTCTAGCCATTTTTGTAGCACCATCACCTGACACTGTATCTTATTATAAGTGTTCAAAAAATGTCTGTTAATGGACATGTATAAAAGTACTCAAAGTAACCTATTAAATGGAGAATTCATTTAATTACTTTTACAATACACATATACAAAACACTAACAGACCCAGTTAAATGGGCATCCCCAGGAAGCCATGTTTGTACCAGTTAACAACAATCATGTCTCTAACCCCAACTAACTGAATCAGACATGGGCAGCCAATCCAATCCACTGGTTTATTGATCACCAAATGTTCTCATTCGCAAATTGAATCCAAGAGGCAGACAAAAAGACAGTGCTTAACCCCTTCCCCAACAATTTTTTTGTTAAAAACGTTTCTTTTTCAGACTAATTTTTTTATTTTGGTTCTATATAGTATTTTTGATGCTGGTTATGAAAACAGTTTGTAATTATTTTTTCTTCCCATTTTTGTGGTTAAGAATAGTATTTCCTCAGAAAGTTTCTAGATGAAATTATTTAGAATGGTACGTATGTAGCTGGTTTTTGAAGGTAAAGTTTTTAGACGAGTATACTCGTCGACGACTGATAAAAGAACATTTTGTGAAAACGTGTATCA
>NW_006291818.1:1938723-1944076 GCF_000327345.1 Myotis davidii
AGTTTGTAATTATTTTTTCTTCCCATTTTTGTGGTTAAGAATAGTATTTCCTCAGAAAGTTTCTAGATGAAATTATTTAGAATGGTACGTATGTAGCTGGTTTTTGAAGGTAAAGTTTTAGACGAGTATACTCGTCGACGACTGAAAAAAGAACATTTTGTGAAAACGTTTATACACGTTTCTGCCGGGGAAGGGGTTAAGCTAGACATCTTGTGCATTTCGTCAATGCAATAAATAAGGAAGCTAGTCAGTAAAAGGAACAGGAGCAAAAAGCAGACATCACCTGGGAACCTGAATTCAAAGAGACTTTGTCCCCTAAAGTGCAAAGAAAACAGACTCTGTTCCAATTTTTTAATTCCTGTAAGACCTAACTGTATTCGTTTTCATGTTGTACTTCTTTGATTTAAATATCTTTACTTGAACCAGCCTAAATGGGTCCTTTTTTGCAAGCACGTGAGCCTTTATATAACAATTTTACACTCCCATTGCTACTTTCATTCTCCACAAACAACTACATATTCCTGAGGTTTCAAATAGCAGCTATACACAAATAACTCGAAAACACTAAAAATGTTCTATGCACCACGTTTCACAGATTTGAAAAACACCTAGGATTATAATAAACTATCAACCTAGAGTAAAGAACAAAGCTATAACATCACAAATTAGTGTGTTAAAATTGTGAAGTCAATAACCATCATCTAGGTAACAGAAAAAAATACGAGAATCATTAGGATAGAGGCATTTCATGTAGACGGACTCATGTATATAGCATTTTTTTTTTCATTTGCTTGGTGATTCTGAGATTCAACCATACTATATCCATATTGTGGTATAATTTTTTAAATCTATTCACCAGTTGATAAATACTTAGATTGCTTCCCATTTGGTATTATTATGAATAGAGCTCTATGAACATTCTGGGGAAAAACTGTGTATGTATGTTTTCATTTCTCTTGGATAAATTCCAGGGAGTGGGAATGTTGGGTCATATGGTAAGTGCATGTTTGACTTTATTAAATAAAAATAATAAAAAGCCAAACTATGTTCCAGGGTGGCTACATCATTTTTTTCATTCCTACTTACAAAATGATTCCACTTGTTCCACATCCTCAGCAACATTTGGCAGTATCATTTGTTGCTACTGTTGTTTTTGTTTTTAAAGTATTACATATAGTATAACATATGTCTCCTTTTCCTCCACTGACCTCCCCCCACGTCCACCCTCAACCCCCAGCACATGCCCTCACCCTTCCACCCAACAGTGTCTGTGTGTCTTGGTTCTGCTTTAATTTAGCCATTCTAATCAGTGTACAGTAGATCTCATAGCGTTTTTAATGTCCATTTCTCTGATAACAATGTTAATGACACTGAATACCCGTTCACAAGTGTTCTTGGCCTTTCATATATTTTGATTGAATGTCTAGATCAGGGGTGGGGAACCTTTTTTCTGCCAAGAGCCATTTGAATATTTATAGCATCATTTGCAGGCCATACAAAATTATCAGCTTAAAAATTAGCCTGCTAGCCTGGCCAGCATGGCTCAGTGATTGAGCATCTACCTATAAACAAAGAGGTCACGGTTCAATTCCTGGTCAGGGCACATACTCAGGTTGCAGGCTCGATCCCCAGTGTGGGGGGTGCAGGAGACAGCCAATTGATGATTCTCTTTCATCATTAATGTTTCTATCTCTCCCTCTCCCTTCCTCTATGAAATCAATAAAAATATTTTTTTTAAAAAGATAAATGCCCCCCTTTAAAAAAATTAGCCTGCTATATTTGGTCAAACATTTAATTAACTCACCTCTAATGCCTTGGCAGGGCCAGACAAAATGATTTCATGGGCATTATACATAGCTCTCGGACCAAACATTTCCCATTCCTGTTCTAGATTCTTTGCCCTAACCCCTTTAAAAAAAAAAAAAAAAAAAAAAAGAGTGTTGTCTTTTTTTGTATAAGTTCTTTGTATATCACAGGTAGAAGTCCGGTTACAAATACATATTTTGCAAATGAAAAAGAAGAATTCACAACACTTAGATAGCTAAGAACTTTGATGCACAATCTCCTTTACCATCAAGTGACCAAAAAAGTAGAAACACATAAACACTTTGATTGGTTCCTTTCCAGCCATATACTTCCTTACTCTCATTTCTCTATGACTAATCAATGTTTTTCTGTCAGGAACATTCTGCTTCCTAAAAATACTTCCAAATATGCTCACATCGTAAGTCAGAATCTACTTTCTCTATCATTCCCCATTTCTCAGGAATGCATAGTTCACATAAGCAAATAATACTGAATGACTTAAAGTATAAACTAAATTAAATAAAAATAATTTTGTTTGGAGACTCAGAAAAGTCAATGAGGAAATATTTAAATTAAATCAATAGAAAATAAAAGTAATAAAATTCTGACATACAAAAAACATGATTTCAAGTAATATTATGAGTAAAATATTACTACGCTTTCAATAAACTTTAGTCCAGTAGCTTCTGATTCTGAAAACTCAATTTTAGGAATTTAAGGCACAAGAAAGTCACAGGCATACCTTGAGTTCGGGTCTTGCCTTCAATTTGTAAAAAATGCAACATTTGTTAAGTGCAATAAAGTAAAGTACAAAATGAGTTGTGCCTGTGAAACAAACCGCTACCACTAAACACAAGAAGCAGAAATAGGAGTCAAAGCACACAAGATATCAGTCAAAAATCAGTGACCTAAGCAAAATGTCAGCAAACCAAACCATGCATATTTTATAGAAAAATTAATAGGTTACTAACTCAAGGGATAACCCATGTTCTAAACTGTCTAGATTTGTTCTGTCTACATACGGTAAGACACTAGCCACATGCGCCTATTTAAATATAAATTTTAAATAATTAAAAAATTCAGTTCCTTTGTTGCACTAACCACATTACCTATATTTGACAGCACAGATTAAAAAGAAAATAATTTTCATCATTACAGAAATTCTATCAGATATACTGACCTAGGGTATTCAGCAGGCCCAACTAAAAAGCCTAAGGGAGCTATATTCTTCATAAGTTGTTTTATTTTCTATAAAGGAATTAGAGTACTTTGTTTTAGTATTTAAGTAGTCTTACTGAATACTGAAAATATTTACATCATATACCTAAGATATAGGCAAATAATGGAAGATACTCTCCCCTGGGAGGTAACAATATTGAATTTAGCTTTAATATTCCCTTGCTTTTTAAAATAATTTTACCAAATGTTTCCGTAAAACATACTATTTTGGTTTGCCCGCTTAATCTCATTTTAGCAGTCATACTTTTTCTTTACATCACTTGTTCTTTCCACTATTTCCATTTACTCTGAAGTTCATTCTCACCTTTCTAAATAACACTGCTATTCAATATACTCAAGTGCAGTTCTCTTCAGAAAAAGCTAGGCCTAAATCAATGAAATCACCACCTATGAATCAAAGCTGTGCAAGTATTAAACACAAGACTTAAAGTTCCAAATGATTCTCTATAATATGAATATTTTTTCATATATATTTAACTGACCATAAACCAAAATGAGAATAACTTCCTTGTGCATCAAAGATAGATCTTAGTTGCTATATGTACATATACCTTTTCTTTCCTTTTTTTTTTTTTTAAATAGTAGAGCAGCAGTTTATTAAAGTATGTTCCCTCAACTGGCAGCATCAAGTCACAAGGGAACTTGTTAAAAATGCAAATCCTCTGCCCCATTACAAACCCACTGGATCAAAAACTCTGGGGATGGTTGAAACTCAGTCTGTTTTAACAAGCCCTCTAGGTGACTCTGATGTGTCCTATAGCTTAAGAAACTCTAGAAAAGTATCTCAACAATCAGTGTACATAAGAAATTTCTAACAGTTAACCAATAAACTCAATTACCAAAAGTAGATTATTGTTTTTCCATTTATTGAATTTTATAAACTTCAGCTTACTCAAAAACATAATATTCAAACAACTGACCAAAATGCACACACAAAAAACAAAGCTACAAACTTAAGTGTCTGTGTGTGTATTTTTTATAATGTGTAGCAGGAGTCCTCAAACTTTTTAAACAGGGGGCCAGTTCCCTGTCCCTCAGACCATTGGAGGGCCGGACTATAGTTTTAAAAAAAAACTAGTCAGCTGCTAAGCAACAGGAAGCGGCGGCAAAAACACGAAGCGGGCCGGATAAATGTTTCAGCGGGCCGCAGTTTGAGGACCCCTGATTATAGAGATACAGCTTTTCTCCTAATTTTTTTAATTAACCATTTTCTGATTACAGTCCTTTTTCCCCCCTCTCTTTTTTAAAACATCATTTCCCCATATGCATCTTAGTCAGTTGCCTTTCTTTGGAAAAAAGCACACGTCCTTTTCTAATTTTTCCATTTCTAACACAGAAATTTTTTTCCTGATGACATATAGAGGTTGCAATATACTAAGGTTCTCAAATCCGCTGTTATATATTGCAAATACTTTCCCAATTGTGTAGTTTGCCCTTACACATTTCAACTTATATTTATAACAGTTTGGCTTTTGTAAATTAAAAATATTTTAGCATATAAATACAAAATAATGTAAGACTCATATATTCACCACCCAGATTTAACAAATGTTATCTTACCAAATATATTTCAGACATGTAAGAAATGAAATATAGATAACAGCATTTTTTATACAGTAAAATCTTTTCATATTTTCCCTCCATTTTTAGGCTTACTTCTTTCTTACCCTAAAATAAGACAGTCAACTATTATTTTTCAGAAAGTTTAATATATTATGGAAAATTTCAAGCACATACCAAAAAAAGACGGCTTTAGCAATGATCATTTCATAGCCTACCTTGTTTAACCTCTATAGAGATCAACAAGTTTTTTCAGTAAAAATACTACAGAGTAAACATTTCAGGTTTTTGTAGGCCCATGGGTCTCTGTTGCAATTACTAGTTTCTGCCTCTATATTGCAAAAGCAGCCATAAGCCATAGGGTGTGGCTGTGTTCCAATAAAACTTTATTTACAAAACAGGCTGCAAGCTATGTAGCTTGCAGGCCAGGTTCTTCACCTCTACCCATTTCCTCATTCAAGTATTATTTTGATGAACCTTCAATATATCATTTCATCTGAACTGTAAATATTGTTATACCTCTAAAAGATAAAGGCTCTTGCTTTTTTTTAAGGCTCTTTCTTGAAACATACCGTATTTGCCGGCGTATAAGGCGATTTTTTGGCCCTGAAAAATATGCCTCCAAGTGGGGGGTCGTCTTATACGCCAGGTACACTTCAGATAGACTGCCCATAGTGCTTGCCCCGTGCCATAGTGGCCTCCCGATGCCCGCCCACTTCATTCCACATACCGTTCAGGCATCAGCAGC
>NW_006291818.1:1944553-1957764 GCF_000327345.1 Myotis davidii
CTGGAATTACCTGTATGTTTACCGGTAATAAACTTGCACTGTTTTATGTATATGTTTGATTACATACAGCCTTGTGACAGTTTTCCTGCATGTCATAAGCATTTGAATATAAATTAAAATGTTAAAATCAAATCTGATATTGTTTTACCTTTTATTTGGTGTGTGGAAGGTGTGCGGAAGAGGGGGTAGTCTTATACGGCGAGTATATAACAAACTCTGTATTTTGAGTGGAAATGTTAGGGGGTCGTCTTATACGCCCAGTCGTCTTATACGCCGGCAAATACGGTAATTACAATACCATCATCACAGGTAAAAGTTAACAAAATCTGTTTGATATAAATACCCAGTGTTCAAATGTACAATTGTCTCATAATTTTTAATTTTATAATCTGTTTGTTTACATCAGATTCAAATAAAGTCCTGACATTGCTACTGCTTAATATATTAGTCTCTTAAATCCCCTTTAAATTTTAGTGCCCCTTTAATTTAGAGTGGGTTAAAACTGTACCTCACCAAAAAAATACACCTATGTCCTAACACCCAGTACCTGTAAAATTATTTGGAAATAGGGTTTTTGTAGAGGTAATTTTAAGGAACTCAACATAAGATCATCCTGGATTTAGAGTGGGCCCTAAATCCACTGACTATTGTCCTTATGAGAAGGGAGAGAGAAATTTAGACACAGAGGCATAGGAGGAAAGGCTATGTGAAGATGAAGGCAGAGATAGGAGGTATGTTGCCACAAGCCAAGAAACATCATGGTGCCACTAGAAGCTCAATAAGACGCAAAGAAGGATACACCCCTAGAGCCTTCACAGGGATTGTGGCCCTGGCAACATACTGATTTTGAACTTCTGGCCTACAGAACTGTCAGCTCTCATCAAATAGCACACAGCCAAGTAAGTGGCCAGCTGAGGGTTTGACTTGAGGATGTTGAGCATGTGCTGCTGCTGGGGGAGCTGGGAGACTTCAGGGTCTGCAGCAGGTCCTGCAGGGTACCTGGAGAAATGTTCTGAGGTGGCTACATCTTGGATCTGCATGGACATCATGGGTCTGGGCATGCCTCACATTGACTGTTGCTGGGGGATAGGTGCCAGCTGCCAGCTGCTGTGGGGGGGGGGCAGAATAGCAGGCCCATGGACCTAGTTGGGTCACATTCAGGCCCATGGGGGCCATCTGGCTCTCAGGGGTCACCTTGCCTCAGGGGCATACCGTTGTGGGTGCTCACCCAGTACAGATGCTGTGATGCTTCACGTGCAATCTGCCGGGCGCCTCCACTGCTGCAGGTGGACCTGGGCGGGGTGCGGTGAGGCTGGCACCTGGTTAGTGCGTTTCCCAGTGCAAACTGTGGTGGAGGGCTGAATTCTGGCCATGCTGGAGAAGCCGGCTAGTGACATGCTCACAGGCGAGGTCTGGGGCAGAGTCGGGGGCTGTGGTGTCCAGGGTGTGTTGGGATGCAATGTGGGGGGCCAGGGCTGTGCTGAAAGAAGGGAAGGCAGATTTGGCTGAGGCACAGTGCGGGTGTTGATGGTGGCATCCACTGGTGCATGAGCTACACGTGCTGCTGGCAGTGCTGTGTCTTCTGCTGGCAGAGCTTCTGCTTGATGTTGAGGCAGTAGGGAATGGGGCACGTGTTTTCTTGGCAGTGTTTGGCATGGTAGCACAAAGGGCCATGAACTGCTTGCACACTCCGCAACCTCCATTAGTCTTGCACTGGCAGCCCTTGGTGTGCTGCACAACCCAAGGGATGACTGCGGGCAGTTGGCATCACGGTACTGGTGGGCATGCCTCAGGCACTGGATGCAGCACTGGTTGGCCTGGCACCGCCACTCCCAGAGGCTCCTGAACTGTGGCTCACCCGCCACCCCTGCAGGAGCAGAGGCAGCCCCGCCTCCTCCGCTCCCGCTCCCCGCCTCTTCCACTCCTGCTCCCCGCCTCCTCTACTCTGGCTCTGCAGTGGCAGTTACCGGCTCCTCCCCTACAGCTCCCTCAGCAGCATCAGCGCTGTTTCCTGAGCAGCCAAGAAAAGAGCTCTCAGGACGCCCTCCTGCCCGGACTCGCCAAGAAACAGGCTGTTTTGGAGCCAACTTTTATTGTACTTGCTGCAGCGACGAAGCAAGCATTCCACCAGGCTGCTCACGCTGCCCGCTCTCAGTGGCCAACCTCCAGGACTGGAGGACTCCAGTGGGGCTGAAAGAACTGGGTGCCTCCATCTTGTGGCTACAGGCACCACCATCTTTGCGATGGAGTGGCGGTTAATTTGCATATTACTCTTTTATTAGATAGGACTGGTTGAACAGCCAACTGGACAACCAGACACTTAGCATATTAGGCTTTTATTATATAGGACAATCAAAAAAGTAGACTTTGGTTACTAGCATATTTTATTTAACATATTCACACAGGTTATAGAGCTAGGCAGAATATATTTATTAGGTAATTCAATATTTTTTAGTATGAGATTATAATCATTTGAAATCACCAAAAGAAAATTCAATTATTTCATAATTGACAATCATTAAAATACCCACAATCCACAGACATTTTCTTTCTCAAAGGAGTATAACTATTTACAAAGTACAGAAGTATCATTATTATTATACTAGGGGCCCAGTACACTAATTCATGCACCTTGAAAGGAACTGTGGGCCACAAGGCTACAGTAGGCACAGGGGCAGGTCTCAGCCCATGCTCTGCGCCCATGCCCGGCCCCTCCCACTGCGGCCCCCAGTCCTGTCTGCCGGCAGCCCCGCTCCCGCCCCGCTAGCACTCACTGACAGCGCGGAGCAATTGAGACTGGTGCCAGCAGCAGGTGCGAGGGGGGCCAGCCATCAGCAGGTGCAAGCAGCAGCTGCTGCCCTAATCACCCCTCAGAAGCAGGGAGAGCTGGAGAAGCCCTCAGGGGTGATTGGGGCCGGTAGCCACCGCTCTCACCCACTGATGGTGCCGAGTGATCGGGACTGGCACCGAGAGCCAGCAGTGGGTACAAGCAGTGGCTCCAGCGCTGGCTGCGGGTGCAAGTGGGGCTGTCGCTGGCAGCAAGTATGAGAGGTGGCTGCCAGCCCCAATCGCCCCTAGGAGCAGGGGGAAGTGGAGAAGCCCTGAGGGGTGATCGGGGCCGGTAGCTGCTGCTCAAACCCGCTGACGGCACCAGGCACCAGCAGTGGGTGTGAGCGGTGGTTCCGGCACCAGCAGAGGGTGCAAGTGGGGCAGGAGCTGGCAGTAGGTGCGAGCTCTGGGCAGGACCGCGGCGTGCGGGAGCAAAGAATTTTCAGTGACTATCAGGGGCTCGCCCTGATGACAGCAACCAGCGTCCCACTTTGGTCTGGCACCCCTGCTTACCTGCTCTACCATCCCATCTCGACCGACTCCTAACGTGTCCTGTGTTCTGCCACTGCTGTCGACGCCCACCATGTTTTGTGTACGCCCCCGGATGGTCAGCACGTCATAGCGACCGGTTGTTCAGTGGTTCCACCGTTCAGTCTACTTGCATATTAGGGTTTTATATAGATAGATAGATAATTATATATTTTAAATGTACCATTTAGTAGCAGCTTTAATTCTTGCTTTAATACAGCTTTAATTCTTGCTTTAGACTGCATTTTTTCAACTATAGATAAAAGCACCTCCTTGATTACTAATATATTTTTTATATATACATTTTATTGATTTTTTACAGAGAGGAAGGGAGAGGGATAGAAAGTTAGAAACATCGATGACAAACATCGATCAGCTGCCTCTTGCACACTCCCCACCGGGGATGTGCCCGCAATCAAGGTACATGCCCTTGACTGGAATCAAACCTGGGACCCTTGAGTCTGCAGGCTGATGCTCTATCCACTGAGCCAAACCGGTTAGGGCGATTACTAATATTTTTAATGACCTGTTACTATAATCTGTTGATTATTAGATCGTGGCCATGAGCTAGATGCTGGTACATAAATCCAAATGTCTAAATGAATTTGAATTTAATACATTAATCACAAAAGATAGCTATATACATGTTATTTTTCATTTTCAAATAAGCTAAAAATGTTTGCTGTAGGAGGTCCAATATTTTATCAGCATTGAAAATGCGTTTTTTAAAAAGAAAATCTGGGGGGCTGTTCACAAAATTAAACCAAATATATTTCAAGGATATCCACTATTCACAATTAAATAGCTAGAAGTCTAACGTTTTAGCAAATGTACTTATTTGTTTAACAAATACATTCTGTAAATGACCAAACTATAAAAACAAAGATAGCATCTAAATGAATTTTTTGGTAAAATCTTACCCAGCAAGTTTAGTCAATGATAAACTTATTGACTAAAATTCATCTAGGAAGCAAATCCATACAAGGGGCTAATATAGAAAAATATGAAATTTATATACATACAATTCATATATATCTCATGTATAATAATTTCTATAGATGAATTGACTGATGAATGGATGGGCAACCTGATGAAGGAAGGAAGGAAGGAAAGAAGGAAGGAAGGAAGGAAGGAAGGAAGGAAGGAAGGAAGGAAGATGTCTACCAGGTATGAGCACACACACAAACTTTCTATGCAGACTTAAAAGCTTTATTATTCAAGTTGATGAATCAGGAAATCAGAGCCATTGGAATCCAGGGGAGGGAGGATGGATTGATTTATATTGACACTTCAAATTCCAATTGAACATTACCGGATTTCTTCCTTCTAGCCTTCCCCCTTTTCATATTTAAAACTCCCTCCTCCAACAGTAAGAAATCTGGCTCCCAGTACACATATAATCTTTATTTGCCTATTTGCTCAATCCTGGTTTACAAAGTACAGTAGTTTTGGATTTGTAAACCCATACCTCTGCATAAAAAAAGAAAAGCCTACAAAGCAGAGTTCAATGTAGGCAGAGTTCAATATTTTTTGAGTTATTATTATCTTCAAACCTGAGGCCATATAGTCCAAAACTTTGTTCAAAAGTTATTTGTGTTAGTTTGTCCTCCAACCCACATGTAATTACGTTATTTATTTGAAATCAGTTGAGTTTGTTTGTCTCTACCTTAGTCCATTTTCATACTTTTTCCTCTAACTTCACAGATTTTTTTAAATGTGAAACATTATCATAGTTCCAAAATCAGAACCATGAAAAAAGGTATACTCAATAATGTCACAAACTCCTCCATTCATTTAATCCCAATCCAATCCCTCACTCATTCCACCCTGTTCCTACTCACTGTGTCTGTGGTTACTGTTTTATCCTTCCTATATTTCATTGCAGATATACATATTTTCTTATGTTGTCTTCTTTCTTTTTTTTTCTTTTTTTTTAAAATATATTTTATTGATTTTTTACAGAGAGGAAGGGAGAGAGATAGAGGGTTAGAAACATCGATGAGAGAGAAACATCGACCAGCCGCCTCCTGCACATCTCCCACTGGGATGTGCCCGCAACCCAGGTACATGCCCTTAACCGGAATCGAACCCGGGACCCCTCAGTCCGCAGGCCGACGCTCCATCCACTGAGCCAAACCGGTTTCGGCTCATATTTCTTATATAAGGCAGTAGAGTGTAGATGCTCTTTTGCATTTTGTTTGTGGTTTTTAACCAAAAAATATCCTAGAAACCACTCTATATCCATTCACAGAGGGTATCCTCATTCTTTTACATACCTGCACTGTGTGGATATACCATAGTTTATTTACTCACTCTCTCTATATTGACATTTAAGTTGTTTCTAACATTTTGCAATTACAAACAATGCTGCAATGAACAGTCTTTTCTATATGCATTCTTGTATTGCTAGAGGTGACTCTGGGGTAAATTTTTAGAAGTGGAACTGCTGGGTCAAGAAATAAATGCATATGCAGTTTTGTTAGATACTGCATAAGTCCCTTCCAAAGGAGCTATATCAATTTGCATTCTCATCATCAAGGTATAGTAATGAGTCACAGACATTTTAATGATGGGGGAAAAATTATTAATACCTAAGGATGGATAACTCACTTCTTCTTATAATAACTTCATTGAGATATAATACACATACCATACAACTCACATATTGAAAGGGGACAATTCAATAGTTTTAGTATATTCACAGTGGTGCAACCATCAAAATCACCACCATCAACTTTAGAACATTTTCACATACCCAAGAAACCCATATCCATTAACAGCCACTCCCCATCCGCCCCCTTCTATCCTAAGTAACCACAAATCTTCTTTTTATCATTATAGATTTGCCTATTCTGCATATTTCATATAAATGGAATCATAGAACATGTGTTGTTTTGTGAATGGCTTCTTTCACTAAGCATGTTTTCAAGGTTCACCCATGTTCTAACGTATCAGTACTTTGTTTCTTTTTTACGGCCCAATAATACTCCATTGTATGGATATGTAACATTTTATACACTCATCAGTTGGATCTTTAGCTTTTTACTTTCTGGCTATTATGAATAATGCTCCTATAAACACTTATATATAGTTTTTGAATGCACATGTTTTCAACTCTCTTTGGTATATACTTAGGAGTGGAACTGCTGAGACATATGGTAACTCTATGATTACCCTTCTGAGGAACCATCACATTGTTTCCTAAAGCAGCTTGTATCATTTTACATTCTGGCCAGCAGGATTAACTCACTTTTGTTGTTGTTGTTAATCCTCACCCCAGGATATTTTTCCCATTGATTTTTTTTTAATGTCATGTAATCTCTTTATTTTTAATTCATATCTTTCTCTCAAATACTGCAATTCATTGTTGAAACTTCTTTTCAGGATGATAAACAAAGACACTCAGAAGTATTACAAATATTTAAAAAGGAAAATGTACTGCTTCAAAGAGGCCCATTATCTAGTTCTTAGAGAGACTTGTTCTCAGTAAGGAGAAGGAATTTATGTTTAAAATTTCTCAGTCGGCCCTGACCGGTTTGGCTCAGTGGATAGAGTGTCAGCTTGCGGACTCAAGGGTCCCAGGTTCGATTCCCATCAAGGGCATGTGCCTTGGTTGCAGGCACATCCCCAGTGGAGAGTGTGCAGGAGGCAGCTGATCGGTTTCTCTCTCATCGATGTTTCTAACTCTCTATCCCTCTCCCTTCCTCTCTGTGAAAAATCAATAAAATATATATATAAAAAAAATTTCTCAGTTTTGGATATTTTTTTTAAATGCTATGAAAGCATGGCTTGGATTTACCTGGTAACAAGAGATTAACACACCAAATGTGAAAGATTTCATATGCTCTAAATAAACATTAAAAAAAGCAAAGACATTTCTATATTACTACCTATTCTGTCAAATTATAACTTTTTATCTTTATTCCACGATACCAGAACACTTGACCATTTTTCTAACCTCTGATCAGAAGTGCCAAAACAATGCCTATTATTAATGCATTCATTCACTCATTAAATTAATAACTATTTTTTTATTAAGGTATTACATGTGTCCTCATTCCCCCCAATGCCCCCCACCTCCACCCCCGCTCATGCCCTAACCCCCCTAGTGTCTGTGTCCATTGCTTATGCTTATATGCATGTATATAAGTCCTTTGGTTGATCTCTCCCCCTCCCCCCACCGTCCCCTGCCTTCCCTCTGAGGTTTGACGGTCTCAAGGTCCTTCCCATATTCATCCAATGCCTTAACCTTACTTTCTGTATATAAGCTCGGCCTCTACAGATCCATTGGTTTTTAAAGAGAGTGGAAGAGATAGAGAAAGGGAGGGAGGGAGGAACATGGATTGGTTGCTTCTCACATGCACCCTTGACCAGGAATCGAACTTGCAAACTATTCAGTCCAAGGGCCAGCACTCCAACCACTGAACCACAGTGGCCCGGGCAGGATAACTCAGTTTTTAACTTGATTTAAATCACCTATTCTAGTTCTAATACCTGGAACAAACAAAACAACTCTGAATAAAATCATGTGTAATCAGGCCCTTGTTGAATCAGGTTAGTTAACTTTCCTTGTGCTATCATTGATCTAAAAATTAATCAGCAATGCATATACATAAGAGTATAGAATATAACAGTTGTGAGTTAATGTGGAAGCATTGCAGTTACACAGCACACGGTAGTTTGTACTTATTTTAAGTACATATTCTGTTTTACATATTCCAGATTAAATTCCTCCCCAAAAGATGTCTCTTTGCACATATGTAGAATACATGCCATATAAAAAACCACAGTTAATAAGGATAATTTTATTTATTAAAATAATGTTGGCCTTTCCGAGCACCTGATTTTTGCACTCACATGCCTGATGAATCCATTTACCTTGAAAGAGACTATGATTTGATTCTAAAGGAATATAACAAGACAAAGTTAATGAATATTCCCTCTCCTGCAATCAAAGACATGATTTCTTATGTTAATGTTCTGCTACTGTCTTGGGAAGGACTGTTTGTGTTCTTTAACTTGCCTTCCTTGAGCATCTCAACAGCCAGTCTTGGTGGGAGAGACCGTGGAGTTTTAATTAAGATAAATACAGAAAGAAAAGGGGTGAGAATTCCCACTTTTTTTTTTAACCCCAGGGATTTGTGAGAAGAAGAGAAAGGACCAAGTGAAGTGGTAAGATGTATGTCTCAAAGTGCCTTAAGTAACGAACTCTTCTCTTCCCTTGCCCTCTTGCTCTGGAAGAAAGGCACTTCTTGAGATGTTTAGTGTCAACCTAGGATACAGTCGTATCAAAATACCAGTTTACATTATCTACCATCAACGAAGTATGAAAATACCTCTTTCCTCACAGCTAACAAGGTATTTTATTGTATTTCTAAATTTCTGCCAATCTCATAGGTAAAAATTGGCATTTCAGTGCAAGTCTTAACTTGGATTTCTCTTACAAGAGTGAATATCTGTTCATACGTTTAAGAGAAATTTTTATAGCTTTTTGTGAGAATTTTCTGTCTATGACTTCTGCCTACTTTTCCATTGGGTCTCTTTATATCTGGTCTTTTCTTTTTGCCCTCTATTTTTAAAGGTTCTTTATATATTAGGGATATTAGTCCTTTATCTGTGATACGTAATGCAAATATATCCTGCCAGTTATATATCTGTTTTGATTTTATTAGGGTGGGGGTTTTTGCCATATAAAAAAGTCTTTAAATTTTTATATACTCAAAAATTTATCACTTTTTCCTTTTGTTGAATCTGGATTTTGAGTCATAGAGAGAAAACCTTTCTTACACCCAGATTACAGAAGAATTCATTTCTGTTTTCTTTTCATATCCATATAGTTCTATACTTATATTAAGACTAGAGGCCCGGTGCACAAAAATTTGTCCGGGGGGGTGGGGGGGGGGATGCAAGGGGGTTGGGGCTTTGTACTCTGTCACACACAGAGCAGGGCCCATCAAGGGGGTTGGGGCCCCGCCCCCTGTCACACACAGAGCTGCAGGGCGATCAGGGGGTTTCGGCGCTGCCCCCTGTCATGCTGATCCTGGTGCTGGGAGGCATATTACTCTTTTACTATATAAGATAGAGGCCTGGTGCACGGGTTGGGGCTGGCTGGTTTGCCTTGAAGGGTGTTCCCGGATCAGGTGGGGGTCCCGCTTGGGTACCTGGCCAGCCTGGGTGATGGGCTGATGGGTGTTTGCAGGCTGGTCTCACCCCCTTCAGGGTGGGGGGTCCCCACTGGGGTGCCTGGCCAGTCTGGGTGAGGGGCTGAGGGCCGTTTTCAGGCTGGCCAAGCCCCCAGGCCACGGAAGCTCCCAGCTTCTCCTTTTATTTTTATTTTTTATTCTGGGATTTATTTACCTTCTATAATTGAAATTTTGTTGCCTTCCGTGGAGCTCAGAGCTGGCTCCTGCTTGCTCCAGCTCTGTGGCCACAGCCGGCCGAAAGCAGGAATCTGGGGTTTATTTATCTTCTATAATTGAAACTTTGTTGCCTTCAGTGGAGCTCAGAGCTGGCCAGGAAGCTTGGCTTCCTCCATCACTGGAGCAACCAAGCCCCCTGCTTGCTTCAGCTCTGTGGCCACCGGCCGCCATCTTAGTTGGGTTAATTTGCCTATAGTCGCTCTAAATGGCTGGTGGGCGTGGTTTAAGGTGTAGTGATGGTACAGTCAATTTGCATGTTTGTCTTTTATTAGGTTAGATAGCTGGTCCATTTGCAGTTTATTTTTCTATATGATGTGAAGTATAAATTAATTTTTTTTCCAAATTATTAACCATTCTTATAAAAGTCCATCTTCATCCCAGAGCTTTGAGATGCTAGGTTTGTCATGTACTAAATGTCCATGTTCTTAAGTCTACATCTTAATTTTCTTATTCTACTCCACTGGTCTGTCTGCATTATATTAAACAAAAATCTAATCTGCAAAATGACATAGACAAAATGTGGTATAAGATTCCTTCCATTCTATATCTAACTCTTAAAAAGAAATTTAGACCATATTCAAAGTCAGTCACCATCAGTGACTAATTGCTCTAATCATATACAATTGACAATAACTATTTAGACCAGTTATATAAGGAAACTAAGGCACATTAGGATTTGCTGGTTTACAAAAACTATCTTAAAATTTCGTTCATCAATTGATAATTAACAGAACCATAAAAAAGATACACAGTTAGTATGACAGGCAAAATTATTTAATAGATTTTGACAGTTTTCTTAACTTTAGGCATAAATATTTCATACCTCCTCCATATCTTTCAATATCAACTTTACCTTGATATTCATAGGTTTATTATTAAATTTAATAAAAGTCACATAGAAAGTAGTAAAATAAAGATAACAGTATACTTTTATATTTCTAAAACAGAAATCATGCTGATAACCTATATACTTCATTTTCTCTCCTGCTAGTATGAGCTGTACTTGATCTTAGCCAAGCTCATTCCCTCCACTTGTTCACTTGATCCATCCTCTTCTCACCTATTTAAGCAATTCTTACTCTCCCTCCTGTATCAATTATTTTTCTTTCTACTGACTCATTCCCATGATCCTGTAACATGCTAACTCTCAATTTTAAAAAAGATTAAAAAGTAAAAAATCTACTTCTGATGCACCTCTCCCCACTACCACACAGCTACAGCCCCTTTTCTATCTTTCTCACAAGAGCACTAAGAGCCTATACTTGCAGTCTCTAAATTCTTTACTTCCACTCTCCCAAAACCCCGCAGTGCACTATTATTCCCTCTATTCTACTACAACTGTTCCTTTCAAAGTCACCAATGAGCTTCATATTGTTTAATCAAGTGGTCAAATTTTAATCCTCATCTTAATTGACCTTTCAGCAGCATTTGATTGTTCATAAAACAATGTTTCTTCCTTGAAACAGTATCTTCATTGCCTTCCACAATACCACACCTGCCTGATTTTCCTCCTATATTTCTGGACATGCCTTTTCAAGCCTCTCCTGATATTACCCCAACCCTAAAAGTTAAAGTGTATACACAGTCTTTTGATCTCTTTAACTACATTCACTCTAATCCCAAATAGAAGTCAGAAAAAAGTCAAGAGTGCCACAGCGAGGAAACAGGCACCGCTGGCCCTCGGCAGACACAGCTCTGTCTGTCCTCTTCACTCCGTGAACAAGGTAGATTTGTAAATAAAGAAGAATGAGAGGAAGCCATTCAGGAACTACAAAGAATCCATCAAAGTAATAAACTATTATGTTCCATCTAGAGATTCTAGTGCTAGAGAATATCCTTAAAATATATTTCTTAACCAATCAATCCAGTGTCTACTCTCAAGGACACTTTTTCCCCTTTACATTTACAGAAAGTTTTCTTTACATCAGGACAGGCTAGAACAGCCGTGGGCAAACTACGGCCTGCGGGCCGGATCCGGCCCGTTTGAAATGAATAAAACTAAAAAAAAAAGACCGTATCCTTTTATGTAATGATGTTTACTTTGAATTTATATTAGTTCACACAAACACTCCATCCATGCTTTTGTTCCGGCCCTCCAATCCAGTTTAAGAACCCATTGTGGCCCTCGAGTCAAAAAGTTTGCCCACCCCTGGGCTAGAAGGTATTCGAAAGAATGTTCCTTATCAGGGCATATTTGAGTTTAATGCAGTAATCCCGATCAATAATTGTAAATTCAAATCAACTTAATCCACTTTATACCAAAAATATTTGTTACTTAATAAGTATTTAATATATCTTTAATTCACAATTGGTTGACTTTAAAGTTCATGTAATACTTTTACTATAAACAAACCATTTATTTGGATTCAGGGGTGGGCAAAAGTAGGTTTATAGTTGTGAGCACACAAAACAGTTTATTCTTGTATTTTAATTATTTATTGTATTACTAGAGGCCTGGTGCACGAAATCGTGCACGGGCACAGTCCCTAGCCTGCGATCAGGGCCACCTTCCCCAGCTGCTGGCAGCCAGCCCCGTTCCCCCACTGCCACCCACCCCGGTGGTTCCCGTTTGCCATCCAGCAATGGGAGCCTGACAGCTGGGGGAGGGACCGAGAGATCTGCTGTTCCTGCCCGCTTGCCAGCCCCACCCCCACCACTGGTCGCCCTTTGTGTGTGGGGCGACTGGAGGGGCAGGGCCCTTGGCCTGGCACCACCCACATCCCCTTCCACCCACCCCCAGGTCCCTGTTCGCCATCAGTGATCCGAGCCTGCCGGCCAGGGAAAGTAACCCAAAGGTGGTCAGTGCACCTCATAGTGACTGGTCGAGCGGTCATTCTGCTGTTATGGTCGCTGGGCTTTTGTTATATAGGAGTTTCCATATGAACAACTGTGAACCGACCCTTGCCCATCCCTGTATGTTCTCAAATTTTGCTACTACATGAGAAAAAAAGTGTTTAAAAAGTTTAAATATCAAAGTCACCTGAAGGAGTAATGACATGGTCCATACATCTCACAGTCACACACCAAGTGACTGAAAACAATTATACCCAGAGGCAAAGAGAAATATGCTAGAAAAAGAACTTCAAGCCTATGCACTCTTCTCAACCAGGAGAGATGAAACTAGGCCTACTTTCATATATCAACACAGCCTGATTTTAACAAGGCTTGCCTACCTCACTAAACCTAAGAGGTCAGTTTTTAGTAGTTTATAGAGCAGAATAAAGATTATACAGCATAGTAAAAGCCAAACATTGGCCAATCCTGCTAAAAATTGACAAGCTAAGAAATAACTATAGGTAAAAAGGAAATAAAAATAAAAATGCCACTATATAAATGCACAGTAATCAGAAAAAGATCTGCATAGTCTCAAATAATGTTATCGACCTTCTCTCTTTTCCAACTGAAGCCTACAGTCACATCATTAACTGAATATTC
>NW_006291818.1:1976697-2005274 GCF_000327345.1 Myotis davidii
ATACTTTTACTATAAACAAACCATTTATTTGGATTCAGGGGTGGGCAAAAGTAGGTTTATAGTTGTGAGCACACAAAACAGTTTATTCTTGTATTTTAATTATTTATTGTATTACTAGAGGCCTGGTGCACGAAATCGTGCACGGGCACAGTCCCTAGCCTGCGATCAGGGCCACCTTCCCCAGCTGCTGGCAGCCAGCCCCGTTCCCCCACTGCCACCCACCCCGGTGGTTCCCGTTTGCCATCCAGCAATGGGAGCCTGACAGCTGGGGGAGGGACCGAGAGATCTGCTGTTCCTGCCCGCTTGCCAGCCCCACCCCCACCACTGGTCGCCCTTTGTGTGTGGGGCGACTGGAGGGGCAGGGCCCTTGGCCAGGCACCACCCACATCCCCTTCCACCCACCCCCAGGTCCCTGTTCGCCATCAGTGATCCGAGCCTGCCGGCCAGGGAAAGTAACCCAAAGGTGGTCAGTGCACCTCATAGTGACTGGTCGAGCGGTCATTCTGCTGTTATGGTCGCTGGGCTTTTGTTATATAGGAGTTTCCATATGAACAACTGTGAACCGACCCTTGCCCATCCCTGTATGTTCTCAAATTTTGCTACTACATGAGAAAAAAAGTGTTTATAACCCAAAGGTGGTCAGTGCACCTCATAGTGACTGGTCGAGCGGTCATTCTGCTGTTATGGTCGCTGGGCTTTTGTTATATAGGAGTTTCCATATGAACAACTGTGAACCGACCCTTGCCCATCCCTGTATGTTCTCAAATTTTGCTACTACATGAGAAAAAAAGTGTTTAAAAAGTTTAAATATCAAAGTCACCTGAAGGAGTAATGACATGGTCCATACATCTCACAGTCACACACCAAGTGACTGAAAACAATTATACCCAGAGGCAAAGAGAAATATGCTAGAAAAAGAACTTCAAGCCTATGCACTCTTCTCAACCAGGAGAGATGAAACTAGGCCTACTTTCATATATCAACACAGCCTGATTTTAACAAGGCTTGCCTACCTCACTAAACCTAAGAGGTCAGTTTTTAGTAGTTTATAGAGCAGAATAAAGATTATACAGCATAGTAAAAGCCAAACATTGGCCAATCCTGCTAAAAATTGACAAGCTAAGAAATAACTATAGGTAAAAAGGAAATAAAAATAAAAATGCCACTATATAAATGCACAGTAATCAGAAAAAGATCTGCATAGTCTCAAATAATGTTATCGACCTTCTCTCTTTTCCAACTGAAGCCTACAGTCACATCATTAACTGAATTTTCTCCTGTGTGATACTGTGTTTGTTTTTGTTTTTACATAGTTACATTCTAGTCTCTCTCTTCATATTTCTGAGATCTTTTCCTTAAGATGGATATAAATAATTGCCTCCAATGCCAATAAAGTTGCCTTCTTCTTTAAAAGAAGCTAACATGAGTTAAAGGTCAATGACGGAAAGATTAAAAGCTACTACTAACAAAAAAGTTGTAATGAACTTTTTATCTACTACAGGAAAATCTGGAGTAAAGTTTATTAAATCACATTGTCTAGCATTTTGCAAAGCAGCATCAAGGACCAAACCCATCACACAGCAGATATGCAAATCCAATCATTTACACAATTTACAAAATAGTAAAAAGACACTATTACTTTAAAAGTAGCTAAATTTAACTACTAAAGCTGTGGCTTTTAAACTTGGTTTGTTTTGGTTTTTTTACCACAATCTACAGTTAAATATATTTTAATATCACAACCTAGTGTACACAAATGTATATTTATATAACCAACTAATATTTTATAGACACAATCCTCTAAATGCATGTGATGCATTCTAATGATTTCTGTTATTTCCCATTTCTTTATCATGCTGTGTGAGATCCCTAAAATGTTTTCTCAACCCACTAATGGGTAATGGCCTGCACTCTAAAAATGACGGAAAGTATAAGTTAGCTATTCCTAATAAAAGCCTCTAGGAGAACAATTTTCATAGGCCTTCATGCCCCAAATATTTATTAATACTTACTATGTGAGAAGTACTATTGTTTGACTACCCTATGCTAGACATTGTACTATAGAATTTGAGATTGCTTATACAAATATAACAACAGTCTTGTACTTATTTTAACAATAAGGTTAGATATACAAGGAGGAAAAGACAAACCTGTGAACCCATTTACTCATTAAACATTTGTCATAGGTTTTTTTCCAGCATGTATACAGTATTCCAAAAAGGTTTATATTTGTATCACAATTATTATGGCATATATATTCTCTCTCCTATTTGATACATGGAACTACTCTGATCATATCGAATACATCTTTATTATCCTCAAAGCACTTAGCATAGTGCCTAGCCTAGCACACAATAGGCACTTATTTACTGAACTAATGGTTTCTCTAATCTCAAAGATTAGTTAAATCTGAAAGAATTAGGATAAAGCACAATAAAACAGCTTTGGGTTAACAGGTACTTTTGGGTACCGCTATCAAAATACCTCAAATATCAAAGCAAATTTCTGAAAGACTAAATTTTGTTCCACACATTTGTAAGACTTTTGAAATTACTTAAAATAGAACTACCGCAAAAATGACTTACACCAAACTTCATAATCCAGTTATTAATAAAATCCTACTAAAAAGAATATATACTACTAGTTAGTAAATTTTAATTTCTATAGCAAGTGAATGTCCAGAAGGAATAAAGCTGTTGCAAAGTAACTTAATTACTTCCCAGAACAAAGCCCAAAAATCTTTTTTGTTGTTGTTAATCCTCACCTGAGGATAGCTTTCCATTGATCATTTTAGAGAGAGTGGAAGGGAGCGGGAGAGGCAGAGAGACAAACATCGATGTGAGAGAGACACATTAACTGGTTCCCTCCTGCATGAACCCTGGCAAGGATCGAGCCTGCAACAGGATACCTGCCCTTGACTGGAACCGAACCCAGGACCCTTCAGTTCTCACGCCGATGCTCTATCCACTGAGACAAACGGACTAGGGCTCAAGAATATTTTTAGTGCCGAAACCGGTTTGGCTCAGTGGATAGAGCGTCGGCCTGCGGACTGAAAGGTCCCAGGTTCGATTCCGGTCAAGGGCATGTACCTGGGTTGCGGGCACATCCCCGGTTGGGGGTGTGCAGGAGGCAGCTGATCGATGTTTCTCTCTCATCGATGTTTCTAACTCTCTATCTCTCTCCCTTCCTCTCTGTAAAAAATCAATAAAATATATCTTTAAAAAAATCTTTAAAAAAAAAAAAAGAATATTTTTAGTAATACAAAAATATACAGCAATCAGAAAGGTAAAATTCACAATGTCTAGAATCTAATAAAAAATTACTAGGCATAGAGAGAAGCAGAAAAGTACAAATCAAAGAGAAGAAAAAAATTAATCAACTTAAATTTAACTAGAATTGACACAGATATAAGAATCAACAGATCTGATATTAAATCAATTTTTATAAACTACCCCATATGTTCAAAAAGTTTAGTGATGCAGAAGATATAAAAAAACACAAATAAAGATTCTCATGAAAACTAAATACTTAAAAACATAAATAGATATTCAATGTAATGAATAAAGGTAAAAACAAGAATTTAAAATGTAACAACTGTTTTTGCCTTTTCAGGGTCCTGTAAAATGACCTTTTCTGGAAGTCATGAAATTGGACATTTTCTCTCACACATAATCACCAACAAAATCTGGTTGAAATCAAGCAGAAAAAAAATCAGTTAACTTAAAGGTAATCTGTATTGGAGCTTTGTTGTCCATTTCTTATAGATTATGATTATCTGGGAAAAGAGTATAATTTTTGTGTCCTTACCATGGAAAAGTGTAAAACATTCTCTTCCTTCTGATACAGAAAGATGAGTGTAAGTGGAATATGTAAGAGAGTGAATAGGGTGGTAATGCTTATAATAATTGAACATGTCCATATTCTACAAAAGCCTTACAAGCCTTATAAAGACTACTGCCACCCTTCTATACTTTTGGCTATAACCTCTGGGCTGATTCTGTCATAAACTTTACTCTTCAGCTTCATTCTAAGGTGATTCCACCATTGAAAACAATGTTTTATCTTCCTCAACTTACACAAAATGTCACTGGTATTTACTACTTCACTGGTATTTACTGCTCCACTGGTATTTATTCCAGTTTGTCTTAATAGTCTCTTCTGGAATCAAAGGATTTTACTTAAAGACCTATCTTATACAGATTGCCCTGAGGCTAAGAAACTCTCAAATACTGACTAAATTCTTAAAGAGAGGAATAAACCTTCTCCCTGGAGATGAATTCTGAGGTTTTAGAGCTATAGTAAGTTTTTCAGGTCACTATGACACCAAATCAACATTATTCAGGCTTCTCCGTAGAGACCCAGAGGATGGATTTTAGCAATAAACAGTACTTCTAATTGTATATTACTATGTTATTTAGAAAACATTTTCACATGCATGATCTCATTTTTGTCTCATAAAATCCTTGTAAATAGGGCTTATTCACTTGTATAGTGATAAATAAATCATGCGAAATAAAAACCTTGACATCATCTTGAAAAAATCCAACACTACCTCACACTAGTAACTCAATTAAGATGAGGTTCTAGCAATTCCACATTTGCATACTCTCTTACATCTTCACCCAGCTCTGCTCCACACCAAACTGTCATTTAAGCTGTGTATCACACACCTTCAGGGACATCACTTACAATGCAGTGTAACATCTGACCAGACTTAAGTGGTTGTCCTGGCTTCAAGAATACTGCCCTCATTCAAGAACCTTGCCTCCACTCTCCCTATTACACATTTTCTATTAGCCACATTTACCTTTCTAAAAAGGAGGGCACTTCTGATTTCAGCCATGATATAGGAACTGGAACTGAATTTAACCTCCCACTGCAAACAATTATAAAGTTGGAAAACAATGTAAGACTCTGATCCCTGAGAAAAGGGAAACTCTGTGAACTCTACCATCAACATTGGAAGCAATTTGCAGTTCTTGTGCAGCAAGGGGATCTCAAGCAGAACAGAGCAGTACCACTGAATTGAGGGGGCAGAGATTACAGCTCTGGAATTTGTGGGGCAGAGATCCAGAAGAGGAAGCTACGCAGAGGAAGATCTCAAAAAATCTGCATGGGATCCCCTTGAGTATCTTAAGCATATGATAAAACGCCACAAATGCAGCCACAAAATTACCAAGGAGTTATAGATTCAACAACTCCCAGAGCTCAGACAGGACTGGGAGATGTTTTAAGTTGGAAGGAGTCATAGTAGTGCATAAATATTGAAAACTTGAGACATTCAGTAGAGGCCTCAGAAGGGTTACACCTTATAACAGGCTAAATTATTCTTGTCATAAAAGTTACTCTAGTCCCACTCTACAAAAATTTACAAACAAGACTGAAAGGAATGAGTTGATCTCTAGTAATTTAATTTCCTATCATAACAAAATCCTTCATTCTTTAAAAGAAGACAACAAAATCCAAATACTCAATACTGCTAGAATCTACTCAACATTTACCAGACATGTGCAGAAGCAGGAAAACGTGCCCCATACCAGAAGAAAAATCTGTCAATAGAAACAGGCCTAGAATAAAAAGGTGATGTTAGCAAACAAAGACTTAAATACAGCTATTACAAATTGCTCAATGATTTAAAGAAAAACAAGATCACCATGAGGAAAGATATACAAGACCCAAAAGAGACCGTTAGAAATAAAATACAATATTTAAAATAAAACACTTACTGGATAGGATGAACAACAGATAAGATGATATAAAAGAAAAAATCAGTGGCTTGAACATACAATAATACAAACTATTAAAACTGAACTCTATAAAGAAATTTGACTCAAAATAATTAATTGAACCACAACAACCCCTGGGATAATATCAAGAGAGTTAACATATGTGTAACTAGAGTCTTAAAAAATATATGTGTGACAATATAATGGTCAAAATGTTTCCAAATTTGATAAAACACTATAAACATACATATGAAACACACACATACACATATAGGAATCTCATAATCAAATTACTAAAACACCAGGAAACTTTAAAAGCAGCCATAGGCAAAACACCGTATTACACAGAAAGGAATAAAGATAAGAATTACTGAAGACTTACCTTGAGAAACAATGAAAGTAAAACAGAAAAAAGAAAAAAAAAGAAATCTTTAACTTTGAAAAAAATCAATCTAAAATTCCATTTCCAGCAAAAATATCCTTCAAGAATAAAGGCAAAATAATACATTTTCAGACCAGCAAAAATAAAAAGAATTCACTGTCTACAGTCCTACACTATAAAAAATTTAAAGTCTTCAGGCAAAAGGAAAATGAGATGAGAGAGAAACTTGGATATATATAAAGAAATGAAGAATGATGGAAATGGAAAATATAAACTCTCTATTAAGACTGGTTAAGAAATACAGAGAAAAGGCACAATTACCAATATTGAGAGGGAAAGGTAAAACATGATTACATACCTATACAAATATTAAAGGATAATGGAACATTATGAATAATTTTAGGCCAATAAATTGAATAGCAAATGAAATGAAAAAAAAATTTCTTAAGACACAAATTACAAAAACTAATTCAGGAATACAAAAAATATCTGTATAGCCTTAAATCAACTAAAGAAGATGAATTCACAATTTAAAACCTTATAAAAAAAACACTCAACCCAGAAGGCCTCCCTGGTGAATTCTGTTAGATATGTAAGGGAGACATAACGTCACTTCTACACAAATACTCTCAGAAAATAGAAGAGTGAGGGGACACTTCCCAATTCATTCAATGAGGCTACATGATCCTGATGCCAAAATCAAGAAAAAGACAGTACCAAAAAAGAAAAAAGAAAAGGAAGAAAACTATAGATTGATATTCATCATAAATACAGAAACAAAAATCCCTAACAAAATATTAACAAATTAAATTCAGTAATATACAAATAATATATCATGACCAGGTAGAATTTATTGCAGGAACACTTGGTTTCAACATTCAAAAACACACCCTGGCCAGTGTGCTAGGTGGTTAGAGCATCGGCCATGCACTAAAGGGTCAGAGGTTCAAACCCCATTCAAGGGCAAGTACCTGGGCTGCAAGTTCCATCCCTAATCCAGGTTAAGTTCGGAAGGCGACCAATCAATGTGTCTCTCCCACATTGATGTCTGTCTGTCTGTCTCTCTCCACCGCCCTTCTACTCTCTCTAAAAAAAAATCAATGGAAAAAATATCCTTGGGTGAGGATTTTAAAAAAATTAAACATTTTATTAAAATCAAACAATATTATTCACTATATGAAGAGAACAAAGGGGGGGGGGGAATCCATCTCAATAGATTCAAAAAAAGCATTTGACAAAATGTCAATGCATTCATGACAAAAAAAAACAACCACTCAGCAAACTGGGATTAGAAAGCTATTTCCAAAACCTGGTAAAGGACATCTACCAAAATCTACACTTTAAATCATATTAAATGGTGAAAAACTGAATTTTTTTCCCCTAAAATAAGGAACAAGGAAAAGATATCCACTCTCATAATTTCTATTTAACATTATATATTTACTAGAGGCCCAAGGCACAAAATTTGTGCAAGGGGCTCGGCCCTCACAGCCCGGGCTTTATCAGGAAGGTTGTCCAGAAGGTCATTTGGCTGTTTGGTCTAATTAGCATATTATGCTTTTATTATTATAGACTATAATGGCCAGTATCCTAAGTCAGTAGAAGAAATAAAAGCTACACAGATTAGAATGGAAAAAAGGTCTTAATTTGCATTCAACCTGACTGAATACATAGCAAATACTAAAGCACCCAATTAAAAATATATATATTATTATATCTAATAAGTGAATTTAATTTAGCAAGGTTACAGGACACAAAGTCAATATATAAAAATCCTTTTTTTTTCTAGATAGCATCAACAAACAATTGAAAAAAAATTGAATACCGCATATAATAGAATTAAACAACATTAAACACTTATGGATAAATGTAACAAAATATGTGCAAGACCTCTACACTGAAACTGCAAAGTATTGCTGAGGGAGATTTACAGATCTAATCCACAATTATTTATTGGTAAGTATTATCTTGCTTCCAACTGAAAATGAAAAGGACAACCCATTTCTAAGCCTTTGGGTCTTGATCATTTAATTTTGTTTTCCAATTTATGCATTTTAGAGATGTATTTACAAAATGTTTCTATAATATTCACCTCTGCAATAAATAATAAGATAAAGTTTTCAGTTTTATTCACTTTCCATTACAGTGTGGCCCTATGAAGAAAATAAAAACTTAAATCGCCATATAATACAGCTCAGTAAGATGAAATTTTGTATTAACATATCATTAAATGAAATTTCAAGTTTCACATGTTTGTTTCTACAAAGTAATGGTTCATTATCTTCAGAGAGAAAAAAGTGGAGAACTGAAACCTCATATTCATAAATTTGAAACAAAGACACACTTCAATGGTTCTAAACTGGAGCCAGGTTGTTGCTTAAGAATTAAGTAGGAACTTGTTAAAAATTCAGATTCCTGGGCTATACCCCAGATCCATGCAATCAGAATATCTGGAGTGGGGGATCCAGGAATAGGTATGTGTTAAAAATTCCCCATATAATCTCAGCTACTACAGTGCTGAGTTTGGGATCGGAGAAGAGCAAATCCCTCCACCAAACACATTTTAACAATGACTACTTCACCAAATTTTTATAACTGTGATATCTGAATACATGATATTAGACAACTGTCCATGAGACAAATTTTTTTAACAATCTGAATAACTTAGCTATTGCTGCATAATTGTATGGGTCAGTGCTGAAACCTGATTCTGCCACTTAGCAGCTGTGTTATTCAAACCATCTGAGGCCTATTTCCTCATCTGCAAAAATAGTAGTAAAACTGAATCTGCCTCAAAGAGTATTGTGAAGGTTATGTTAAATAATTCATGTAAAAGTGTGCCCTGTGCTAGTATTTTATTGATTGCTTTCTATTACAATAAAATTCATTTTTGTGCTTGTTTTCTAAAGGGGAGAACAATTAAGTTGGTGAAACTGAAATTTTAAGACTGCCAACAAATGTTAATGCTTTTGTAGTTTTTAGCTTCATTGAGACATATGTGCTGCACAATTATGTCACTTTCTATAACAGGTCAAATCATTACGCGTATTTTAAGAAATCAAATGTCCTACAGAAATCAATATGGGCTCAAGAATGCCCTTTACTACTGATCCCCTACACGCCCTCTGTTGTTAAGTGAATAGGTTAATCAAAGAACTATTGTTCCCTATCTTATAAGAGAGAGAAAAAGAGAGCGTGCCATTTACACATTCATGAAAAACATTTTTTTTCATGAAAAACTTTGAGTTTACACTTAACAGTGTAAATCTCTGCCAAGGGAGGGAGAATGAGGAACAGGAAGGAATGACCAGTACTTTAGTTTTCCACCATATACCATTCTATGCTGTTTAGATATTTTTTGAGCTTTGGCTTGTATTTTTATAGTTTTTCAAAAGTAGTTAATAAAATAAGCCATTTTCAGTCACTGATATATAGGCTTTCTAAATAAATTTAAAACTTAACACTCCCCTCTTGAGTCACCTAGGAGGTTAATAAAAACCACACTACAAATAGATAAAACACACTTCCCCTGGAAATAATACTTCCATATCTGAACAGATAGCTTCATTAGAATGCCAACAAAAGTCTTTAAAATAAGAAGGAACTGGAGGGGAATATAAAATTAACAACTTTATCTTACAAATCTGAAGACTTTGGATTTTGCCTGAGCATTTTTACACTGTTTATGTTTACACCCAAACCAGTTGAGCCAAACCAAAATATTCTGTTATTGGTCCAATAATACAGTTACTTATTCATCTGACATTAGAGCACTAAACAAATGCTTTCCTAGAGTTTCCCAAGACTATTTTCACATTTAAGTACACTGCTTTTCATACATTCTTCTAAACCAAGACAACAGTTGAAACCCCAAAACTAATTTACTAGTAGGATATTGGATACCAAAAAATACCTTCCTACCACAACACAATCTGAGGACTATTTTCAATACAAGAAAGCTCTAAAAATCAGGTACTCTTTAAACATTAAAGAGATCACCAATGAAAACAGATTATTATTAAATGTTAACAAAAGCTCCTTTTTTGAACTTTCTTGCTATTCAGTTAACATCTTCACCAAAAATTGTCATTTATAATTTTGAAATGTGTTTACAAACACAGCTTTGTTTCACAGAGCTCAAAAATACAAAGCCTCCATTCAAATAATAAAAATACCAATTATCTCATTTTAGACTCACTGAATATATCCAAACCTGCTCCTTTCACAGGGAGCAAAAGGGCACTTTCAGAGAACTAAAAATCAACCTTAAGTCTATAAAAAGGTGGCATCTCAGAAATCTGCAGGTTTTACAAGCAATGAAAGTTACTGTTTAAAATAAAAATCCACGAAAATATATTCTACACATTTCATAGGTAAACTATATGAGAACAGAGACATATAAAAGAGTAGTCTAATAGCCAACAGCTCAAATAAAGTTGCCTTAAGTCCGTGAGAAGTTTACACTGGAGAGTTTTTGTTGAGGTAGATTACTGAGATGAGAATTTTTACCATCTTTATCATCCAGATCACATCTCCAACTTAATACAATCCTGACAAAACTCCTTAACCTTCAGTCCACGTACTAGAGTAATGTTTTAGCTCTAAATTACATCAGAGTGGTCAACTCAATTCCTATTTAAATGAATGAGTGAATAAATGATACAGTTGCCCAAAAAAAAATCATGTCTAGATATGCAGCCCTAACTTCAAAAAAAAAAAAAAAGCCAACATATTTTCTACAATCGACAAAAGTAGCTTTGGCCCCCAAACTGAAAACGATTTAAAGGCATTAAGTAAAAAAAAGGTGGTAGTTCACCTTCCCATTACAAATTAAACAGGTGAATGGACTCGGTTCCATTAAAATTAGAGCATATTTTTCTGTTCTTAATGGATGTTTCCCCACATCCACTCTAATGCTAGATCATACAACCTCTCTTCCATGGCTCACCCTCTCTTCCATTTGGCAAAAATCAGGGTTGTTTTAGGAAAAGTCATTCTTGCCATCTACTGATTTCCAGACTGTGGTAAAATGGTTCCTATGGACCTTATAACAACAGAGCTCCTCTAGCAATCAATCCCAGAATCAGACAAGCCATTCTCCCCACAATCTGACATTACTAGAGAACAAAAGTAACACACACCCTGTGAAAAGAAACTATGAAAGTATCACTTCTCTTTGCTTTTGAAAGACAGGGCTGTGGTTCAGTAGAGGCAGCTGTATTCACATACAACCTCAATGCCTTTAAACACTTGCCCACTTCTTGTTCATCCTTGATGTCTAAATGTGGGGTCCTGGATGGACTAAGATCCTTTCAGAAGAAATAAGAAAACGAGTAGAATTTATTCATTCTAACAAATGAACACCTCAGGTCTCCAGTCACTTAATCCACACAAGTTCAGTGCTTCCTTAAAGCTTCACCATGCAGCTGATGCTAGAAAAGATAAATGCCTCTTAGGAAATTTAATCTAGGAAATTTAATTTAAGGAATTTAATCTTGCTTTCCACCAACCAACTGCACATCTCCAAACCTAAAAATAGTCAAACATCAGGTGTCTGTTGACCTCAAAATAGAGTACTTTCCAGAAAAACAAGTGTAAAACATCATCTTTGCTTTTGGGTAGCTATAATCTGGTTAACATACACGTAATTTTTTTAAAAGACGAAAGTATTCTAAAGAACTTTAGGGTTAAAAAGAACTTGGAGATCACAAAGTAGAACTCCTACAAACAGAAATCCTTTGTTCAATGTTCATCAGAAGTAGGCTTCAGTCTTCTTTTATATTTTATCTTTTTAACATTTTTTTATTGATTTCAGAGAGGAAGGGAGAGAGACAGAGAGATAGAAACATCAATGATAAGAGAGACTCATTGATTGGCTGCCTCTTGCATGCCCCCCACTGGGGACTAAGCCAGCAACCCAGGCATATGCCCTTGGCCAGAATCGAACCTGGCACCCTTTAGTCTGCAGCTCTATCCACTGAGCCAAACCGGTTAGGACTTCAGTCTTCTGTCTATCCAACTATAATAACTGGTTGTACTCAAAATCTACTGGCCATAACTGCCATATTGACCTTAGCTTTGCCTTCACGAGCAAAAAAAGAACTCTTACTTTCCTTTACCCAAGAGTCCTTAAAATATGTGGAAGCCATATTTTTATAAAATTATGACCTAAAATGGGTAGAAAATGACAGGGGATTCAAAATGACAGGGGATTCAAATGGCACAAGAATAACAAGAAGGTATTCCAGTGTGGGAGAAAAGAATAACTAGAAGTAGAAGGTCTGATAAAAGCACCAGTGTGACTGAATCATACAATTCACACTGGGAAGTAGTGAGTGGAAAAGGGGGTAACCTACATTCCTATTAGATTATTAAAGAACTTAAATACCAAGGTGAGATTTTTTATTGTTTTGATAGCCAACAGGGAATAAATGTAGAGACAAATCGCAGGAGAAAGATGTTTTTAAAATATTAGGGTTTTGTTATGGACTAAATGCTTGTGCCCCCGCCCCCCCCTGCAAAACTTATCTATTGAAGCCAGTATTGGTGGCGAGGCCTTTGGGAGGTAATTAGGATTAGATGAGGTCATCAGAATGGGACCCCTGTGAAGGGATTAGTGCCCTTACAAGAAGAGACACCAAAGAGTTCTCTCTCCCTCAACCTGCTCTAGTGCACACTGAGGAAAGACTATGAGAATGCAGCAAGGGGGCAGCTGCCATCTGCAAGGCAAGAAGAGTCAGCACCAGAACCCACCCATGCTGACACCCTGATCTCTGACTTCCAGCCTCCAGAACTGTTAGAAAACAAATTGCTCTTGTTTAACCCACCCAGTCTAAGGTATTTTCTTATGGCAGTCTGAGCAGACTAATACAGATTGGAAAAGAGAGCAACTGGCAGCAAGGAGCTCAAGTAAGGAGACGACTGAAATGCCCAGAGATGGCAAAGGAACGCAGAAGTCATCAATTACCTATGAAAGAAAAATAAGCTATTTCACCCAGCCCCAGGAGTGACCATCAAATCATTCATGAACTCCTGCTATCCATCCCCAAGGTCCTTAGTTTTGCTGTTTTACCTACCACCTACTCTCACATCATTGCAATTTAGTATAAATCTTTCAAGAAAGCATTAGGAACTATTACAATGGAAAACCCAGAGACAGAAGGCCCCAGAGTGACTGTCAAATCATCCTATAACCCTTCTCACCCAAACCCAGTCATTGTCTTATTCCGAAGAACAATGAACAAACAGCTGCTATGGAGCCCACAAGTCCACAGGCCTCCATCAAAGCCACACCAATGTGGTTTTGATGGCCCTATTGGCTATAGGTTACATGAAATTTGGATTTGCTGATTTCCTTCTTTAAAATAAAAGGGAAACTTCTAAACAATACAATCCTATAAACATACAGAGAAAACCTCAATATTTTCCAATAAAAGGTGAGCCAGGTGTTTTATTTAACCAGATAAGGATACTAAATGAAAAGGGTAGTTTGGGGACCTGGGGGAGCCCTCAACTTCTCTAATCACAAAGAACACGTAACAGTGACTTCAGCACACAGTCCCAAGCCTTGATACCTTGTCATTTATGGATGAGACTAAATCAGCCGTCCCTGCCTATACAGCACATGGGAGTTCCACTTGCATTTCCCAACTTCATTCTTATACCATCTCATCCTCAAACAGGAGTGAGTACACCAAAGCCACTCCATCCTGTACTTTTAATCCTTAAAAAGTTGACTCTTATTGACACTAAAATTTTATCCAGATTACTACTCTTTAAACAAAACAAAAGCAGACTATTCCTAAGAACTATACTTCATTGTTGCACCTACTTAAGCCTGAAGTTAACCCTGCCCTACAACAGATCCTCAACAAGCATTTAAAACAACTACGCTGAGAATAAAGGGCTCGAGGGTACTAATTTTGGGGTTCTCTGGTTTGGGATATAATTAACAGAGTTTTAACAAAGAGTATGAGTGAGAATTTCTTTTACTTTATTGATATAACTTTCCCTATCTAACCAAAAAGAGGAAGAACTCACCTGAAGAATTTTAAGATTTTGAGGATTAGCTACCATAAAGAATCCCCGTTCATCATCCCTCTCAATCACCTGATTTAATCTTCAGTAACTATGTAACTGAATGTTTTGCATGCAGAGTCACTTTCTCCATATATAATTGTAAGCATTACATCCCTTCAACAGTTGCTATGCCACCTAACATAAGTCAACTAATATTCATGCAGAACCATAAGCCTCCACATTTTATTTTATTTTTTTTAAATATTTTTATTGATTTTTTACAGAGAGGAAGGGAGAGGAATAGAGAGTTAGACACATCGATGAGAGAGAAACATCGATCAGCTGCCTCCTGCACACCCCCCACCGGGCACTCAACCAAGGTACATGCCCTTGACCAGAATCGAATCTGGGACCATTCAGTCCGCAGGCCAACGCTCCATCCATTGAGCCAAACTGGTCAGGGCTAAACCTCCACATTTTAGAAAGAATTTCCTTAAAATTGCTTACCTTGATCATTATCACAACCCCCTAAGGCAGTATTTTTATTCTCCTCATTTTAGACATAAGATAAACAAGGATCAGAGAAGTTAATTTAGTGCCCTAGAATCATAAATCTAGTAAATGACAACACTGAGCCAAAACTTTGTGACTCCAAGCCCCTCCTCTCTCCATTACACCAGAATGTATCTATCTATTCTCTGCCACCTTAAGCAAACCACTCTACATAGACAAATAAAACTGTGCATTGGTAAGAGCTCTAGTACCTACAGATACACTTCAGCATAATGAATGCCCAGGCTAGTTTTAAATAAATGAAAATACAAAATGGACTAATCGGCACCCTCTCAAATTATGTTAGCATAAGTCTTTTCATTTTAATTCATTGAAAGTTTTGTTTCCAAAATTATATTTTAACAATTTCCATTGAAGTATCTTCTGTATGTTTAATAACATTTTTAAACTACCTTTGGAATAACTATTTTCCATCTGCTTTTACTTGCCTTTATAGCTAAATAAACACTGTCTTTGAAAAGTGGAAGTGAAAATAAAGAATTTTTCACACTATGAAGTAACCATTCTTTTCTATGGCCTCAACTAAATAGATGTGAATATTCCAATATCTTACACATATATCAAATTTCATCTTCTTCCCAAGGCACAGAGTCTGATGACAGCTTAACAGTTAAAAGAAGAACCACACATAAAAAGAATTACACTCTCCTAAAAACATTTCAGATTGCAGTTGTTTATATTCAATATCTTGCAATACTACAATTTTATTTTATGGAGGCTTTTGATAATTCTGTTTTCTTTTTAATAAAAATAAATCTTGAAGGTCTTTTTCTGGAGAATATCAACATTACACCATTTAAGCCTCCTGTTACAAAAACAAATTTTAAAGATTTCTAGAGATATTAAATTCCTCCTCAAGGCAAACCATGCCCTGGTGTAGATTGGTATCAGTGCAGGTGCAACTACAACTGATCAGTTTGCTGCTTCTGAGGGGCAATAAGAAACCACAGGGAAATGTATATCACTGTTGATTTCTCTATTTCCTCTGTAAAATGAACAGTTACCAACTTCCTACAAGAATTATGAAGTAAATAATGCATGACTAAATATTTATGAAGTACTTTTATCATTATTGATTTTTTAAAACAGTAAGACTCCTCCCCTGCCCCCAATGATTTACTGGGCAAAGTCCTACTGCTATACAATTAATTCAGCAAACCTCCAGAGTCAAACTCAGACTGCTCATTGTGGCACTACTCTTTTAAACTTGACAAGAGGTTATTATATAACTATGAAGGCAAGAGAGATCTTGGCTGTATGGCTGTTTTGTATTCCTACAACAGAGCATCTCAAACTCCTTCAAACTTTAAGTCAATTTAACTATTCATGGTTCTTAAGACAGTAACACTGGGAACAGTACAGAGATCAGGTTTGCAAGGCAACCAGAAGTCAGAATGGCCAACTGGCCTGCCTCTTAAACAGGTAAACTACAAACTAATTTATCTCACCTCACTTCATTGCTACTTTCATAGTTTATATTAAACCGGGACTAAGAAGCCAATGACAGACTCCTGAGGGACTTTTCATATTCTCATTAATATCATAATTTTTTTAATAAAGACCCTTTAACTGAGTATATTGTAGGAAAAAACATTAAGCTACTAATCTATGAAAACTTTTAACATATATAAAAGGAGAGAATAAAATTACCAAAGGCTGGTTTTGTTGTCTATCCCCTAAGGATCCATATCTTAGTTCCTCCTTTTCTTTATGAAGATGGCTTTGATAGAATTCTCTGTTTGCTCACAGACAGCAGTTAAAATTGGGTATGGTTAGTGTTGAGGTTTCCTTTAAGAGGTGATCATATAATTATTTTCATTTGGTTTTAATTTTTTTAAATATATCTTATTGATTTTTTTACAGAGAGGAAGGGAGAGGGATAGAGAGTTAGAAACATCGATAAGAGAGAAACATCGATCAGCTGCCTCCTGCGCACCCCCAAATGGGGATGTGCCCGCAACCAAGGTACATGCCCTTGACCGGAATCGAACTTGGGACCTTTCAGTCCGCAGGCTGACGCTCTATCCACTGAGCCAAACCAGTTAGGTCTCATTTGGTTTTATATATACATGTATAAATATATCTCCTGATAGCATCCTGAAAATGGCCAGGCAAACTGACTAGGGAAATATCAGTACACTCCTTGGCCTGAAAGATGAAAAAGCTTGTCCCTCCTCAAAATGGAAATCGATTTCCTAAATCAAAGTTTTGGACAAACTATTCAAAAAGCACAAATCTCAACCTAAGAAGCCTACATTCCAAGAAGAATTTCCATTATAGTAACAAGTCCACCACATTTTTTTCTGTATTTAAAGTAATAAATATCTCTAATAGATTTTTAATCCAAAAAAGAACTACTTGAGTTGAAAACAACACTGGGAGGCACATACAAAGAGGGAGGTCTATAATATCTTTTTGGAAATCCATGGAGCCAGGTTTTAGAACCCAGTTTTTCAGATTTTAGAAAAGAAATATAGAGTGCTATATATACCATATGTCACATATCACCCCAGCACCTGGTAACCATACAGTGACTAGGAAAATAGAGAATGTCAATGGCCTCCCTTCAGATAAGATCAGATTTTGCCATGAAAATAGTTTATGGTCAATTTAAAGGAAAAATTTTTATTCAAACCATTTTGGATTTCAAAATTGGAGATCAGGGATTGTGGCCCTTTGGCAGGTGGTCTTGACATATAATAAATAAAGTACGCTATCTCCTAGAACAAAAACAACTAGCTGGTGCTTAGATGAGAAATAGGTAGAATACTTAGTATCGTCTTGAAATGGGCCTAATTACTTGCCTACTTGGAGAGGCATAATCAACTCAGGCCAGCTATAAAGTTTCCCCTTTAACATTATCCCAAATTGGGACCAACACTGAAAAACATTTTCCAAAACCTTAACCTGTCAATGCCAAGCTGAGAGGCAAGGGGCTTCTGACAGGTGACAAAGTCACCTAGATATAGTAGGGCTTCCAAATGGCAAAAAAACTAAGAGGACCTTTTAACTCAGGAGAACTCAGAGATTTTCACCCATGGCCTATGATTGCCCATACAAACTCAGATTCTCTAAGTTGTGGACAAGTCATGCTTCTGCCATAAGTCAAAGTGAGCCTAGCATTTTTTCCTCTCTAGTGGCACAACAAACCTTTTCTTTATCCCCAACAACCTGAAAACAACAACATATGCCTTAAGGACTGAGAAGCTTGATGACTGTAATTCTCTCCTAGGAGGGATCCCTGTGGTGCCTCACCACTACTCAAGTCTTGCTGAGAACAGCAGCACATTTGCTCATTGATTAGAGTTGCACGATCATATTAAATTTAACTGTGTTCTCTACTAGTACATTAACCACCAATGAAGTCGTAGAATAGTAATCATGAGGTGATCCTGCTCATTTTAAAGCTTTGCAATGGCTCACCAGCAAAACAAAAATAAATAAGTAAACCAACAAATGTTGAGAAAGGTTGCCTCCAGGTCCGTAACGTAACTGGAATAATCTTTCAAATTCAAAGACTCTCTAGGCTCAAATGCAGGCACCTTTCTAACACCTAAAACAGACCTAACAAAATGACATTGTAGGCAACCTTTCTCAATTTTTAATAACCAAAAATATGGGAAAATATTGTAGTGTAGTTGTTTTTAAAAAGTAGTATTTTTCTGTCCTGCAACTTATCTCAAATTGTTTTATTTTGAAGGTTTCATCCTTGAGTCAATACCCAATGCAATAAAAATTAGTAACAATCCCTAGTCTGTTTTCATTTTTGTGTGATCTTTAAAAGTGATCTTTAAGTCCCCAATCAGCTTATCCTAGCTTGGATGACTCACCATGGTCTTTATGAAAGCATGTTTTAAACATGGAACAAACAAAAAACCAAAGTTCTCCCTAAAAAATATACATTTGCTTTTCAAGTCATGGGTATGTTAAGAAATTACAGATGGTCTACCTGTAATCGGAAAACAGAGGTTCAAATGACAGTGACATTACTAACAAATCTCTCCTTGTTTAGTTTACAAAGTAATAATTTCCTCCATACCAAAGCCATTTTTCTTCTAATGTAATGATCTCTTTCCATAAACTTCTATGGAAAGAAATGATCCAGAAATAAAGACATCTAAAGCATATACTTCAAAGCTGGGCTTCTCACTAAGGAAAAGATAGTATAGGTCTGCATCCCACTCTCTCTGGCCCTTAACACCAAAAATACAACTCAAAACAGGAGGAGGGCAATGCCACAGCTAAACATAATGCACCTTACTAGAACTTCCATTTTACTCAGTGATCAATTAAAATATATTTATATTACACCAAATATGTTTGTGCTAGAGAGTAGAGAGTAAAATGACATGAATTTTTAAGATTTCTTATGCTCACTTGCAAGGTATTGCTTCAGGGTACCAGGGGAGTTTATGTCCCTTCTCCTCTACCATTAAGAAAAAAGTGGAGAAGCTCTGCCCTAGAGACTAACACTTTCACCAATCTGTGTCTCCCAACTATTCTATCCTCTCAGGTCATTTTTATTTTATTTATTGAGACTACACCTTATTCCAGGAAGAATTCCAAGTAGCTGGGGAGAGAATATGGAGAAACACTACATCCAAGTGGCGCTGCCTAAGCAGTGAAGAGGGTTTTCAAAAGGTGTACACATTTCTATTCATTATTCTGCACTATACAATAGCTAGTCTACAAAAAAAAAAGTCTTAAGAAGAAATCAACTACAAAAATAAAAAGTAAGGTTCTAAGATACCTGATGACTTTTCAAAGCTACTCTTCTGCCTGACTTTTTAGACTTTTAACAATGTATATAACTTTATGCACTAAAAAGCAACTTGCGCCAGAACCGGTTTGGCTCAGTGGATAGAGCGTCGGCCAGTGGACTGAAGGGTCCCAGGTTCGATTCCGGTCAAGGGCATGTACCTGGGTTGCGGGCACATCCCCAGGGGGTGTGCAGGAGGCAGCTGATCGATGTTTCTCTCTCATCGATGTTTCTGACTCTCTATCTCTCTCCCTTCCTCTCTGTAAGAAATCAATAAAATATATTTTAAAAAATAAAAATAAAAAAATAAAAAGCAACTTGGACATGTTGCCCTAGTGGCAGCATTTCTCAAACCATCACCCCCACCTCTAACCAGGAAACATCTCATTTTATCCAACGTAATATGAGATAATGCCTGTAAATTGCTCAGCATAGTGCCTAGCATATAATAATAGTTCAATAAACACTGACTATAACACTGGTTATAATATTAATTATTAGCATTAATAATAATAATATTATCATTAGTATTACTTAAGAGGGTGCCACCCAGCTAGCAACTCACAAAGCAATGATTCCAATTCAGCTGTCTGTCTCCTAAACCCAATTCCTCCCAGTGCACTATACTGTCTCTTTTATGAAAAGTCACGAATTCAAGTGCTCTCTCACTGACAGACTCCAATTAGATTCCACTCCATTTCAATCAATACAGGTTGAAGAATTACAGAAATTCTCTCGTCACACACAATCCATTTATATACAAATCTATACTCAATATACAAATGCCATCAGAGACTCCATTCATCTATAAATAAAAGCCTAAGCAACCGTTACTGCAGAACAACCAGTCGCTATGATGCACACTGACCAGCAGGAGCAGACGCTCAATGCAGGAACTGCCCCCTGGTGGTCAGTGCGCTCCCACAGGGGGAGTGACTGCTCAGCCAGAAGCCGGGCTCACAGCTGGCAAGTGCAAAAGCAGTGGCGGGAGCCTCTCCCACCTCCGTGGCAGCACTAAGGAGCAGCGAGCCAAGCGGTAAGGAGCGAGCGGACAGGAGGTAAGGAGCAAGGGATCCCAGACTGTGAGAGGAATGTCTGCCTGCCAGCTTACGCCCAATCTGAGGGACGCCCCCACCCCTGTGCACAAATTTCATGCACCAGGCCTCTAGTCCTATATAATAAAAGCCTAATGTGCAAACTGTTCAACCTGGAGTTTGACCAGGAGTTGAACCGCTTGCTATGATGTGTGTTGACCACCAGGGAGCAGCGCAGAATATGTGGCGCAGGCAGCGGGCGGCAGTAGAGGCACTGCGGGCCCCAAAGGGTCCCAACGGTAGTGGGACCACGGTGGGGATGGTGGAGCAGGTGAGCAGGCGATGCCAGGCCAAGGCGGATGCAAGCAGTGGCCGGATTACCCTGCAGATCACCCCGCAGATGGCGACCAGCTGTGGCAGCAGGGGGTAGGGCCGCCACCCAGTTCCCAGACGCTGAGGGAGCCGAGCAGAGGGGCCCGGCCCCAATCAACGCCCCACAAGCAGGATGGTGGAGCAGGTGAGGGGGTGGCGCCAGGCCACGGCAGGGTGCCAGGCAGGGCTGCAGTGTTGTGAGGCTGGGGGTGCGAGCTGGGACTGCGAGTCTAGAGGTACAAACTGGGACCCAAACCCCACAGGGAATCCTGAGGGATCCCACCCGTGCACGAATTTGTGCACCAGGCCTCTAGTATTCTACTAAAAATTTGTGTTTTTACATTAAATTATCAACCAAAGTCACTGATTTTATATGTCTAATTCTACCATTAACATCAATTTTTGGCCTGATAATTTATCTCCCTTCCTATACTAATGCCTAGCTCATTCCTAGATTAGCACAATGGCTTCCTGAATAAATAAATGCTTTCCTTATTCTATTGTCTCACCACTAAAAATTCACTTCACCACAGCTCACTATTTGCCAGGCTCTGTTCTTGGAGCTTTATCTGTATTCACTCAATCAATATGCATAACAGCTCTATGATAGCTACTATTATTAAAGCTTACAGACTGAGAAACTGAAGCACAGAGTGGTGAAGTAATGTACCCACGATCACCCAGTTAGTAAGTGGCAATTACTGGATTTGAACCCATGCAGTCAGGCTCCAGATAGTAGTATATAAATATTAGCTCCTCCAGGAATGCAAGAACAGGGATCAATAAAAACCAGCTTCTCTTTCCATGAATGTTACAGTCCCTTGGAGTAAGCCAAATTCCCATTTTGGGATCTCTTTTCATGCTATTCCACATCTAGGAGGCCAGTTCTTCTCTTCCCTGATTCATTTTCCATATCTTCAAACGTCAACTCTAAATTCAACATCTATGAGTTTTCTTTAGACCAGTTCCCTGACTCCTCAACACATCCTTTTTCTTATGGACTACATTAATTTAAACTACATTAATGTGCAGTTTTTGACATTTTTTATGTTATAAAAGTTTATCTACCTCACAATTTTACATTTTCTCTCCCTATCTACATAATAAATGCCCCCACTTTTCTTTGGTCTATATCCTTCTCCATTTCCCACCTTCCCAAAAGCTACTAGAACAGCAGGCTACACAAAGTAGATACTAAATAAATATGCAATTAACTGATAAATCTGAGATAAACATGGCTCCACTATTTAACAAAGCAGAAAGTCATTAATTAGTCTTTTGAACTGACATATTTAAATATTTATTTTCTCATTTTATTCCCTAAATGCAAAAGCATTAGATTTATAATTTCAACATTCCCATCCCAAAAAGTGGAATCCAAAGCAGTCCTATAATGTTTTTTTTTTAAAGAATGTCTAATTATAAAGCATTAGATTTATAATCTCAACATTCCCATCCAAAAAAGTGGAATCCAAAGCAATCCTATTATGGTTTTTTTTAAAGAGTGTCCAGAAATGGTCTTTTTTTTTCTTCTTTTTTTTCAGAAGACACTTTCTAATACTGTTACTTTACTCTCTTAAGGCAAGAGTTATCCAAGTCTGACAACATTAAGAAGGCAGTGACATTCCAGGCATGATTACCAACTGTTCAAGAACAGAAAGACTAGCGGGCTTTAATAAGAGATTATTCTAAATAACCCCACTAAATCTAAAGTGTAAAAACAACTGTGTTTACATTTAAGGTTTAGTATCTTCACCTTTATCTTCCTGTTCCAAGAGAGTTACTTAAAAACTCAAAGAAAAGGATATACCAAAGGATAGTATCCTAAAAGAAAGTTAAACTTGTATTTAAATAATTAATTATAGGCATGCCACACTGTATATAATAAAGTCTCTAAAAATTGTGATCCAATCATATTATTTTTCAAATACATTATAAACCAATGACTACTGAAGGAATACTACAGGCACTACTCTGAAAAGCACACAATACTCTTGGTTGTAAACTTGTCTCTAATTTTTCTGTTTTCCAAATTTGTGTTTTCATAAAGTTTTTCTCTAAAGACTTTTTTGCTACTTAACTTCGACCTTAAATGAGCCACTTAATAGCAGAGATATTTATCCTAAAATACTGTATTTTCCCTCATGTGCCTGCTGACTCTGCAGTTATTTCATTCACACTACAACTTGAAGGAAACAAATGTTTAACATGGTTTTGTTACCCAAGTAAAAGCACTAAATTTGAACAAGTATATATTACGACACATTACAGTTACTATAAATTTCAACATTGTTAGGTACACAACATGAACCACACCATACTCATAACCTTAAAATATCTTACATATAAAGGCTAAACCTATTGTCTACTTGATTTAAAGTACCATTCCTATTTACATTATAGTTCAATTGCATTGGTAAATTTTGGTTTGCTTTTTTGATTTTTTAAAATATTTTCAGCCCTGACCGGTTTGGCTCAGTGGATAGAGCGTCGGCCTGCGGACTGAAGGGTCCCAGGTTCGATTCCAGTCAAGGGCATGTACCTTGGTTGCGGGCACAGCCCCAGTAGAGGATGTGCAGGAAGCAGCTGATCGATGTTTCTCTCTCATGGATGTTTCTAACTCTCGATCCCTCTCCCTTCCTCTCTGTAAAAAATTAATAAAATACATATTTTTTAAAAATATATATATTTTCAAATTATGGTAAAGGCAACTTGAAAAGCTTACTCCATGTTTAACACGGTGAGTAGGTATTTAATAATCTTACCATAGATTTTTTTAAAAATTACTTTACAATTAGATGCTGTTATAAAGGGAAACACCAGGAATCTTTGTGGTGATAGAAGTGTTCTTGTATCTTGACTATATCACTATCAATAACCTAATTGTAATATTGTACTAGTGTTGCAAATTCTTACCACTGCAGAAAATTTGCTAAGTGTACATGGGGTCTCTGTATTGTTCCTTACAACTGCATATGAAACTACAAAAAATTAATTCAATCAAAAAATTTGCTGAAGAGCAATTTAATGAGAATTTAGTTTTCTGGCACTACAGCAACATTCTCAAAAAAGCCTATTTGTACATATGAAAAATTTCTCCCTCCAGAAACTGATCAGTAACTGAGAATGAAAAACTATATACCTTTTAAAATTTAAGAGCTAGAAATAGTTTTTACAATTATTTCCAAAAATCTTGGGCAAGAACTATTATCAAAGTCGGATTTGAACAAGGAAAAGTAAAACTTTACTTGCTAGTTAAAACAACTTTCTAGATAGAAATTTCAGACAGAGAGAGTCAATATGGCTCACATACCAAATATATATCCCAAGCCTCGCAACATCTCTTATTACTTGGATTCAAAAACTAACAAAAGAAATTTTTCATATAGCACATAAACATTAAACTACTAAAAATTAAACCCAGGATCAGAACCTAGTTCCATACTCAAACCCTAAAGTTGAGGAAACAGTGGACTTAATAAACACCTTAGCTATTTCAATTTTATTAATTCCTTTCAACAAACTTTCCTTTTATACAGTGCCCTAACAGTGCCTCACCTTTAATGCCTATAGAAATGCCTCTCAAGGTCACTGTTGAGAGCGCCTCCCAGACTCTATCATACCATGCAGAAAAATTCAGTCTTATCAGGCAAAGAAAATTAACACCTTAATGAAAAAGTGGCATTTTAACAGACTTCTCAAAACAAATAATAGTACATAATATATTCATCTTTTCCATAGTGACTTTTGATGAAGTATCAGCTATCATTAGTTATTTGTTTTGCTTTGATTTAAAAATAACATTATGTACTCTAGCATGTATGTTTCAAAAAATTCCAAAGGTGTTATATATTATTTCTCAAGAAAATCCCATTGTGAAATTAAATCATCCTAAAAAAGGACAAATAATCAAGAAAGGAAATTATACTGCACAATTATAGTCTTCATGAGGCAAAAGGCTAGGGTTTTACAAATGACTCCAAAGACAAGAAAACTCTAATCTTTAAGTCAGCTCTTCAGAAGGAAAGTCAGATCTTTAGATCCTTATAAGCTGCAAACAAACAAGCATTAGGACATATTACATATCCTTTGATATCAAGACAGATAATTCAAATATCAGTAAAATATATAAATAAAATAATACTACTATACCAATTTCTTTTAGACACTGTCTTTAAGATAAGAAATGGCTACAGGAAAACCATATCTACCAGTAAACGTACTTTGATATAAAATAATCATATGGCATGTTCCCTTCCCCAAAACTAATTATTAAAGGTCACAGCTTTTAAAAATTCCTTTCCTGATTTAAAACCACACAGATAAAAATTACTATGTCCACTAAATACAAGTGCTTAAATTCAAACTTCCAATAGATAAATAACAAGTCTAACAGTTTTAAAACTAAAAAGTTCCTACTCCAAAAAATCAAATACTACAACCACTGCTATAATGTAAAAAGGAATTTTTTTTTCATATAATGCAAGCAAGGACCTACAACTTCTCCAACGCATATTTGTAATACACACCAAGTTCACCTACTTTTTAATTTCATAGACTATAAAAATCACACCTTCTTAATTTTATGAAGTAAAAAACTAATTGTCCTTATTCTAAAAACAGAAAATATTTCTAATAGCAAGTTTCTAAAGTCCATGTTATTGATATCAATGAGTGTCAGTTAAATATAATTTCCACAATTCAAGCTGGAACTACTAGCCTGAAACAGCAATATCACTATTCATTAATGAAATATACTAAGCATGTACTACATATTAGACAAAGTAAATTTGAAAGTTCTTGAGAATGATTAGTTGCAAAAATTGAGACATACTCAAAACAATAGGGAAGAAAGGAAATATAGCCTTCTTCTACATTAACTAATAATGTTCTCCCCTCTCCCCAAAAAGTGACAATATTCGAATGATTGCCAGTAAAAGGAAAGAGGTGGGAGAAGAGCTGAGGTTTGGCTGACATGTTATGGTACCCTTTTTATTAAGGATAGTATTAGCCTTAGGATATTTACAATCCAAAGTGCTTTTACTGTACTTAATTTAAAATATTAAACGACATATTATTTTCCTCATAAGCTGCGATTTCATCATTAAAAATGAATTTTAGTAAATTTAAGTTATTGCATGTCTTTTAAATAGAAATGTTTGTAAATGTAAAGTGTAATAAAGTAGTAAAATGATTACTAATTTAACCTTCCTTTCTAATGTTTTGCTCTCACAGTATCTTAAGAAATCGCCATCACTTTACCAGGAGAAATAAAAGTACCAGTCAAAGAGGAATTACTGAGTTTCAGGCCAGAGATTTGACAGCTGGTTTTTTTAAGGTGACACTGTCATGGCTTTAGTTTTTTTTTTGTTTTTTTTGTTCTTGTTTTCATCTATCTCTGAGCACTAATGAATAAATTTAAACAGAAAATTATAGCTTTTGTACACTAGAATGGGCCTTTAGAATGTCTTTTTTTTTTCACCATGAATTTTTAAAAGTTAGAAAAACAAAAATATGCATACTTAAGAAATATGGGATAAATGTTAATGGAGCAGAGCAGTTATAAATATACAGAAGACAAATTTAAAGAGGACAGCACTAGTGTAGGAACAGGACTAATTTAACTTACTCTAAACATTATCATCATGTAATCTGAATGTATGACAGAATTCAGTCACCTAATAGGTGTCATTTGAAAATAAATCTAACTCCTTTTCGTTTATTTGTAACTTTTATTCCATTAACATTTTAAATAACCATCCACAAAATTGTTAATTTGCTGCAGACTATTAAGGGAATGGCCATCTTTTAAAATAAGCATCTTACTAATTGTTGCTTGACTCAATTCTACTTTTCATGAGCATATATTAAATAATATTATTTTACCAATTCTTTAAACCCTGGGTTACATAATGCTAATGGACTAAAAATTTAGCAAAATTTAAAAACACATATTTAAATAAACATTTTTAAAAAGATCACATATGGCCATAGTGCATTTTCTTCTGGTACTTTTCTAAATATATAGGCATGATCTAATCCCTTATACTCAAATACGACAATTTTCAATTTAAAAATTCATTGAAAAAGAGAATTCTTAATCCATATAGAAATTCTTAGTGAAATGTCAATAGATCCTTACAGCAACAGCCCACATCTTGGGTTTGGTTGTTTTTAATTTATAATTTTATTTTTTTTCCTGTTTTTATTTCTAATTTTAACAAGACACTAAAGAATACCATGAAGAAAGATATTAAAACACTTTATATATTTTTCTACTAAACTGTATCACAACATCAAAACATGAGGTTCTGATTTTAGACATCATCTTACCTGATCCACTGAACTGACTGCTTCCCAGTGTTGTTGGTCTGGTTTTCCCACTATTAACAGGTGGGGAAAACATCTGCAAAATAACCCAAAAGTATCTATTAGTCCTGAAATTCTTCTAGACTTTGCAAACCAAGAGTCATCAGTTAATTACTATATTTCAGAAGGACGTTAAAATAAAATTTGAAACGTACATTCAGACCCAGAAAGGCAAATATACTGTGATACTATTTGCTAACACTACTTGGATATATTCTGTACTGCAAAATCAGTCACTTAAATGAGACATTCTAAGATTATGGAGTTTTAATAGTGAACTTTTGTCCATGATTGCAATTAATTAAATCTCACTACATTTACATTACATGCAGTCAGAATCACATCAAATGAAACTACCACAATACACTAAGGATCCACTCTAAGTTTTATTAAGTAGGGATTGGTCCTGACTCCTAACAGAAAGCAGTTAAAAAAGGAATTCAACCATTAAAAGTAAGGGCAGTGGGCCCTTTGGTTTCAACAGATACTTTTGAGTCACTCAATTATTACCCACCTAAAAAACTGTAAATATATACACATACGCACACATATGTGCATTACAAAGATACTCAGCTCCAAAGGCTGGCTCTCTGGTAAATGACATCTCTCCTGTACCACAGCTTGGGGAGAGAAATGGTGAGGAGCGTCGAAGAAAAAAAAATAATAATTTTCTTCTCTCCTATGAAGTGCAAAATCCCTAATCAGCATCAGGGTCAGAGGGTGACTCAACCAAAGCTCATGATTACATTGTTTTCCTTTCAACTGGTTAAAACAAATGACCCCTTTGGCAATAAAGTTTTCAATCTGCAAGTCTAGACATTACATCAAAGTTCAGGTGTCCAACTTGGGGGAGCTGGACTCCAGCCCTGAGAACTCTCTGCTCAAAGCAGAGGGAGTTCGCGCTGCCTCGTCTCCACGTCGCTTCCCCCCACCTCCTTCCTTTCTCTCTCTCTCTTTTTGTCACGAAGCCTCCGCAGAACCCCGCGAGGCCGCGGGAAGCTCTCCTACCGCGCTGAAGTCCAGCAGGTCGCTCAGCTCCTTGTCGGTCCCTATCGCGGCCATGCGCTGCTGCTGAGGATTCATCTTGGGCCACTTCTAGCGGGTCCTGAGGCAGAGGAAGAACCGGGCTCAGCCAGCGACCGCCGAGGGGATGGAGCGGGGCTCGGGGCCAGAGCCGCGCGCGGGGCGGGCTCCCCACACCCCCGCGAGGGCGGGAAGCTCTCCTACCGCGCTGAAGTCCAGCAGGTCGCTCAGCTCCTTGTCGGTCCCTATCGCGGCCATGCGCTGCTGCTGAGGATTCATCTTGGGCCACTTCTAGCGGGTCCTGAGGCAGAGGAAGAGAA
>NW_006291818.1:2006730-2024045 GCF_000327345.1 Myotis davidii
TTGACCCAGGGCGAGGCGGTCGCGCAGCCACTGTCTTGGCGCACGTTCTGAACTTGGCCTAAAGGACCCCCCCTCCCCCCCGGGGTAGAAAGAAGACAAAATAACTAAACCTCAATTCCTTCCGATTCGGGGATGGGAGGAAGGTTTTCTCTAATGGCAGCCAGTGTTTTCACTCTTTGGGGGCAGTGAGTGCAGTAAAGACGAGGAAGAGCCAGGGGGGGAATCGCTGACGAAAGGAGACATCCCAAGGAACAAATGGCAGGACGCAGCCAGTACCTGGAGGGTAACTGCCGGGGCAGAGAGCCTTGGGAGCCCAGACTTTGAGGGAAGCACGGAGGGCGATTCCCTCTGCACACAGGCAGTTACCAGTTACTTGATTACAACCGGAGCTGTCCAGCGGGAGAAGGCAATTGTAGCTTGGGGTAGGGATTTCCATGACGTCAATGGCTACACCCTGGACCTTGTGCCAGATCCTGTGTAGCCTCCCCTTTATCCACTCCTCCTTACCTAGGTACACACACACACACACACACACACACACACACACACACACACACACACGCTTCTTCGGGTCACATCCCTGCCGTGGCTGGGTCCTGGAGTATATGGTTCCAGTATAAGCAAGTTAGCATAAATCCAACTAAAATAAACCAGCATATTCGTTCACATTCCCTGCTGCAGTTATTGGTCAGCAGTGGGCATAACACAGTTTGGGCCACTGAGAAGAGCAATTTGCTGGGGACTTGTGGGAAAGTTTTTATTTGTTTGTTTTTATATTCCAAGACAGTTTCAGAGGCAACCTGCATGTACTCAAAAATCAAGGTTTCATAAAAACTCAAAAATTGAAGGCATGTTACCAGAATGTTCGACGGGGGGCGGGGGGGGGCGAGTCCCAGAGCCCTGGACTGTGGGCAGCCATCTCCCATCCACGAGGTCCAGCCAGGTTAAAATAAAGCAGACATGGGGAAAGCATAGGCAGAAAGAAATGTGATCTCTGATTATGTTTCTGAGCCTCTGATCAAACAGCTTCTGAACCCAGGTCTCTCTTCATCGATTAAACCAGCAGGATTGGAGTTTTCTGCTATTTGTAACCTAGTGTGTTGTAAGCAATATAGGCCCAATGGCTGTACACCAGATGGGAAGTCTGACAAACTTTTAAGGCCCCATTCTAGTGGTAAGATTCGATGGCTCAGAGAAGTCTTGGGAAATGGGGAAAGTATATAATCCCATCTGAAAGATTTATGCTCTTTTCAAGAGAAAAGGAAAGCCAGTTTCTTCTCATCCTTCTCATACAATTAATTCACAGAAAGAAATAGCTGCCTGCCCAAATGCTCAGTCATGGAGCTCCCTCACCCCTTTGAGGGACTGAATAGTGAACTTCTCCTAACTATTATGGGCCATATCATGTTATACTTTATTTTCCTCAAGGAGATTGTGTACTCCTTGAGGGCTGGGACTGCCATGCAGCTGTCTGTACCATGCACTTAACAGTGCCCAGTGCATAATAAACACGTTATTTATTTTATTTTTTTTGTTAATCCTCACCCGATGATATTTTTCCATTGATTTTTAGGGAGATGGACAAGAGATGGAACGACAGAGAGAAACATGGATTGGTTGCCTCCTGCATGAGCCCTGACCAGAATCGAGCCCAGGACCCTTTGGTCCACAGGCCAATGCTCTATCCACTGAGCAAAACTGGCTAGGGCCATAATAAACACCATTTGACACTATAACATGATTCTTTGTCAATGCTGAAATGTTAGCTTTGCATGTATAAATAGGGGAATATCATTCCCACCAATCCCATAATATTCCTGACATATATGGAAGATTTTTAAAAGTATAAAACTGGAATTTTGTGTCACTTGTGACTTATTTCTGGGCCTTTGCTGACCTTGCTAGATGGAGCCAGAAGACTTTATTGAAAAGCTCAGAGAGAAACAACCAGTAATACAAATTCAGTGATAATTAATAGAACTGTTTCCATAGAGTACATTAATCAATATCAACAAATCATCATTGAAATCTAATGAACATTTCTTACATTTAAGACATAGTGCTAAATGCTGTGAGAAAGAGTCTCAAACCACCCTGCCCTCAAGAAAGTTATACTCTGATAGATTTTAGTCCATTCACCTTAGCCTACTATTGGGCAGACACGGGAGTTCTGTCAGCATTGTTTCAGTCCTTACTTTCTAAGAGGTCCCCTTACCCCCTCCCCCCCCCACTCTCCACTAGAAAATACACACAGTTTTATCAGGGAGACCTGAGTTACCCAGAGAAACCTTTAGAGGCAAAAAGAAAAACAGCCAAAGCAATGGGCTTTGCTTCCTTAGGAGTTTGGCTTGCCCTTGGTCTCATTTAGAAGGCAAGTATCCTAGAAAGCTCAGAGAAAGAGTTGCTGGAAGCGGGAACAGAATAGAGCTCATCAAGTGAAGGGGCAAGTTGCTATCTAGTTGAAGTGACTGGCCTCCTAGAATTATCCACTTAGTACCAAAGTAGATGGCTAATGTGCTCCCTTGTAGCTCCCCCTCCTTTGGAGAACAGCTAGGAGTCCATGCTTTTTATTCCACCACAGCTATAGCCTTGGGACTAAAGGAAGCAGTTTTATGTAACAGTTAGCTTAATAAGAAGTATTACCTTCAGTTCATAGAACTCCCATTACTGATGAACTAAAAGTCAAGATTCTACTAGTCATCAACAGTCCTCTCTCCTCATTCTCTTCTACCAGCCAAAGTAATCCTCACCTTTGTGGGATTTTCTGGTATAGATTTTGCTTTTTCTCTATGTTCATAGATAGAAAAAGTTATCTACTCCCTGCTAGTGTCATTTTTTATTCACGCTTATAAATAGTTTGCATGAATGCTATTTTCAGATATGATAAGATAGATATTCCCTAATGCCCCATCTCATATCTAATGTCTTTTTCGCCTTTAGGGTTCCTTTTTGTATATTTCATAAAAGCATACGTTTACACAAAAATCAAAATAAATGCAAATGTCAGGGGAAAAAAACTGTCACTCTAAAACATCAAATTTAGAGAGTCACATTTTTAATTTTAAGACTCAGTATAGTTAATCAAATCCAATGAATAATAATCTCTCTTTTCCATATTCTGTGTGAATCTTGGCACAGGACCTAGTATATAGCGGATGATCAATAATATTTGTTGAACCCAGCTAGCATGGCTCAGTGGTTGAGCATCAAACTATGAACCAGGAGGTGACAGTTTGATTCCCAGTCCGGGCATATGCTTGGGTTGCAGACTCCATCCCCAGTGTAGGGCTTGCAGGAGGCAGATGTTAAGTGATTCTCCTCTTTGATGTTTCTCTCTCTCTTTCTCTCCTCTCTCTCTTCCTCCCTCCTTCTCTGAAATCAATAAAATATGTTTTTTAAAAATAATATTTGTTGAAAAATGAACAGTTCTGTATTTCTTAGTAAAATTTTTTTTCAAATGTTTGTATTATAGAAAATTTCAAACTTATTTTAAGAGGTAGACAGAGTTGCCCAGCCAGGTGTTTCGGTGGTTGTAGCATTGTCCCATACACCGAAATGTTTTGGGTTCTATCCCCGGTTGGGGCTGTATACAGGCAACCAATCAACCAATTGATGTTACTCTTTCACATCAATCTCTCTCTCTCTCCCTCGCTCTCTCTCTCTCCCTCTCCCTTTCTCTAAAACATACCCTCTGGTGAGGATTAGTTTTTTTTTTTTAAAAAGTAGAGTAATAATAACTTCCATGTATTTAATAAGTATGGATTCTTCTATTTTCTATCTTATTCCTGCTTTAAGTTAAAATAAATCCAAAATGCCATCTCATGTCATAAAATGAATTTTTAAGGATTAAAAGCATGAGGGTGCAAAAAGGAGACAATGGCAACAAAATTTGAGAAGCCTTTTAGCTGGAAAAGTAAGAGTGATAAAAAAGTGGTAGACTAACAAAACTTACTCTTAAGGCAGCAATGAGTCAAAATCAATCACCAAACCCATATATACTTTAAGGTTGCCAAAAGACTCTAATTAGACATAACTAGTCACCACAAGACTCTTAACTAGTTGCTCTTGAAGTGAAGTGAGGAAAGAGGGAAATACTATAGGGAGGATTCTTTGCAAATCTGTTTATAAAGCAATCAGATCCCCAGATTTCTTTCAAAACCCCTTGCAGTCAGGCAAACAAACGCCTCCCTCTTATCTAGGTAAAATACTGCAAACTTATTCTCTGCAGGTAGTGAACCAGGAGACCTCTGAGGGGTCAGGAGATTAAACGAATATTTGTATATTGGATGCTGAGGAACCCAGATATCTTTACCAACTTGACTCCCAGATTTTGGCAGCCAGATTTTCAACTTCCAAGGAGGAGGTTAGATGATCCTTCCATGTGGAATCTGATCAACCCAAAGGAAAGACCTGAAGGTACTGACATTGGAGTTTCCCCAATTATGAGCTCAAACAAATCATTCTACAGGTAAGTTTATGGCTAACCAAACCTCATTTTGTTGCCCTATTCTTAAGTATGGAGCAGACAGGCAGGATTATCAGACATTTGAAGGAAGCCACTATCATGTAAGACATTTAGAATTGAAGACAGAAAAGTGTAAATGTATGTGTGTTGGGCGGGGTGTGATAAACAAGAAGAGAAAGGTAAGGAAATTTCCTAGAAAGGAGAACAAAAAGTCAGAGAATCAATGAAATAACCTAAGAAAAACTCCCCAACCTGAAGTACATGAGTTACCAAATTAAATGTGTTCACCAACGAATGCATACTAGTAAATAAGTGGAACAACAAATCAATCTCTCTCTCTTCCTTCCTCCCTCTCTCTAAAATCAATAAATAAACTTAAAAAAAACAACAACAAGATGGAGCAATGCTGAAAGAAATAAAGTGAGAATAAATTAAATGTTTTTAAATAGTTGCCAAAAGCAAAAGTTATTACTGGCGAAAAGTCTAGAAAAAGGGCCTAAGTTAACACCAAGTTCAGCTCTCACCATGTGTCATATCTTTTTGCACCAGTCATTGGTATCTTCAGCAAATGTAGTCTAGTGTAATAAATTTATTGTTTAACACTTAACACTTCCCAAAAAATCAGAATACATAATCAATATCCTCAAGCTTTTAGGTGCATATGCCGTTTTCTCTCAACTAGGAACTCTTTTGGGGTAAAAAAATGTATTTCTCTTTTCTTACTGATAACTGCATCTTCTTTCTAACCCCAATAATCCCTCAGTAATTGTTTATCAATTGTGAGAAATTGTATTTTCAGTATAAGTTGCCTGTCTTGAATTCATTCCTTGGGTGATTTGATAAAAATGAATTGATTGAGCTGGATTGTATGATTTAGATTGCATTTAATTATCCACACTTTCCTTTGAGAGGAGTTAGGAAACAATTGTTCTCATGTACTGCAGAAATATTTTATTTTGGGACCCTCTGTTGAATTCCTAATTTCACTGAAACAGCATTTTTATGTAATTGCAGATTACATTTGGTGATTGGCACATTCTTCTCTAAATCCAAAATAACTTACTATAATTTTTCTTGTTTCATTTGCATTATATAGCCTACAGGATTTTAAAAAAAATTGTTTTTAAGCTTTAAACATACTACCTTCAGCTTTCAAACTATATTCAGTAGCATGATAAAAGGATGCCATTGAATATTTTAAACATCTTTTACTTCCTCTGGAATTGGGAATGAAACCTGAGGAAAATACTAGATGGGGCTGACTCATTGTTTCCTAGTCTTTGGCTACCCTCCTCCACTCGATTTCTAATGGTCTGATGGTATTCCATCTTGATTTTACTCCAACTTTAATAAAGTATGCTTGATGGGATTAGAACTGGCAAAGATATATGCTTTGCTCTCTAGACCTCAGAGCTTACATTTAGTCTTTAGATGTGACCTAAACTAGGATAAAGTGAAAATGAAAGCATTAATAAACACTTAGAATATACTTCCATTTCCTTGTGTAGCGCTTTTAATTGAACAAGCGATTTAGTGCTTTATTTCTCTTTTAGCCCAATACTGCAGTTTTCTTATTTAGAAATGCAGTTTCACTACATTCATTTGTTGAATCAAAGTGTTCTGATTTGTTTTTTGATGAGCTCTGCAAGAACAGAAGCACTAATCTATAAGAAAAAAACTCCCTAACTTGGCTCTCCCCAAGTGCTCCCGTATTGACTTGTGTGACTGTCAGTCACACTTGAGTGGAGCCCACAATGCTAATGAGATCAAAATCATAGACTTAAACCCAAAGGATCTGTTAACTTCTGTCAGAGAAGCAGGGGTCTCTGCACTGCAGATCAGTCTTCTATTCCTGACTATCTCAGAAAGTACTGGTCCCAGAAGGACAGGACACAGAGTGCCACTGGCCCATCAATAACATCAAGTAGGTGTTGCTTTTTGCTCCCCCTAAGAAATGAACTGACTCAGAGATAGATACACATAGAGAACTTATAGAAAGGAACTATTTGAAACATTACAGTGATTGGGTAATGGGTAAGAAAGTGGGAAAAGGGGTGGACATATGCTCAAGTGGAAACTAATTTTCTGCATTTATGTTACAGACTTGAAATTGAGAGCATACTCTAACACAATTTAAAATATTGTTCTTTTATAGAAATGTTCAAACACCTACAAAAGTAGTAAAAATAGTATGCTGGCCGAAACCGGTTTGGCTCGGTGGATAGAGCGTCAGCCTGCGGACTGAAGGGTCCCAGGTTCAATTCCGGTCAAGGGCATGTACCTTGGTTGCGGGCATATCCCCAGTAGGAGATGTGCAGGAGGCAGCTGATCGATGTTTCTCTCTCATCGATGTTTCTAACTCTCTATCTCTCTCCCTTCCTCTCTGTAAAAAACCAATAAAATATATTTAAAAAAAAATAGTATGCTGAATGTCCTTAAACCTGCCACCCAGCTTCAACAATTATTCAAGCATTCCTACCTCCACATTAATTTGAAGCGAACATCAAATCATTTCATTCACAAATAGTTCAGCAATTACACCTAAAAGATAGGATGCATCTAAAAAATATAATGAAAACATCATTATCACATCTACAGTGTTTATAAAATGCCATTTCATCATAAAATATTCACAAAGTAAATATAGATGGATACTGTAGCTAAAGCTGCCATGAACATGAGAATGCAGATGTCTCTTCAAGATAGTTATTTCACATCAAATTTTCTCCAATTGCTTCACAAATGGTTTTTGTTACAGTTAATATGTTTAAACTAGAGACCCGGTGCACGAAATTCATGCACTGGGGGTAGGGGGGTTTTCAGCCCGGCCTGTGCCCTCTCACAGTCCAGAACGCCTTGGGGGATGTCCAGGAACCCCTCGCTTCTTACCTCCCACCTGCTCGCTGCTCCTTAGCAGAGGCGGGAGAGGCTCCCACCACCGCTGCTGCACTTGCTAGCCATGAGCCCAGCTTCCTATGGGAGCGCACTTACCACCAGGAGGCAGATCCTGCATTGAGAGTCTACCCCTGGTGGTCAGTGCACATCATAGTGACCGGTCATTCTAGTCGTTCCATTGTAAAGGTTGCTTAGGCTTTTATTATATAGACTAGAGGCCCGGTGCACAAAAATTTGTGCACTCAGGGGCAGGGGGGTCCCTCAGCCCGGCCTGTGCCCTCTCACAGTCTGGGACCCCTCGGGAGATAACGACCTGCTGGCTTAGGCCTGCTCCCGGGTGGCAGAGGGCAGGCCCAATCCCTAGGTGCAGCCCCTGGTCGGGCTCAGAGCAGGGCTGAGTGGGGAGTTGGGGCGCCGCCCCTGTCATGCGCAGAGCAGGGTGGAGCGGGAGGTTGTGATGCCACCCTCAGTCACGCTCAGGGTAGGGCCAATTGGGGGGTTGGGGCACTGTCCCCGTCACACTCAAGGCAGGGTTGATTGGGAGGTTGCGGCGCCACCCCCTATCACGCATAGAGCAGGGCCAATCGGGGTTGGGGCGCTGCCCGCTGTCACTCACAGAGCAGGGCCCATCAGGGGAGTTGGGGCTCCGTACCCTGTCACGCACAGAGCAGGGCTGATCAGGGGGTTGGGGCGCCTTCCCCTGTCACCAACAGAGCAGGGCGGATAGGGAGGTTGTGGCCCCGTCCCCTGTCACACAGAGAGCCACAGGGCGATCAGGGGGTTTGGGTGCTGCCCCCTGTCACGTTGATCCCAGTGCTGGGAGGCCTCTCAGCTCTGCTGATCCCGGTGCTGGGAGGCATATTACCCTTTTACTATATAGGATAGAGACCTGGTGCATGGGTGGGGGCCGGCTGGTTTGCCCTGAAGGGTGTCCTGGATCAGGGTGGGGGTCCCCACTGGGGTGCCTGGCCAGCCTGGGTGAGGGGATGATGGCTGTTTGCAGCTGGTCACACACCCTTCAGGGTGGGGGTCCCCACTGGGATGCCTGGCCAGTCTGGGTGAGGGGCTGAGGGCTGTTTTCAGGCTGGTGGGTGACTGAAGCTCCCAACCACTCCTTTTTTTCTTTTTCCTTTTTTATTCTGGGCCAGCTTTAGCTCTGAGGCTCTAGCTCTTAGGCCTCCACTGCTGAAAGCAGGTTTCTGGCCTTTGTTTACCTTCTGTATTTGAAACAATGTTGTGATCCTACTGGCTGAAGCCCGGCGACTAAAGCAGGTTTCTGGGGTTTTGTTTAGCTTCTATATTTGTAACATAGTTGCTTAGAGTTGCAGCTCAGAGGCCTGCAGTGGCAGGCGGGGAATGTTGGTGTCCTCCATCACTGAAGCAAGCAAGCCTCATGTTCGCTTTAAGCTGCCTGGCTGCCGGCCGCCATCTTGGCTGGCAGTTAATTTGCATATCGCCCTGATTAGCCAATGGGAAGGGTAGTGGTCGTACACTAATTACCATGTTTCTCTTTTATTAGATAGGATTGGATCCAAATAGGATCCACACAGTGAATTGTTTGATAAGTGTTAAGCCTGTTCATCTATAGCTTCCGCTCTTTCTCTTTCAATTGGTTTGTTAAAGCAAATTGTGTTCTTTGTCCTGTAGGATTTTCCATAATTTTGTTTTTCTATTTGTATCTCTACTGGTGTCATTTAACCCCTTCCCCGGCAGAAACGTGTATACTCGTTTTCACAAAATGTTCTTTTTCAGTCGTCAACGAGTATACTAAGAAAATATGTTAAAAAAATATGGTTTATAGGAAGACGAGTTACAAACTGTTTTCATAACCAGCATCAAAAATACTATATAGAACCAAAATAAAAAAATTAGTCTGAAAAAGAAACGTTTTTAACAAAAAAGTTATTGGGGAAGGGGTTTTAATATGGTCCTTTATCACCTGTATTTTCTGTAAATTATTATTTAGATCTATAGCTTTGATCAAATTCCAGTTGGAATTTTTGTTTTTAATCCTCATCCAAAGACATGCTTAGAGAGAGGGGAGGAAAGCGAGAGAGGGAGAGAGAGAGAGAGAGAGAAAGAGAGAGAGAGAGAGAGGCATTGATGTGAGAGAGAAACATCTATCAGTCGCCTTCCCTACCTGCCCCAATCAGGGATCAAACCCTAGATCCATGTATGTGCCCTGGTGGGGAATCAAACTGGCAACCTTTTAGAACACAGGATGAGGCTCAATCAACTGTGCCACTCCAGCTGGGCTAGTTTGATTTTTAGCAAGTATATTTCATATGTGATGTTACATACAGGAGGCAAGTACTGTCTGCTTATCTCTCTTTTTGTGAAGTTAGTCATAGATCATTTCCTAGTTGCATTATTTCATTGGAGATTAGAATGTAATGACATTCTATTATTTCCATATCTATTATTAGCTGAAAATCTCTGTAAAGAGAAACTTCCTCCCATCAACTATTTGGTTACTCTGAGATAGTATGTATATGTTAGAAGTATGATACATACTTGATTCATTTTTTTTATTTACCAGTTTTCGGTAAAATGAGTCCATTTCTTTGCATTTTCCAAGGGTATCAATAGAATTTTTGTTTGAGAGTATCAATCTGAGCTAGTAGATTTAAATATATATAATATGCTTCATTCCATTACAGTTATTCTTATTCATACTCAAAGAGAATTGACAAATGGAAGCATCTTGAAGTTAGTTTCTGGGTCCCTATTGACTTGACCCAGAAGTCTTTGATACTTACCTTCTGATATGACAAGATGTTCCAGGATCATCTTGTAATTTCCTGCTTCAACTGTAGAATCAGCCATTTCTCCAAGGACACCTGGAAAAAATATTTTGTAATGCTTGCATCCTATGCATATACCATTCTTTATTTAACCAGTTCACTATTGAGGAGGAAGAGGCTTCAGATAGTTTCTAACTATTCCCTATTATGAATTAAGTACTTAGCTATGCTATAGAAATAGCATGTATAAGTGACTTGAAGATATATTTATAAATGTTTATTTTCCCCCTATTATTTAATTTTAAAGAAAGGCTAGTCAATTGGCCCATGTATGCCCTGGCCCTAAACCAGGGTACATCATTCAGCTACTATAGACATTGGCCTCTAGGGTGGAGCTTGCATACAATTAATTAAAAGTGGCAATAAACATAACATAAAACTTGTGGTGGAGGGAGACTCTGTATGTTTCATACCAACACTCATCAGCCCCTCAGGATATTTTATTTGTTGGAACTGCCATCCTGCTCATAGTCCTTGGACATTTCATCATGAGCCAAGAGATAAGATAAGGCTTGGGAGGAGTATGACAAATGGAAGATTTTTGTTGATAAACTATACTGGAGGTGGCTCACTGATAACTGCAAAAAGTTATAAATCACCATTTCCCAACCAACCAAAATTCCCTGTTTGGCTGATTGGAAATATCTGGGCTGGCTAAAGTGCTAAGCGAATTAAGCTTTCTTCCAAAGAATTGCAATTGGCATACATTTTTTAGTATTAACATTTTTCTTTAATTTTTGAATGTCATGCATCTACTTCCAATGGATATATCCCACACTCTGAAAGCTGTTTTTCTAAAACTCCTGAGCATGGACAGCAACCCCTTTCTTTAGGAAGAAAATGAAATTATAATAGAAGTTTCCAGAGGGAAGTCAACGGTGATTGTCGCCACTTACTTCCTTTATATATAGTACTTAATTTATGTAGTCAGGTTCTGTGGGATAACGTTGTTATTGGTCAAAACTCATTAAATGAATTTAGTTGCAATTCAGAGGTATACTGAAAATTAACTTTTATCCTACAGAACAGTTAACATTCAGGGTCAACAGAACATTCACTTTTCATATTATAGGGGACCCTCAAGCATTAAATGCTTACACAGAATACAGAGAGGGCTTGGAACTGTAGAGTTTGTATATTCTGATATCATAATACTTATAGTTTACCATGCCAAAAGAGAAAGTGATATAAATGCTTTCCTATAGGCAGTTATGTTAATTTCCCTTTCTTTTTGTTCATTTATGTTCGTTGCTAAGAGAAAGTTTTGTGGATGAACATGATTGCCAGATAATACTGTTTACCCAGTTAAATTTGAATTTTAGACACACAAGGAATAATTTTTATTATAAGTATGTTGTAAATATTTCATGGAACATATTTATTCTAAAATATGATTTGTTCATATTTAATTGGGGGGTCCTGCATTATATCTGGCAATCCTATGGATGAATAAAGCCTAATGACTGACTTTTGAAAATTAAAAAGAACTGCATGGTCCTGAGTGCTTGCTCAGTGGTTACAGCATCTGCCTACACACCAAAGCGTCTCGGGTTTGATTCCTGGTCAAATTTTGACCTCCCCCACTCCCCCACCGGTCAAGGGCACGAGTGGGAGGCAGGCAACCAACGTATGTGTATCTCTCACACCTCTCTCTCTCTCTCTCTCTCTCTGATCCCTGGCCCAGTCGGGATGCCGCAGGAGGCAACCAATCTCTCTTTCTCTCCTCTTTATCTCCCACTCCCCCCTCTCTTCCACTCTCTAAAAATCTATGGAAAAAATATCCTCAGATGTGGATTCACAAAAATAGAACTGCATGATGTATAATGTAGAGCAACACTTCTAAATGTACTAGGGACATGCACACGTCACCTCCCCTACTGGTTAGAGAGATCCTGACTCCGCAGACCAGGTTTGGACCTGAGATTCTCTGTTTCTAACACGTTTCTGCTTGATGTTGATGCTGCTACTCCGTGCACCACTGTTTGTGCAAGGCTGTCTGAACATCTTTTTTTTTTTTTTAATATATTTTATTGATTTTTTACAGAGAGGAAGGGAGAGAGATATAGTTAGAAACATCGATGAGAGAGAAACATCGATCAGCTGCCTCCTGCACATCTCCTACTGGGGATGTGCCCGCAACCCAGGTACATGCCCTTGACCGGAATCGAACCCCGGACCTTTCGGTCCGCAGGCCGACGCTCTACCACTGAGCCAAACCGGTTTCGGCTGAACATCTTTTTTGTTGGTTGTTTTTGTTGTTGTTTGGTGACCTAGTCTCTGAGCTTAGAGAATTCACTGATATGTGAGTCTTGGAAGAAAGTAAAACCTGAATCTCATTATCTAGAATCTAGATCAGTGGTTCTCAACCTTCCTAATGCTGCGACCCTTTAATACAGTTCCTCATGTTGTGGTGACCCCCAACCATAAAATTGTTTTCGTTGTTACTTCATAACTGTAATTTTGCTACTGCTATGAATCATAATGTAAATATCTGATATGCAGGATGTATTTCATAGTTACAAATTGAACATAATTAAAGCATAGTGATTAATCACAAAAACAATATGTAATTATATATGTGTTTTCCGATGGTCTTAGGCGACCCCTGTGAAAGGGTCGTTTGACTCCCAAAGGGGTTGCGACCCACAGGTTGAGAACCGCTGATCTAGATGCTGATAGAAATTGTAAAACAACTTACCATCCTCCCTTGCTGCCCGGGTTCAGAAGCATGACCTGCTCTGATGAACCAGAAGTACCTGTAGGGCTTTGAGCAGAGAACTAATAACACAAAGCAGCAAGGGTAGCTACAGTCAGTTTTCTCTCTTGCAACAGTGCAGTTGTGGCCAAATTAAATTCCCAGCACAGTGCTGGTGGTGGAGGAAGGGAGCAGAGTCAGTAATAGTCTTCTCACAGGGGCTGTTTCTACAGCATAATTTTGGGCATTGTTTTTTGGCTAAATAGCTCTGAGTTTGGGTCTCTCAACCCTCATAATGATTCTGTGAGCTTCTCACTTCCTTTGCTGCTATATCAGTCAAAATTCATTTTTGTTGTTTGAAACTAAAAACCCTGCAGAAGCCAGAGGATCTGCCAGAAGCTAGTTGGCTTGAACAGCCTGTCAACTGGCAGTATGTGGATGGGATGCCACCTCAGTCATCACTCAGAATGATCTCCACCTCACAGGGTGAGGACGATTCTGAGAACTGCAAACTCTAATTGGTGGGAGGGTATCTATTTCCTGGCACACATCTCTGTGCCTCCTCTGGCTATGAGGTTTCTGTTAATAAATAGTCTTGGCTTAATAGGGCTAGATTTATATGCTAACCCTGTCATTAACTATTTATGTGACTTTGTACAAATCACTTAGCCTCTCTGAGCTCCATTTCCTTGGCTGTTAAAGGGGTGAAGACTACATGTTTATTATTACACTAGAGGCCTGGTGCATGAAATTCATACACTCCGGGGGGGACGGGTCCCTCAGCCCGGCCTGCGCCCTCTCGCAGTCTGGGAGCCATCAGTCAGACATCGTTAGTGCTGCAGTGGAGGCTGGAGAGGCTCCCACCACCACCACTGTGCTCACCAGCTGTGAGCCTGGCTTTTGGCTGAGCGGTGCTCCCCCTGTGGGAGCACACTGACCACCAGGGGGCTGCTCCTGTGTTGAGCATCTGCCCCCCTGGTGGTCAGTGCATGTTATAGAGATTGGTCGTTCCGCCGTTCAGTCAACTTGCATATTAGCCTTTTATGCCTGCAGGATTGGACCAAAACCAGCTTTCCGACATCCCCCACGGGTTTCTGGATTGCAAGAGGATGCAGGCCAGGCTGAGGGACCCCAATGGTGCACGATCAGGGTCAGGGAGGGGATACAGGAGGTTAGCCAGCTGGGCAAGGACTGTGGGAGGGCTCCAGGGCATTTCTGGCCAGTCTTGCTCAGTCCCAATCAGCCAGACCCCAGCAGCAAGCTAACATATCAGTCAGAGCATCTGCCCCCTGGTGGTCGGTGCACATCATAGCAATTGGTTGACTGGTTGACTGTCTGCCCCTGGTGGTCAGTGCATGTCATAGTGAGCAGTTGAGCGGCCTTAGCATATTACGCTTTGATTGATTGAACAGATGACCAGATGACTGAACACTTAGCATATTAGGCTTTTATTACATGGGATTGTTCACATTATATCATAATTATTTGTTTTTATAATTTTATTAGTATGTAATTTACATATTATAAAATTCAACCATTTCAAGTGTATAATTCAATGATTTTTAGTAAATTTATAGAGTTGGTATAAACATCAACATAATCCAGTTTTTAAAACATTTCTATCATCCCAATAGATTTCTTCATGACTATTTATAGCTAATCCTTATTCCCACCCCTGGCCCAGGCAACCACCAATCTGCTTTCTATCACTATAAATCTGCCTTTTCTGGATATTTTATATATATAAATAGAGTCACACTCATAATTATTTGTTACACTAGTTTTTTGATGCTATATAGTGAGTTTCCAAAAGACTTATATCTAATCACACTTTCTATCTACAATGTATAGCACAGTGCTTTGTAGATAGTAAGTACTCAAGATAATAAAATAAAAAGAACACTGATACGTATCTTCTGAAGTTGTTGTGAGGATTAAATGAATCCAGTAGACTCTTGCTTCTCAAAGTGTGGTCCATAGACCAACAGCATCAGCACCACCCAGGAGCTGGCTAAAAATGTAGTCTTGGGCCCCATCTCAGGCTTAGAACTTGCATTTTTATAAGATCTCAAGTGATTAGTATTCTCATGTAAATTTGAGAAACACTGCTCTAGATTGTAAATTCCATGAGGGCAGAGATTATATGTGGCATGTAATAGGCACTCAATACTATTTGTTCCATGAATAAATGAACAGTGATATATATGAAAGCATTTTGTAAACTGTTTAAGTCCTATATGTACAGGATTGCCAAAGAACAGAAGTGTGGATTTTTGGCTTAATTAAAGCTGTTACAGAAACAGTTTGGACTAACATTTTATAATGCCAATTTATATACTGAAGCAAGAAGAGTTAGAGATAAATATATTTTACATTTGAATGATAATCCCATAAGGAAACCCAGATTTTAGATTAAAACAATATTAGTCCCTTAACTGAAATGGACTTTATAGTGAGTTAATTAGCATGACAGTTAATTATAGAACTTCTTACATCTAAGAAAATTGCAATTCCATTTTTTATGAGATAATACCTTGATTAAAAGCTAAGAAGCCAATGTCAGACTTAAAGAGACAGGACTGGTAGATGTTGTATAGTCAGTATCAACCACTAACAAGAAAAACCCATCTAGTTTCCCTCTTATAGTCTGGATCAAAATGCTTTAATTTATTCATTTAATTGTTCTTCAGATCATCAAACATTTATCAAAATTGTCACTATTTGACAAGTGCTGTGCCAGAGATTTCTGATGGATTGCTAGGTATGATATTCTTAAGGAGTTGCATATCATTACAATGATGATAGCTTTTTAACTACATAGGCTAACAAAAGACTTTTTATGGGTTCATGAATTTTAAATTCTTTTTTTTTAATTTATTTATATATTTTTTAAATAAATTTTATTGATTTTTTACAGAGAGGAAGGGAGAGAGATAGAGAGTTAGAAACATTGATGAGAGAGAAACATCAATCAGCTGCCTCCTGCACATCTCCCACTGGGGATATGCCTGCAACCAAGGTACATGCCCTTGACCGGAATCGAACCTGGGACCTTTCAGTCCGCAGGCCGACGCTCTATCCACTGAGCCAAACCGGTTTTGGCGAATTTTAAATTCTTAAAATTGTATGAATATTAAACCACATTATATATTGAACAAAGTTATTGGAAAGGTTAAATTATATTTTCCTGCTAAATTCAGGCTATTTGGTTAATACTTACAGAATATGAATTGTTTTTATTTAGGGTTCCTCTAAGGAATATAACAGGAATGTCTTAGTTATTTTCCATTTGCCCCTCTAGATCTATTTTTCATCCTATCTGTCTTGCTGTATACTGTACCATCAAACCCCCTAGCTTCCGGTTGGATTTGGCCAAAGGAAAGTACCAACACAAGTTTAGAGAGTGGGAGAAAAAGAGGACAAGTGTTTATTTCCACTCCCCTGGTGGGCTAGATTTTGGCAGTGGCTGCATTTCTGCATTTATAGCCACATCCTTTGTCAGGCATCCCCTTTCAAACTACAACTCTTATAGGGCCCCTTCCTCCGCTCCTCAGGCTTAAGGCTTCCAATTGTACCAGTCCTCACATGCTTTACCTTTGCTTGTTGGTTCCCTAACCCTTCCCATACCTCTATAAATCATCCCTTTATTAAGCCCTTTTTACCCTCTTGGAGTGTGCCATCTCTAGTGTTACAAGAAGAGGCCATCAATCAGCCAGTATCTAAGGACTGCCTGCTGCGCTGACACTGTCAAGACATATAATACATGATCCTGCTCCTGAGACACTTACAGTCCAGCTACGGAGATAAAACCAACATATGTGAAACAATTAGGAAACACTATCCATTGGTATCTAATGAGAGACATTTGGGTTTTTGCTACTTAGCAACCATTCGCTCTTCTAATAACCATACCCTGGTTTTCCTCTTCTATTACTCTCTGCCAATGTCGTTTAGGTAGCATGGACTTCACTACACTCTCAACATGAGTAAATCATGTGAATCGGCTCTGACCTATTGGATTCCTCTGACTGCATGTCCTATTCAGAGCCAATGAAATACAAGGAGACTATTACTGGCACTTGTAGGAAAGAGGCATGCACTCTTCCACTGAGATTGCTAAGAGTAAGGATTATGTGAACTGGAGCTGCCAGGAGCCACCATATGGAGCCTGAGAACGAAGCCAACACAGAAGACAGAGCCAAGAGATGAAGCGGAATAGAATTCTAATGACATTGCTTAAGCCCTTGGATCAACCTATGCCTTGAGCTAAATATATCACTAGTTCTTCAGTTTTGTGAGTCAATAGCAATTCTCTCTCTCTCTCTCTCTCTCTCTCTCTCTCATGTAAGTTTGAGTAGTAGTGTTTTGTATTTTCTCACTTGCAACTAAAATAGCTCTAACAATTCATAAATTGGTAACAGGAGTGAGGAGAAGTAAAAGACATTAAATCTAAATC
>NW_006291818.1:2025284-2026090 GCF_000327345.1 Myotis davidii
TGAGTAGTAGTGTTTTGTATTTTCTCACTTGCAACTAAAATAGCTCTAACAATTCATAAATTGGTAACAGGAGTGAGGATTAGTAAAAGACATTAAATCAACATCAGTTGATTCAGATGAGGCCCTACCTATACTGAACTAGGGATTCAACAGGGAAGTAGTAGGTTAAACTGGCACCTGTTGTACACCAGGATTCAGAATACGTGCTTACCAAGTATGAAATGTAAAAGGGCCTGCTTTGAAAGGTCAGATATTGGAGTACCTCAGCTACTCAGGACCTTTAGTAAGGTCCTATAAGAAAGACTCAAGTTTAGGATTTATCTAAGGTAGAGAAGGAAAATACTGATTTGTTCTGAATGACCATTTTTACTTATAGGCAGAAATAAAATATGACAGAAACTTTAATAATCTGGAGCCATTAAGGGTTAGAAAAGCCCCAAGAGACTGTTGAAGCCATTGAAGGGAAGAAAAGGCACCTGGGAGAGCATTATATATGGTTGCTCTGAGGAACCTAACAGGGATGTCCAGGCCTCTCTCAGGCAATTCCTGCCTGTTTAGAAAGGTAATAATTATCTCATTCTGTTCCCTCTAGCACCGCTGGCCCTCCCTCCCTACCCTCCTACTTACAAAACCAGTAGCTATTGTTTCAAGTTGTTCTCAGGCAGAAACCAAAATGGAGGCCATTAAGCTAGGAGAATATCAAGTCCTAGTACTAAAAGACAAAAATATACCCATTGGAATCTAGATGCAAAGGCTGCAGCTTAAGATGACCTCGGCTTTGGAGTCCCCCCTGCCCTCCCCCCGCA
>NW_006291818.1:2026295-2030878 GCF_000327345.1 Myotis davidii
CCCATGGATTTGGCCAGATATAAATAGACTGGAAGCTTACTAAGAACTAAAGAAAATTGTACTGTGAAAGAAACTCTAAGTCTGGAGAATAAAGGCTAGGTCTTAGTCTTAGCACTAACTGCTATAACAGGTAATGCACAAGTCTGAGTGGCTTAACACAATAGACCAGTGGTTCTCAACCTGTGGGTCGCGACCCCTTTGGGGGTCGTACAGGGGTCGCCTAAGACCATCGGAAAACACATATATAATTACATATTGTTTTTGTGATTAATCACTAGGCTTTAATTATGTTCAATTTGTAACAATGAAATTGGGGGTCACCACAACATGAGGAAGGATAGCGGCATTAGGAAGGTTAGAACCACTGCAATAGATGTTTATTTTTCACTCAGTACTCCTGGCCTTCTACAAGGTCTTTCAGTTACCCAGAATCCTTCCATCTCACGGCGGCTCTCTTATGACTATCCTCCAGGGCCCAAGGGTCAGTTCAGAACAGCCAGAGGAGGAAAGAGACCAGAGAAGCCATAACCTTGTTCTTAACCACATTGGCAAGAAGTGACTCACATCATGTCCCTTTATATTCCAAAGGAGATAATTAGTCATAAGACTACCAAGAATAACGAGGAAGCTGGGAAATGAAGTCTCCAGCTGTAAAGCTACTTCCTAGCAACAATTCCACATAACAGAAGAGAATCACATCAATTTGGTAGTAAAAGCTAGTTATCTCTGCCATAACAAGTGGTTTTACAATCCCCACTGTATCAGGAAGCAGAATGCTGAGGAGGTGTAGTCCCTAGAAGGATTGTCCTCCCATGGTCCATTACAGATATGACATGAAAGAACAATGAATGAGAAATTCTCCAAGAATAGAACATATGGCAGCCAGATGGGTTGATCAAAGAACTTTTTCCTCTCTCGTGGTGGGAAGCTCTTGCTATTCCTGTCCAGCTAGAAATGAAATATACTGTGAACTGGAGACCACTGTGAGTTTGCCATTAGTCACTTTTCCAAATATGAGTTTTTGTTGCAGTTGCTCTCTTCTTTTTCTGTCATTATATTTTAAGTATTTTGTAGCTAATTTTGTCATGCAGTCTTAGGTTATTACACTATGAAGAACTATATTGCTGCATGATAAAGAAACATTTATTACCCTACTATCCTGGACTTGGAGTTATCTGCAGTAACTAGATGAAACTTTGGATCATCTCTCTCCGGGGAGGAAGTGAGTACAAAATATTTTTGCATTGAGTAGGCATAGATCTTTTTATAGGCATATGTAGAGCCTATACATTGGCTAGGTTGGTTGGAGTGTTGTCCCGTGCACCAATAGGTTGTGGGCTTGATCCCCAGTCAGGGCATCTATGGGAGGCAACCCATTGATGTTTTCTTTCACATGGATGTTACTTTTTCTACTTCCCTTCCCTCCCCTCCCCTCTCTTCTTGGGCTGGAGCATGAAGCAGAAGAGGACGGTCTTTTGAGCCCAGCAGGCAGGCTCCCTCCTTAGCTAGCTGCATGCCACGGGCAGGCTTCACCCCTTTGAAGCTCAGTCTGCTCTCTCTCTCCCTTCTCTTTCTAAAGTGAATACACATATCCTCCAGTAAGGATTTTTTTTTTTAAAGGCATATGTAGAGGAAGAATGTTAGGGTATATCAACAGAACAGGAATGTGTGGTATGTCTGCTGTTTCCATTACCCAGGACACATCCACCATTCCTCTGACAATTATACTCCTATCCTCCCAAGTGGAAACACCTTCTTGTGCCATTCACGTGTTACTGATGGACTCAAGTCCTGGGATGGGCTTGTGACACAGTCTATGCCAACCTGAAGATTTCATTCTCTTGGAGACTGATTTAGAAAAGGGCACTTGACCTTTGCTAGTAGTGAGGACAGTATGAGGACAGTATGCTCATTTGTGGAGCTTGAGAACAAAGCCAACAGCAGAGGAAAGAGCTAACGTATCAGGGAGAATCTGAATCTTGATGACATAATTTGAACCCTTCAGCAAGCCATATCTAACAAAACTATCTTGAACTTTTCAGTATGTGAGCCAATAAATTCCTTTCTCTGTTTAAACTGATTTAAATTGGATTTTATGTCACTAGCAACCACGGTTCCTTACTGAATCAATACTGAGTTGTGTAAGGGTAAATCCATAAACATATACATATGGGAATAAGTGAACATGAATATACTGGTGAGACAGACCTACCTAAAACGGAAAGAGTAAACTGAAGAATGGGCCATAGGGTAAGAGGGAACTAGATTGGGACAAGAGCTTGAAAATCCATCAGAAGAACTTAAATAGTCATGAAACTAGCAAAGCAAGAAGAGATGTGCTAAAGGTAAAGATTTAGGATGATTGTTCTGGCAGGTTAGATTGGAGCAGAGAGAGAAGGAAGTCAGAAAGACCATAGAGAAACTGTGGAACTAGCCGTGGCTGGCAGCATTCAAGGGCTTAGATAGAGAACATGAAATAGAGACCAAGGAAGGGATTTGATAGGAGTCCATTTATAAAGGATAAATCAAAGGTCTGATGACTGTTTGGAAAAAAAGAATAAAGAGATGGGATGAGTCAACAATGACATATGAGCATCCAAGCTTTGGTAGCCTGGAAAGCAGTAGTATCAGCAAGAAAGAAAGGAGATGATTTTGGAGATAGTAAGGTTGGTTTTGGACTTGTTGATATTGAGGAGATGGCAGGACATCTGATCAGAAATATTGATTATGTACTTGCAGATGTGAGTATGCAACTTAGGACAAAGGTGGCATTAAAGACAAGGCTCTGCACACAAGCAGCATGAAGCAGCAGTTGTAAATGAGTACCAGAGGGTGAGAGAAAAGCAGAAAGTAATAATGTTACAGACCAGGAGGAAAAGTGGCATCCAAAGTGGAGTGGATCTAGTGCTTCACGGGGACACAGAAAGAAAGCCAGGACCCTTTAGTGCATAAAAAGCTTAGAGAAAACCTTCAAGCGATGTTAAAAGCAATGCTAAGCCCATACATACCATGGTCTATATGGCACTGGACGGATAGGCCCATCTCCAACTGTTCTTCCTGTTCATTGCACAGCATTTGCATTTGGCCTCCCTGCTTTCTACTAATTCAAACTCATCGCTCTTTGGCCTCAGTGCCTTTGCACTTTCTCTCGTCTCTGCCTGGAAAGTTCTTCCCCCAGACATTTGTTGGGCTTTCTCAGACAAGTGTTTAAACCTAACTTTATCAAAGAGACCTTTCTAGATCAACTTACCTTAAATATAAAATGACACACTGCTCCCAACTGCATCCTTATCTGTCCGTCTTACTCTGCTTTGTCTTCAGAGCACTTATCACTACACAACATACTATTGTAGAGCTATCCGTTTGTAAATGTACTGTCTCCCCCACTGGAGGACCTGTGCTGAGATCCCAGGGGTCCAAGGACTTGTATTATTTACGGATGTATCCACGGTAAGTACAGCAGAGACTGGCACATAGAAAGCTCCCGTAAAATCTTGTTTGCTGGTGAATGAAGGAGTGAAATGCAGTAAATGAGATGAGAAAAAAATTACAAGAGGACCGAGTTAGTCACTTAAATTCCTAGAACATTCCTATCATTTCAGCCAAAGAAAACCTCTGCTTAAGGCTCCCACTTCTGCTCCATGTCCCAAGATAAAGGGAATTTAGGAATTTGGGAAAGTTGGCTACTGCTATAGCAAGGCCTTGGATGATTCTGGTAAGAGTGCTGTTTTCTCCTGAGTTAACCCATTTAGAAGAGATCTCCAATCCTGGATTTGACAGGGTTTTTTTTTTTTCTTTTCTTTTCTTTCCCCTCCACCCAGCCCCAAGTAGAGCTCTGAGAGAAAAAGGAAGTGGTGGTGTTAGACAGGGCAAGAGTCTCAAGGTCTGGTCCATTCTTACTAAATGCTATTCTTTCTAAATGTCAAAACGGAGCGCAGTATTTGGCAGACCAGCTGCAAATAGAATGAGCTTAACAGGAACTTAACCCTATAAATATAGCCAATTTGCATAGAACAAATCAACGTGAAACTGACCAGATAGTGTATATAAGCAACGACTAAGCCTCCCTTCCCAGAGGCAGAGCTTTGGATGTGAATCCCTTGTCTCCTTTACTTGCTGCAAGTAAACTACCGTGTGACAACTGCTTCTCAGGGACAGAGCACACCAAGCTGCCAGCCCCCTGGGTTCAGTGACAGTGCTGGCTGCAAGACGCAAAGGTTCCCACGTGTTTCTCTTCCTGTGAATCAGCAAACAGGTGAATTTCGGAATGATGACAACTCGGAGGGGCCAGTGTCACCTGCCAGGCAGAAAAGGGCACCGGGGGCCATCTCCGTTGCCACCAGCTTTCCGCCGCGGCCTGTGCAGAAACCAGCTCGCCAACGAGTCAGGGGAGCGTGGTCTCTCCCCGTTCCCTCCCCCGAGGCTACTCCCCGACCTCTCCTCTTCCCCCAGCGCCTCTCCAAGCTGCAGGCTCAGCCTCGGGTTTCCGCTGATCCTGGCGGCTGGGAGCCCGGAATCCAGTACTTTTCCCAAGGGAGCGCCACGCGCCCGTGTGGCCGCCAAGGGGGAGGGGGGTTCGGGAA
>NW_006291818.1:2030993-2034165 GCF_000327345.1 Myotis davidii
CGGGGCTGCTCCCCAAAGTGAAAGTGAAATGAGGACGGAGGGCCCGGGGTCCGCGGGGCAGGGTGCCCGCGCCTTGCAGGTTCTACTCGCTGGGCCGCGGGGAGCGGGGCACCGGGGCTCCCCGGAAGGAGGAGGACCCTTCCCGGGTCTGTGGGGATTGCGGGGAGAACTCCTCAGGGCTCCGTGGGTGTCCCTCGTCGGGGGATCGCCAACTGGTGGGTTTCTCACTGGGTTCTCAGCCGTGGTCAGAGCACTTGACACATCCCTTCTCCATCTGGACAAAAAAACCCCAACCACCCACCCAGACAGACAGGCAGACAGGCAGACAGACAGGCAGACAGACAGACAGACATTCCCCCCGCACACACTGTCATCCTATGAGGCTACAGCTGACATCGTGGCTTGAAGGAGAAAGTGCGCTCTCGGGCCCTGTTTTCTCCGTTGGATGCATCCTCCTGAGACCGTGCTGACCCTTGGGGCCCCTGGCGTCCTGACGGTGACTGACACGCGTGATTAGCAGGCCAGTGAGCGAGAACCAGGGCAATTGCTTTCAAACCGATTACATCCAGGGACGTCAGAACAAGGACTGCGAGCCCCAGGGACGTGCCATCCTAGCTCTGCCAGGGACGCCCTCCGGGGCTGTGGCCAAGTCAGATCCTCTCTTTGTGTCTTCGTTTCTCCAGGGCAAGTAAGAAACCATGCTTACTGCTCCCCAAGTATGTTATACAAGTAAACCTAGGTAACCGGGGCAAAGACATGGGAGGTTTGTTTTCGGGGGGAAGGTGGTGGTGACTAAAAGGCACTCCGCGCAGAAGGTTCTGTAAAGGGGAGCCATTTGATCTGGTCACGTCAATGACCGTTAATACACATGCGTTGAAACGAACCCTGTAGATGCGGGGTGCTCTATGCTCTTCAGAGGACTCACACCTTAGAAAAGCCACACTAATGCCCACGTCCTCGGACCTTCTCTCCGGCCTGTGCCAGGCCCCATCCCCGTCTTGGCCATTTTCATTTTCTATTTCTGCTCAAAGGCCACAGAGCCCTGCTAGGTATGGATACGGAATGGTGCTGTGGTTGGGGCTTCCCACTGGAGCCTAAGCTGTCGCTTGGGGTTCAGACATGTCAGGGTACCAGACGCCTGTTTAGTGGAGGGACTGACCCGACTTCCTGAGACAGAGCAGATCCTCCACCAGGAAGGGGCCTAACACTGTGCCTGAGTCAGGAACAAAGACTAAACCTCCAGGAGGGAGAGGTCCTTTGTGTTCAGTGTTGTGTCTTTTGGCCCTGAGTCCAGTAGGAGTGGAGAAGGGGGGGAGATGGAAGGGAGCTATGGGTGAAAGCTGACATATCTGTTTCAGACGTTTCAAATCCTACATTTCACAGTCATGACACATGTTCTCACCTTCACTAGAAAAGATCCCCTTCCCCACTCCTCTCCCCTCTCCCCCTCCCCCCCCCCCCCCCTTCCCCCGCCCACCCCTTCCCCCGTCCACACCTTCCACCACCCACAGGTGCATGTGGGGGCCCTTAGGGAAGGACATGCCAGGAGCCAGAGGAAACGGCTGTTAATCAGCACTTTGCATATAAATGGTTTCCAGTTGGCACAGTTGGAGGCTCCCTGCCAGGCCGTTTCTAGAACTCAAAGGAGTTGGATGAGTCAGGAAGGAATGTTCAGAACCCCTGGCCCAGGGAGCGGTGGAGGGTGCACATGAATTTTCAGTACTTTCATGTAATATTTTAGATTTAGATTGTTTTAAATTGAAATTTCAGTATTTAGTCCCCCTCCCCTCCCCCCCCCCCCCCCCCCCCTCAAGGCTGGGCTTGAGCCTGAAACTTGGTCCGTTTCTTCTCATATTCATTCTTTTTTTCATTTAACAGATATTAAATGTTGACTCTCTTCCAAATACTGCGCTATGTGTTAGGAGACACTGGTAAATAAGGCAGAGTACTCTGCCTCCAATTCATTTAATTTACACTCTGGTGGGGGAACTATGTCTCTCCACAAGGCTTGGCATGAAATTCCAGGGACCAGCACGGAAATAAAACTGGAAAACAAGGCCCAATCATTCGCCCTATGCAGTATAATCCATGTTTTAATCCTGCACAAAAAACTGCCGTTATTAGTCTACATTATTTTGATCTTTACACAGCTCATAACATATCACATCTTTTCACAGAGGCCATCGTTTCAGACAATTACAGTTTCCAACAATATAAACACCATGTAGGGCAATGAACTTGTGGCACAGTACATTTTATTAATGACATGCCCTGTCAGCCCCAACAGGCTCAGCTATGGATGGGTGAATACTGCAGAAATGAGCCTGAATCTGATACAAGTTTATGTATCATCACAGTTGTTACCATATCTCTGCTCACAGTCAGGGAGCTGCCACATCGTATTCAACAGAATGGTGTGTGGATACATTGTCAGGAGATACAAATATTTACTGTAACTTACCTTTCTTTGGCTATACTTGCCTGAGGATGTATAGTAAAATCAAATTTTAAAATTCCCCCTGGTTTATTATTCCCATTTCATTTTTAGTAGATTCTCCAAAAAGTGCTACACTGTATTGAAATATAAAACTGCTTATATATTTTCTGCCAATAGTATGTCTGCTTCAAATGGTGTCATGGACCCTCAGTGTCTAATTTATCTTGACAGTGTCTGAAGTGGAAGTAAACCAGTTCAGACTGCAGGTCCTGAAGTATGAGTCAGAGAAGGTGGATGTAGCCGAAGTGAAATGAGAGCATTTAAATGAAATGTGGACTCCAGTCAATTTGAATGAATTCCCTTTGCACCTTAGCCCAAGAAAGAACCTATAAGGGTTTTAATCCTCGCCTGATTCATGACAAAGTGCATGACCCTGAGCAAGTCAGTTAATCTCTGTGTCTTGGTGTCCCCATTTTACAACAGGGTTAATAAGACCTGTAAATGAACCTGCACTTGGAGTTCAGAAGAAAAGAGAATTTCTGAAATGTAGCTGAATAATTATCAATCAATTATCAACAGGAATTTATTGAGCTTTGCACCTACCCGTCATTATAAGATAAAGAAAATCATTAAATGCTAAATAAAAAACAAAACCACACACACACACACACACACACACACACACACACACACAAACACACAAACACCAAAAAACCCACACACAGTTCCTGGAGT
>NW_006291818.1:2034292-2035788 GCF_000327345.1 Myotis davidii
CCCGGACCTGTGTTGCTCAATGTTTAGAGAATGGGCCCATTCACTAAAAGGTTGTAGATTAGATTCTGGTCAAGGGCATGTACCTGTGTTGTAGGTTTGTTCCCCTGGCCCTGGTCAGGGTATGTGTGTAGGCAACCAGCCTATGTGTCTCATCTCTCTCTCTCTCTCTCTCTTTCTCTCTCTCTCTCTCTCTCTCTCTCTCCCCCCCTCCCTCCCTTCCACTCTCTCTGAAAAGCAATGGAAAAAAACCACTGAGGATTAACAACAAACAACAACAAAAGACATGCATAGATTAAAATGTATTTAACAATTAAGGTGTAAAATGCAAATGACTGTTGTCTATCATCTTCAAACTAGAATTTCCAGATTCTCAGCTTCATTGTAAATTCTTCTCTAAAATTGATCTAATTGAGAATATGCCTATGGTTTCATTGCATAGAAATATATCTCATTAGAGTAATATTACATAAGGAAGTGCAATTGAAATATTAGTTTGGGAGGTGGGGGAGAAAGATATAAAACAGTTAAAGAAGAACTTGTTTATGTTATTTCTTTTTATATTTTTATTGAAGTACAGCATCTATACCAGGGGTCCTCAAACTTTTTAAACAGAGGGCCAGTTCACTGCCCCTCAGATCGTTGGAGGGCCAGACTATAGTTTAAAAAAAAAATTATGAACAAATTCCTATGCATACTGCACATATCTTATTTTGAAGTAAAAAACAAAACAGAACAAATACAATATTTGTATTTGCATGTGGCCCGTGGGCCGTAGTTTGAGGACCCCTGATCTATATAGTAACGTGCACAAACCACCACCTAAATCAAGATATAGGTAATGCCCCTCTCAACCATGACATTTCAAAATTAATGTACTTCTTTCCTACCCCAGACATACCATTATTCTGACTTCTTAGGCTTATCTATACTAATAAAAGGGTATTATGCTAATTAGACTGGACATCTTCCAGAAATCCATCTGGACATCCTTCTGGACAAAGCCACGATTGCAGGGGCCAAGGCAGAGGCAGTTAGGGGTGACTAGGCCGGCAGAGGAGGGCAGTTAGGGGAGACCAGGCCAGCAGGGGAGGGCAAGTTAGGGGCGATCAGGCGGGCAGGGGAGCAGTTAGGGGAGATCAGGCTGGCAGGCAGAGGCAGTTAGGGGCAATCAGGCAGGCAGGCAGAGAGGTTAGGGGTGACCAGGCCAGCAGGGGAGGGCAGTTAGGGGCTATCAAGCAGGCAGGGGAGCAGTTAGGGGCAATCAGGCAGGCAGGGAAGTGAGTGGTTAGGAGCCAGCAGTTTCGATTGCTAGAGGTATGTCCGACTGCCGGTTTAGGCCCGATCCGGCAGTCAGACATCCCCTGAGGGGTCCCGGATTGGAGAGGGTGCAGGCCAAGCTGAGGGACCTCCCCCCGGCCCTACCCCCCCATGCATGAATTTTATGCACAGGGCCTCTAGTAATACTATAAAGTACTATAGACTTTATATAAATGGAA
>NW_006291818.1:2037625-2039804 GCF_000327345.1 Myotis davidii
ATCAAAATATTTTTGAGATTCATCCATGTTATTGCTTATAGCTATAGTACATCTGTTTTCATCTTCTATAATAATAAAAGTGTAATATGCTAATTAGACTGAACAGCTGAATGACCTTCCAGACGTCATTCCGGACATCCTTCTGGATGAAGTTGTGGCGGCGGTGGGGGCCAAGACAGAGGTGGTGAGGGGTGATCAAGCAGGCAGGGGAGCAGTTAGGGGCAATCAGGCAGGCAGTGAAGTGAGTGGTTAGGAGCCAGCAGTTTCGATTGCTAGAGGTATGTCCGACTGCCGGTTTAGGCCCGATCCGGCAGTCAGACATCCCCTGAGGGGTCCCGGATTGGAGAGGGTGCAGGCCAAGCTGAGGGACCTCCCCCCGGCCCTACCCCCCCATGCATGAATTTTATGCACAGGGCCTCTAGTAATACTATAAAGTACTATAGACTTTATATAAATGGAATTATATCTATTGTGCCAGGCTTCTTTTGTTCAACATTATGTCTATGATGCATCTATTGTTGCATACACCAGTTCATTCTTTTGGATTGTTGCAAAACAACTATTTTTAAAGTTTGGTCTGAGGGCCCCTGGGGGAGTCTCTGAGAATTTTCAGGGGGGCCCGTGTGTCAAAATTATTCTCATAATAATTTAGGATTTTATTTATTTGCCTTTTCCAGTGCATTGATGTTTTCATTGATGGTGCAAAAGCAATGGTGATTAAAACTGCTTGACCTTGGCATGAATAATTTTTTTTAGATTCATAAGTTTTGTGTCCTCTCTAAAATATCTTTGCTTAACCTGAGGATACAAATATTTTTTCTATTATTCTCTTCTGTTTTATAGTTTTAGATTTTACATGTAGGACTAAGATTTATTTTGCTGTAATTTTTGCATATAGTGTGACTTTAGGATCAATAGCCCTTTTTTAAAAAAATGGATGCCCAATTGCTATAGCACTACTTACTGAAAAGACTACTTGTTCTCTCTATTTCCATTGAATTACCTTGGCACTTTTGTCAAAACTCAATTTAATATATATACTTCTTACTCAATTTCACTTATCTACATGTCTTTCCATTCACTAATGCCATAATTTGAATCCTATAATCCATGAAGATGGTATATTTCTCTGTTTAGGTACTCTTTAATTTGCTTTAACTATGTTTTTGCAATTTACAATATAAAGATCTTTTGTTAGGTTTATTCATAATTATCTTATTTTGGGTGTTATTATAAATGGAATGGCTTTTAAAATTTCATTTTCCAATAGTTTGCTGTTAGTATACAAAGATATATGTTTAATATTTGCTTTAAGTAGATTCTTCTAAATGAACACTGTATCCTGTGACCTTGCTAAATTTATGAGTTCTAATACTTATTTTTTGGATTCTCCTGGGATTTTTTACATTAATAATCAAATACTTTGCAAATAGAGACAATTTTACTTCTTCATTTTTGTTGTTGTTGTTTTTGGTAATCCTCACCCGAGGATATTTTTTCCATTGATATTCAGAGAGTGGAAAGGAGTAGGGCAGGGGTGGGGAGGGAAAGAGAGAGAGAGACATTGATGTGAGAGAGACATATGGAATGGTTGCCTCCCACACCTGCCCTGACTGGGCTGGGATGAACCTGAGACCCAGATATGTGCCCTCGACCAGGAATTGAACCTGAGATGTTTTGGTGCACTGGTTGACACTCTAACCATTGAGCAACCGGCCAGGGCTACTTCTTCCTTTTTGATCTTATTGCCATTTCATTTTCTTTCATTCTTACAATGACAAAGATCTCCAGCACAATGTTGAATAGCTGTAGTGATAGTGGCCTATTTGCCTTGTTCCCACTGTAGGGGAAAATAATTCAGTCTTTCACCATTGGCTGTCTGCACATGTCCTTTATTCAGTTGAGGAAGTTCCCGACTATTTCTTGTTTGCTGCAAGTTTGTAACAAGAATGAATGTTGTATTTCATCAAATGCTTTTTCTTTATCTATTGACATGATCATGTAGTGTTTTTTCCGTTAGTCTGTTATTACAGTGAATTATAGCAGGCATCACTGTGCAAGATCATTTGTTATAACACTGATGACATGCCTAGAACCTGAACTCTTTTTTATATTGATCAGGCTATGGTAAAATTGGTACATTACATGCAGTTTTGATGCAGTTATAAGAACCTATCTG
>NW_006291818.1:2039910-2041316 GCF_000327345.1 Myotis davidii
TGCTGCCTCTCTCCTTTGCTTGTAGATAATTACCTTCTCACTGTGTCCTCACATGCCCTTTTCTCTATGCAGCACATGCCCCCTTATGTCTTTCCTTTTTCGTACAGGGACAACAGCCTTATTAGATTAGTCTTTTTCATCTATGGTGTTGAATTTATGGGCATAATGTTGCTCATAGTGTTCTCTTATTATTCTCTTAAGTAGGGGCCCAGTGTATGAATTCGTGCACCTTGAAAGGAACTGTGGGCCGTGAGGCTGTGGTGGGCATAAGGGCGGGTCTTGGCCCATCCTCTGTGCTCCTGCCTGGCCCCTCCCGCGGTGGCCCCAGTCCCCTGTCTGCCCGCAGTCCTGCTCCTGCCGCCACCACTCCCACGTGCTGATGGCACCTCCCTGCTCGCTTGACCCCACTGACGATGTGGAGTGATTGGGGCTGGCGCCAGCAGCGAGTGTAAGCAGTGGCTGCTCCCCCTGATTGCCCCTCAGGAGTAGGGGGAGGTAGAGAAACCCTCAGGGGTGATCAGAGCTGGCAGCTGCCACTCACCCCTGCTGAAGGTGCCAAGCAATTGGGACCGGCGCTGGGCACTGGCAGTGGGTGCAAGCAGGGCAGGTAGCAGGTGCAAGCGCCGGGTGGGACTGTGGTGCACGGGAGCAAAGAATTTTCAGTAGCCACCAGAGGTTTGTCCCGATGACAGCAACTGGCCCCCCACCTTGGTCTGGTGCCCCCGCTCATCTGCTCCACCATCCTGCCATGGCTGATGCCTGCCATGTTCTGTGCGTGCCCCCTGTTGGTCAGTGCACATCGTAGCGACTGGTTGTTCGGTTGTTCTGATGTTCCACTGTTCAGTCTACTTGCATATCAGGGTTTTATATCTATAGATGTCTGTAGAACCTATGTTCACAACCTGTTTGTCTAAGACCTTGTTTTAGACAGTCATACTTATTTTAAAAGAACTTAAGAGACGGAAAAATAAAAACTTATATAGTTATTCTGGATGTGTAGCTTTTCATAGAAAATTTAAAATTGGCTTATCAATTTCTACAAAAAGGTTGGTATTTTGATTATGAGTGCATTGAATCTATAGATTTGCTTGGGAAAACTGCCACCTTAACAATATTAAATTGTTGGATCCGTGAACAAGGTACATTTGTCTACTTACATATTCTTAAATTTCTCTCATGAATTTATTTTCATGTTCAGGATACAAATCTTGTACGGATTTTGTTGGATATAGTCCCAAGTATTTGATATATTTTGAAAATGGTATTTTTATTTACATTTCAATGTCCAGTTGTTAGTTTCATATATTGTTATATAATGACATTATATCTTGTGAATTCACTAAACCCACTTATTAATTCTAGGAGCTTTTTTGGTAGAAGTTTCTGAAGTTTATATATATATATAT
>NW_006291818.1:2043326-2046407 GCF_000327345.1 Myotis davidii
ATTCCCGCTTCTCCCGGTTGAGTCTGGGTCCCTAAAGACTCATCTGGATCTGGAGCTCAGAGTCTGCGACTCCCTCCCGATTGAAAACGCCAACCTTGCCCTCAGCCATAGCCCGCTCTGCATGCACTCCGCACCTCAGTATTTGACTTCAGCACTGCGCCTCCTCTTAGTCTCGGTATGCGTTTCTCTTTCCTCCTAGTTGTAGGATTTCCACTCAGCCAGCATTCCTGTGGTTCTGGGTGATGTCTGTTCTGTCTTTTAGTTGTAATTTTGAAGTGGTTGTTCGAGGCAGCAAACTCCAGCGTTAACCTATGCCGCCATCTTGGTTCTCCCCCTGACTAGATTCTTGAGTACAATATTGAGTAGAAGCAATGAAAGCAGAAAACCTTGCCTTGTTTTCAGTCTCAGTGGGAAAATATTTAGTATTTAATCATTAATTATGATATTAGAAATAAGTTTTTACTAGTCTTTTATTAGGTTGAAGCAGTTCCATTCCTAGGTTGCTGAGATTAGTACATGTTTTCTTAATATCCTATGTGATGAAATACACATGAAGTACTACAGCTGTATGTAGAATTAGGAAGATTGTCTAAAAAAGAAAGCACTTCTGTGATTGAATTGTAAATCAAATTGGTTGCTTTTTTCATAGAACACCATTTTTACTTGAAAGAACCAAGGACAAACTATGATTACTCAGACTTACGTATTTGGCAGATAGTTTGTTAAAAAATAAATAAATAAAAGGTGTGATCCTATCATGTCAAGGCAAACAACCGACTATATTTAACATTGATAAAATTTTCCTTTTCAAGAAAAAATTAGAATTCTTAAAAATATATATTCACTCTTTTGGGCTTAACATCTTCCCAATATGTCATGACTTTTTTGTTGAGATTGGTGGTGATATTAACAAGCGTGATTTTTCTGATGTATGATGTGTGTCAATATTTAGAAGATCTACATATTTTGGTGAACCAATATTTTAAGAAACTACCACTTAAGTTTTAATGTAGTATTAAAGACTATTCACAATTCTCTGAAAAAGCTGTTAAAATAATCCTTCTCTTTTTCTCTATATGTCTTTGTGAGGCCATATTTTCTTCCTCTGCTTCAACCAAAACAACATTATGTGACAGATTGAAAACAGAAGCAGATATTAGGATCCAGTTGTCTTCTGTGAAGCCCAACCGTAAATGGTAGATATCCAATCTCTATTGCAAAGAGATTGACAAATATATCAAATAATGCCACTTCTTTTACTAATGTTTTTGTTTGGAAGATATAGTCATACATAAAAATATGTACATTGACATGTAATGGATTTATTATCTTTATTTTTTAAATACATTTTTATTGATTTGAGAGAGATTAAGGGAGAGGGAGAGTCGGGAATCAAGCCAGTGACCTCTTGGTGCATGGGATGATGCTCAACCAATATACACAACATTTTAACCATTTTTAGGTGTATAGTTAAGTGATCTTAACTATAGTTACATTGTGGTGCAGCTGTCACCACCATTCACCTCCAGAATGTTTTTATCTTCCCAAACTGAGACTTTTTATTCATTAAACAATAATTCTCCATTAGCCTTTTCCCCTAGTCACTGGAAATTGCCATTATATTTTCTATCTCTATAAATTTGACTACCATAGGTACCTCCAAAAGTAGAATCATACAATATTTTTCCTTTTGTGTCTGGCTTATTTCACTTAGTACAATGTCTTCAAGATTTATCCATGTTGTTATTGTTATTTTAATAATAAAAAGTTCTCAGTCTTAATTTTTAGCATGATAAATATTAATAGAAATGCCCAAATATATGAAAAACTCTTTGGTGTTTTATTAAGTTTTAAGAGTCCTGACACGAAAAAGTTTGAGAACCACTGTTACACAATATCACAGCGTATGTATGTGTGCATGTATGTACATAATTTATTTAGCCATTCTACTACTAAGGAACAATTGGTTTTTCTTCAGTATTTGGTTATTGTGGATAAAGTTGTTATGAATATTCTCATACATGTCCAGTGGATGACCTCTATACTACTTTCTCTCTAGTCTCTAGGAGTGATGTGGCTGTATATTTATGCCTTTTAAAAATGATGATGGTAGATATCAAATCTCTATTGTATTTAGGTTACACTGGATACATTTCAAAGTACAGTGAGTAACAGACTTGGAATGCTAACATTTACAATATATAGGATATTTATTCTTTGCATTTGTTTAAACTTATGGTGAAAAAATTTAGATACCAATGTAAGCATGTGTGAGGCATATATCATTTAAATATGTTATATTAGGAAGTACATGAGGAAAGTGTTTTGAAGACTACAAGACAGTAGGCCCTTTAGGAGTTCAGAAGAAGAGCAAGACGATTGAGGACAGGGGATGTCTCTTTCTCCCTCCTCTCCTTCCCCTTTTGCTCTCACCCTCATTACTTATCCTGTCATCTGACATTTACCAACAACTATTATAAGCCAACCACTCTGTTAGGCATTGAGGACATAGCTGTGAACAAGACAGAGAAGGATTTGACTCACAGTCTAGTGAGGCTTATAATCACCATGAAAACTGATAACTGAAATGACTGCAGATTGTGTCAAGTATCTCAAAGGAAACGAACGAGCCTTATGATAGGGGTAGTGGTGGTATTGGCCGTTATGGAGGGTGGTCATGGTGGCCTCATGTTGGAAGAGCTGACTCTGCTTAAAAGGCAAGAGCAGAGCAGTCCAGGCAGAGAGCCTCACACTGAGAGCATTAACCAGACGTTGGAGAAGGAAGAGCTTGGAATGTTCTAAACACTGAAAGCAGGCCACTCTGGTGGGATTACAGTCGGACTTGAGTCTTTTTAAGTTATTACGCAGTTAACTCTTGAAAATGTCTATACACAAAATAGATAGCAGTTAATATAAAATATGTAATAAGGCAATAATAAAATGTAGAAAATATACTGATGCTTATCTTTGAGAAGTGATAAAAGTGAACATGCCTCTACTTTCACCCTAGAACAGGAGACAGGGAAGGGAGATTCAGGAAAATAAAATGAGGTTACCGTCTGCATCAGCTATCATCTCACA
>NW_006291818.1:2046505-2046984 GCF_000327345.1 Myotis davidii
GGAAAGAGGGAGCCTTGTTAATTTTTGTATCCCCAGTGCCTAGCATTGTGCTTGATCTAAAGAAGTTGCCTAATTCATGTGTATCTTAAGGGAAAAAGAAACAGAATTAACACTTATTTAGTGCCAGACTCTGTGCTGGAGCCAATTAAGCAAAATCAAAAGGCAAATAAAATACAATAAGAATTGCAACATGCACAACAGACAATAGGTTGATGTGCTTAATAAACTTTAAAAAACTAGCATATTGCTTAAGAGCATATGTTCTGGAGTGAGGAAGGTAAACTGCTTTGAAAGCAAATTAGGGATTGTGTGGGTGTTTTAGTCGGCCAAGGGGAGCCAGAACGTGGTGGGGGAGGGGAGAAAGAGAGAGAAATGGAAGGAAGGAAGGAACAAAGGAAAGAAGGAAGGAACAAAGGAAGAAAGGAAGGAAGGAAAGGAGGGAGGGAGGGAGGGTTCTTAAGCTGCTGGGCTCAGCCCAA
>NW_006291818.1:2047101-2051386 GCF_000327345.1 Myotis davidii
GGAAGGAAGGAAGGAAGGAAGGAAGGAAGGAAGGAAGGAAGGAAGGAAGGAAGGAAGGAAGGAAGGAAGGAAGAAAGGGAGGGAGGGAGGGAGGGAGGGAAGGAGGGAGGGAGGGAGGGAGAAAGGGAGAATACCATGGATCTGTGATGTCTGTGAAGCTCATTCCCAATCTGGTGCCCCTAAGGCTGACCTTCAGATGTTCCCTCACCACGGTTGTTCTCTTTTACTGGTCTCATACTGAGAGTGCAAATATAAATAGAAGAGACATATACCTCCAAACCGTCCAGCTTCAGAGAGAATGACAAAGACCGGAGTAACCTGTTAATTGAATGGTGACTCCCTGAAGGGCATACCAGCCTTATAAAACACTTGGTCAGAACTTGTGCTGACACACAAGTGTACTGTGTGTACTTATCAGCGTCATTTTATTCATTACATAGTATACTCCTCTTAATTTTGAGGAGAAAATGAGCTAATTTTTGTACTACATGATTTTCCTACTTTAACCAAGCTAATTTTTGGTAAGTTAATTTAACATAATTGGTTACGTAGTATGTGCCACTGGCCCAGAGGCAGCAGATACAGCAGGGCTGAATAAAACATGCACAGTCTGAGACTTCATAGAGCTGCTATTGTACATGGGGGTGGGTTCGGACAGACAAACAGGTGAGGAAATAAGTTGCATAACATAATGTCAGATAGAGTATAAATATTATGCACAAAAACAGAGGAAGGCCTTAGTCAGTTTGGCTCAATGAATAGAGTGTTGGCCTGTGGATCAAAGGGTCCCGGGTTTGATTCTGCTCTGAATCCTCACAGTTCCCAGGCTGAATTTCATTTAATCAGTGTTCAGGTGAAATAATTTGCCAGGGCAAGACCTAGGAATCAAATGGTAATATATATGGCATAAATGCCTGGAAATAAAAATGTCTCAAATGTCATCAATTCCCACTTGTGCTTTCCAATTTGCTGACAAACCAACAGCTGAAGTAAAAAGGGAAAGGCACAGTACCAAGCAGTTTATTACTACAATAAGATGGTTTGTTCAAGGAAATCTATAATAGTAAAAGCTTAATCTGCTAATTAGACTGGACGTCCCTCCAGACGTCCTTCCAAACGAAGCTGGTGCTACCAGGGAAGCCCGGGTCCCGGGTGCCTATGGGTGACCGGAGGGAAGCCAGCCTGGGTCCCGGGTGCTAGAAGGAAGCCGGTGCCGGCAGCCAGGGGAAGGAAGGCCTACTCTTGCACGAATTTCGTGCATCAGGCCTCTAGTAGAAGATACATCAATTCCCACTTGTGCTTTCCAGTGTGCTGACAAACCAACAGCTGAAGTAAAAAGGGGAAGGCACAGTACCAAGCAGTTTATTACAACAATAAGATGGTTTGTTCAAGGAAATCTATAATAGTAAAAGCTTAATATGCTAATTAGACTGGACGTCCCTCCAGAAGTCCTTCCAAATGAAGCTGGTGCTACCAGGGAAGCCCGGGTCCCAGGTGCCTATGGGTGGCCGGAGGGAAGCCAGCCTGGGTCCCGGGTGCTAGAAGGAAGCCGGTGCCGGCAGCCAGGGGAAGGAAGGCCTACTCTTGTACGAATTTTGTCATCAGGCCGCTAGTAGAAGATATTTGTCTAATCAATATGATTTGGAAAAAAAAATACTAGGTCTCAGAGGACTAGGGCTAGTACTAGTGTTAAACTGTGTTTTTTTTTTTTAATACTGGTGTCCTTGAGAAGTTTCTTACCAAGATCACCAATAACAAGCTAATACCAAAGCCAGTGGTTAATTTTCTCTCCTAACCTTTCTCTTCATTTATTGCAAAGTATTCTCTTCTCTCCTCCTTTCTTCTTCTCTCTACTCTCTATCTAGATTTTATGTAGTCTCACACAGACCTAATAAACCATCTATATGCTGATGACCCTAATTTATATATTCAACCTTGTTTTCTCTCCTAAACTCTGGGTTAGTATATCTAACTGCTTACTTGATATCTCCACTTGGTAATTGAAATTAAACATGGTTAAAATATAAAATTTGATTTCTGTTTCTTTTTCAATACCCCATATGGACTTCCCTAAATCTTTTCCTTTATACCACTATTGTTTATCCTATTGCCTGATACAAACATCTTGATTTCTCACTTTAATTCATACCCTACCTGCAGTCTATCAGTAAGTTTTATTAGCTCTCACTCCAGATGACATGTGGACCACCCATTTCTTATCATCTCCACTTGAATAGTCTTAGTTAAAAGAAGTCATTATATTTTGTCAAGTCTCTTGCCAGAATGTCCGAACTGGTCTTCCTCCCCAGGGCAGGTGAGCCAAGGCTGTGTGTTGAGGGAGGTGAGACCCTGTTCTGAGCATGGGGTTCAGAGTGATGGTGTCTGCAGTGGAAAGGCGATGGTGAGTGGGGTCTGTGAGGTCCCTGAGGGACTGTGCAGGCACAGTTGGAGGAGAGCCAGCAGTCCCCCGCACACACTTGCACTGCTAATAGATGGTGCAGCAGGAACTAGAAAAAGCGATCAGGAACCAGGAAGAAAAACCCCCTTCCTCCGGCAGTGTCCCTCCCATGCTCTCTACTGATAAAGTTCAGCATGTGCCTGTGAGGGAGAAATGCTGCAGAGCAGGTCCTGAAGGGTGAATCTAGAGCGCAGAGGTAATGAATGGATAAGTGGGACAATCTCTTTCATAATAAATACTTCGTAACTAGCTTCACAAATCCCCCTGGTGTGAGGCTTATTAACTTCATTTCTGGGATTATTCATACATTACTTATGGAACTGAATTTTAAAATTAGAGTGTACAACTTCCATGTTTCTGTTTCCATTCTTATGTCAAATTTCTTCTATGAACATCGATATAATTAATGACGAAAAAAAAACCCCAAAGCAGTATATGCCAGAAATGGAAAAAAGATGCCTAGGCACCAAATACCGTGGTCCCAATGGCCACATCTAGCAAATGATTGGACAGACGGGTGAGCCTGGGCAGCAATGCTTCATGGTTAGATGAATTAATAAGATACTTCTTTCAAATGGATATTCTCCAAGGGGTATGGTCTATATCCTTTACTGTGTAAATTACTCTTTAAGTAACTAGTCTTTTAGCCCGGATTAATTCATCACAGTAGCTACCATAGCAAAAAAATAAAAATAAAAAAAATAAGTTTCTAAGGGGGAAAATAAGGCTTGAGGGAAGATTTAGGACAGGAGGTGTTATGGACTGAATATTTGTGTTGTCACACGCTGAAGCCCTAACTCCTGGTCGGTATGTGGAGATGGGGCCTCTAAGAAAGTGATTAAGGTTAAGTGAGGTCATAAGGGTGGAGCTCTGATCTGATGAGATTAGTGTCCATTAAGAAGACATTCCACCCACCCCCACTCCATGCACCCACTGAGAAAAGGCCATGTGAGCACATTGCGCACTAAGAGGAGAGCTCTCGTCAGACACACGCCCTGCCAAGACCTGGGTTTTGGACTTCCAGCCCCCAGAACTGTGAGAAAATAAATTCTTGTTGTTTAAGCTACCCAGTATTTTGTGATAGCAGCCCTTTCCATACGAATAAAGGCACTGCCCTAACAGGTTTGGCTCAGTGGATAGAGCGTCAGCCTGCAGACTGAAGGGTCCCGGGTTCGATTCTGATCAAGGGCATGTACCTTGGTTGCGGGTACATCCCCACTAGGGGGTGTGCAGGAGGCAGCCGATCGATGTTTCTCTCTCATCGATGTTTCTGACTCTCTCTCCCTCTGCCTCCTTTCTGTAAAAAAATCAATAAAATTTAATAAAAAAAATAAAGGCACTGTATGGGAAAGGCAAGCTCAGGGGAATGCCATAGAGTTCTCAGAATACATGTGTACTGGAGTTAAGGAAGAGATACAGAAGAAGAGGAGAGTGGAAGAATAGCAAAAACAAATTTCTTTCACTATGCTACCATTTTGCTTAAGATGGGCCTTTTTAATTAATGGAGGTAAATGGGACTATGGTTTCCCCAAAACATATGAACACTCTCACATTTTTCTAATTGGCTTTTTTTTCTTTTTTTACTTTCGTCTGAATATAAGTTTGTAGCAGTTTCCAACGTAAAGATCCTAAAGACTTAACTCAGAAGTCAAGAAACTATTTTCATTCTTTCAACCATTAAGCCTCTTCTATGTAGAAATGTTACCTCAACTGCTCATTTGTTGTTGTTTTTTTATTTTATTTATTTTTATTTTTATTTTTGAAAATATATTTTATTGATTTTTTACAGAGAGGAAGGGAGAGAGATAGAGAGTCAGAACCATCGAT
>NW_006291818.1:2051464-2052186 GCF_000327345.1 Myotis davidii
GACTGGAATCGAACCCGGGACCTTTCAGTCCGCAGGCCGACGCTCTATCCACTGAGCCAAACCGGTTTTGGCTGCTGTTGTTTTTTTTAAATAAAGAGAAAGCTGGAACATTATATGGTTTTGAAAGGACATCTCTACAGAAAAACTCAACTCAAGGTGTAGAGATATGCATATGATGTGCCTGAATTAGATGATTTAGGGATAAATTCTCAGTAGTATTCTGATACAGCTAGCAGGTACTTAGTAAGGCCAGTGGATGACCAAATGTGGTATGAAGTAAATAAAACATAAACATTAAGCTTTGCCCCAACTCTGTTTTCCGTGTATGGTTTTTCCTAAGACATCCTCACTACATCTCTTCATGAAGCTGTTGCCAGCTCAGAAATGCACCCTTAAATTATTTCCCTCTTTTCCTGCCTTATTTGCTTATTTCCTTACTCTAAATATCCTCAGATTACAAACCTCCCAATGAAGTGCTAGTACTTAAATTTGCTCAGTCTCTTCTTTTCTAGATAATCCAAGCTAAGACAGTGCCCAAAACAGTACAGAAATGAGTACTTAAGAAGATATTTTATAGCCGAAACCGGTTTGGCTCAGTGGATAGAGCGTCGGCCTGTGGACTGAGGGGTCCCGGGTTCGATTCCGGCCAAGGGCATGTGCCTGGGTTGCGGGCACATCCCCGGTGGGAGATGTGCAGGAGGCAGCTGATCGATGCTTCTCTC
>NW_006291818.1:2052279-2057732 GCF_000327345.1 Myotis davidii
ATAAAATATATAAAAAAAAAAGAAGATATTTTATAAAAAAGATATATTTTATAAATAAATGTAGTAAAAATTTGCTTCAGGCACAGAATTGTGAATAATTATCTTCTGATAAAACTAAGAATTCTTGGCAATAAAGAACTCTAAAATTAAGATTTTAAAAAATTATGACATTGTCATTGTTAGAGAATACTTCCTTTTGTATAGAATGTTCATGATTTGGGATTTGTCTGATGTTTCCTCATGATAAGATTTAAGTTATACATATCAGGTAAGAATATTACATAGTGATATTGTATCCTTCTTAGAGCATTGTATCTATGTATGATGTTCATAATATCACTTGATTAGTGATATTAATTTACATGATCTGGTCAAGATTGTTAATACTTTTTATTTTACATGTGCACTTAAATATCTGTATTTTTCCCATTTATAATTTAATCATAATTTGACAATACTGTAGCAGGCTTCAGTGTTATCACTCCATGCTTCAGCCCCTCTAAAATGTATTTACCACAGAGGAGGGCAGAGGGGGAATAAATGAGAACAAAAAGAGACTTTGCTTTGAGCAATGGGCACACAATGTAGTAGGCAGATGATGTTTTGTTGAGTTGTACACTTGAAACCTGTATGGTTTTGTGAACCAATGGGGTGCCAATAGACTAAAAAAAAAATTAAAATAAAAAAATAGAATAAAATGTATTCACCACAGAGGCCAAGATTGTCTGTTTTATTGACTAATACAAAATATTCTAAGCACATGGTACAGTGCCTACCACATATTTACTGAATGATTGAATAAAAAGATAATTCAGATTAGTAAAAATGTCAATAACAGAATTATAATAAAAGTACTTTATGACATTTAAAAATTTTATTTTTCAACTATAGTTTACATTCAATATTATTTTATATTTATTTCAGGCTTGTAGCATAGTGATTAGACAATTATATACTCCCCCAATATTTTAAGTACATAACTGGCACCATACATAGTTATTACAATATTATTAACTATATTCCCTATGCTATACTTTATATCCCATGACTATTTTGTAAAGACCAATTTGTAGTTATTAATTCCTTCACCTTTTTCACCATACCCCCAAACCACCCTCCCCGCTGGCAGCCATCAGTCTGTTCTCTGTATCTCTGAGCCTGTTTTTATTTTGTTATGACAAAACATTATTAAAGCCATACTATTGCCCAAGCCGGTGTGGCTCAATGGTTGAACATCACCCCATGAACCAGGAGGTCATGGTTCGATTCCCAGTCAGGACACATGCTTGGGTTATGGGCTCTATCCCCAGTAGGGGATGTGCAGGAGGCAGCCAGTCAATGTTGATGTTTCTCTCCCATCAATGTTTCTATCTCCCTCTCCCTTTCTGTTCCTCTTACTTTAAAAATCAATTTTAAAATATTTTTTAACAAGCCATGCTGGTGTGAGGTGATACCTCATTGTGGTTTTGTTTTCCATCTCTCAGATGATTAATGACTTTGAGCATTTTTCATATGTCTCTGGGCCTTCTGCATGTCTTCTTTCGAAAAGTGTCTATTTAGATCCTTTGGCCATTTTTTAATTGGATCATTTATCTTCCTTTAGTTAAGTTGTATGAGTTTTCTGTAAATTTTGGAGATCAAACCCTTAGCTAAGTGAAATAAGATAGTTAGAGTAAGATAAATATCACATGATCTCACTCATATGTATAATCTAATGAATAAAATAAACTGATGAAAAATAAATCCAGAGACATAGAAGCATGGAACAGACTGATGAATCTCAGAGGGAAGTTGGGGTTGGTGGTGGGTGGGAGAGATGAATCGGGGAACTTCTATGCAGTATATACATAGCCCACGGACATAGAGAATAGTGTGGTGAAGGCCTAGGGGGACAGGGGTGGGGTGGATGGAGGTTAATAGGGGAAAAAGAGGGGACATCTCTAATACTTTCAACAATAGAGATAAATTTTAAAAAAATGCCATACTATTTCAGCAGTCCATGGCCATAACATACAAACACCGGACAGGAAATATATGATTAAGCATAATTTTAAACCTCTCCTCCCCTCCCACACACATTTTAGTCAATATATTTAACCCAAAACCATCAGTTGCAAAACTGACTGATTTAGGATGCATTGCAAATTCCCCTTATTACGTTCTGGAAATAATATTATTAGACCTGAAATGGCTAAAAAGTGGGTAAATGGAGAAGGTACAAAGGAAGAAAATGAATGTTGCATGGAAACTTCTAGGTTTTACTCACCAGTGCTGTATTGAGTCATATACAACAGGCCTTACTTTGCATGGTTCTGACATGCACGATTTCCAGTTACCATGGTTTAGTTAAATAGCCCAGTCCTCCAGCACCACAGTTCACATTTCAGTTACCATGGTTCAATTCAGTTCAGTAATTGCATGAAGTACAAACTTTATTGCTGGCTCTTCAGTCCACAAATCACACTATGTAAATACCAGATGCATATCATGATCAGTGACCAATCACATCACTTCTTTCAAAGTCCGTCAGTGATTGGTCACTCTGCACCTGGTATTCAGTTCACATACAGAGATAGCAAAAGTGTGTAGCTGTGCTTCATCTTGTCTCCCAGTGGCAAAATCCACGTGACATTTTACAAAAATGGATCATCAAAAGAAGATAATTAGCTAAGAGATGAAAGTACAGCAAATAACCCCAAAGTGACGTTGCTGGAAGTAAAAATCGAATTGAATGTGGAGTTATAGAATAAATAACTGACCGTGAGAACGTTGACATTGCCACCATTTGAGAAATTCTAGATATGTAGCAGAGGAACTCAGTGAAGGCAAATTTATCAACATAAAGAAGGAAAGTGGTTGTAAAAACAGCAACAACAAAAATGAAGATGTCCCAGAAGAAGTAACACAAGCAAAAAAATTCCACATTAATCAAACTTTTGGAGATATTTCACAACATGAATGTGCAAAGGATAAAATGTTAGAAGCTGATCCAAATTTAGGAAGGAGAATAACAATTCACTAGGGCATACAAAAGATCCTCTCTCTGTGTATAGTGAGTTACACAACAGAAGAAGGCAAGCAGCGTTTAAACTACTCTTGATACATTTTTAACAAAGAAATAAAACACTTTACTTCTCAACGTTTTAATGCCTTAAATTCCAATATACTAAGTAAATAATAGTTTTACTATTTTTTCTATATGTATGTATAACTGACAATAAGAGTTTAAATGTTTTGAAAAAAATTTAAAGGTCATAAAAAATCAAAAATTTCCCATTGATTATTAAGGTAACTGCACAGTTTCAGCTTGCACATTCATTTTTATGGTTCTGTACTGCCGTGCAAAATAAAGATGGCCTTTATTTCATTCAAAGTAAAGTACAAGTTAAATGCTCAGAAATGAAAATTAGAAAGTTCTTACCATAGTCATGATCTGAAGAAAAGTAAGAACTACTGAATGGAAATGATAAGCTGTAAACGTTAGCCTCCCACTTGGATCAATCCCAAATCTATATCTCTAACTTGGGTTTCCCAGTGACTTCTGGGCGTTCTACCAGCACCTCACATGCAACACATTAAAAATTGAACTTCCTCCTAACGCTGCCACCTACCAAAAAGCTCCAAGCAGTTTGATTCTCTGTAATGGGGTGTCAACTAGGATTAGTTTTAATGACTATTAACAGAGACCTGAAATAATAGTAGCTTAAATAAGATAAAGATTTATTTTTCTATCAAAACAAAACTCCAGAATTAGATAACCCAGGGCTAACATGGTGACTCACCAACTTTCAGGAATATATCTTTTTGTTCTACAATTCTTAGCACCAAGTGTCTATCTTCAAGTTACTTCATGGCCTTAAACTAGCTACTGGTGCTCCAACCATCACATTCCAGGAATAAAGAAGGAAGGTAAAGCAAAAGTGCTGCCACCCTGTTGAGTCAATGTACTTCAGAGAAGTTTCATGGATGCCCCACCCAAAGATGCCTGTTTATGTCCTTATTAGAGGCCTGATGCACAAAATTCATGCATGCACGCGAGGCCAGGAGGTCGGGGTGTCCTTCAGCCCAGCTTGTGCCCTCTTGCAATCCGGGACCCCTCGCTCCTTACCGCCCACCTGCTCGCTCCTTACCACTTGGCTTGCTGCTCCTTAGTACTGCCATGGAGGTGGGAGAGGCTCCCACCACTGCTGCTGTGCTGCCAGCCATAAGCCCAGCTTCTGACTGAGCAGTGCTCCCACTGTGGGAGCGCATTGACCACCAGGGGGCAGCTCCTGCGTTGAGCATCTGCCCCCTGGTGGTCACTGCACATGGTAATGACCGGTTGTTCTGGTCATTGTGCCATAACGGTTGCTGGGCTTTTATATATATAGATGTCTTACTAGACATAATGGGGACTAGAAAACATAGTTTTATATAATTTTTAGCTGGGCATGTTGCCAGCTTTGGTACTATATAAGTCAGTTACATAAGAAAATGGAATAGCTCTAGCCAATTTGGCTCAGTGGATAGAGTGTCAGCCTGTGGACTTAAGGGTCCTGGGTTCGATTCTGGCCAAGGGCACATACCTTGGTTGCAGGCTCCCAGCCCTGGTTAGGGTCATGTGGGAGGCAACCAATCTATGTGTCTCTCTCGCGTTGGTGTTTCTCTCTGTCTCTCTCCCTTCTCCTCTCTCTAAAAATCAATGGAAAACTATGTCCTTGGATGAGGATTTTAAAAAAAAGAAAAGAAAATGGGTACAGTGGATACTGGGTAAGCAATTTGTGGTCTTTGTCGGACATCATTAGTGATTCTACCATTCACCTAGTCACCAAGGGAAAGACCTAGGGATTTTCTGAGACTCTTCTGTCTCCTTCACTATCCATGTTCAAGATTAGTTTATCATACTTCCTAAGTTTCTTTCAGATTTGAAACTCCACTTTTTAATTTTAAAGCTCCATTGCATAAAATAGTGCATGGCAGACACTGTTTATGTTAATAAATGTTAGTGAAATGCTGATTCAATAACTGCTTTTCATACACTTGAGGGAACTTATCTCAGTGAACTTTAAATTGGGGTCTTAAAGAATATTCCTATTACATTATAATGTGTCATTTCTGGAATTCCTTAAGTCACAGAATAATTCCCTATTCTCTAACACTAGTGGGATTTGAATTAGTTATCCAACTTCAATAGTAAGAATGGAACACAGCCAAACACACGCATTCTCTGTATTTAATTTAATTGCATAACTTTGTTAGTAGCTACTGTCTCCTGCACTGTCTCCTCTAGGAGAATTTCCTCAGCATGCTACAAGCACATGCATGTACATGTGTGCTCTCTCTCACTCTCTCACACACACATACACACTAGTGATGGCCTCAAAAATCGTGTTCTTTAGCAAGTCAAAATGTCACACGTCTCAGCGGCAGGTAGTAAAAACCGTAAGCCTGTCCCTGCTGAGCCTCCTGCTGTG
>NW_006291818.1:2057874-2061538 GCF_000327345.1 Myotis davidii
AGCAGCTGCAGCAAAAGCTTACATGAATGCAAAGTGCAAGCAGTACAAGAAACAAGGCATAATTTAAAAGAACTCACTAGATGACTTAAACAAATAAACCTATTGGGTTAAGCGTATTGTTCTGGAGAGAATAAACAGTGTGACTGGCCTTGAATTGATGGAATTCGCTGGAATAAAGCAGGGCTGATAAATTGGGATAAAATATTTAGCAGTTGTTCTTTATCCTGGGACAAATGACCAACTACTTTAAATGCATTTCCTGCAGCTGGTGAGTGGGTGGCCAGGTCTGCATCCTACCCACTGTTAGCCAAGTAACATTTCTTGACTTTGACAAGTGCCCTCAAAAGATGAGCTATTGAAGAAAGCAATGTACATGGCAGATCATTTACAAAATATTTTTGTTTCTCTAATTCCTGACATTCTGGTATAAATGAAGACCTGCAAGATCTGAACATGCTCAGAAAAGGGGTTGTTTTGACAAGATGGAGAATAGGCTGTTTGCAAGCAGTCTTCAGACCAGAGCTTTAATAATGTTCATATTACTAACGCTCTTTTATCTTTACTTTTTAAAAAATATATTTTTATTGATTTCAGAGATGAAGAGATGGGGGAGAGAGAAACATCAGTGATGAGAGAGAATCATTGATTGGCTGCCTCCTGCACGCCCCCTACTGGGGATTGAACCTGCAACCCGGGCATGTGCCGTTGACCGGAATCGAACCTCGGACCTTCACTCCGCAGACTGAAGCTGTAGCCACTGAACCAAACCAGCCAGAGCTATTTTATCTTTACCTTTAACTTGTTTTTCTTTGTTGTTCTAAATATTTCAATGAATCAAATAATTTATTTTAACACAACAGTATTGGGATGGGACAGTGGAAGCAAATACAGAGATAATTGTTGCAATTTCTTATTAAAGTCATAATTTCATTAAGCTGGTTTCAGTTTAAAATTTTGTATGAAGTTGAAGTGTTTTCTACATGAATATGAGTCTAAATAATAAATTACATATGCAGAAATTCAGATATTCAGAAATTATGAAATAAGGAATCAGTTAGATATACAAAGGCTAATGACTCACTTTAGAAATATTTTAGGCCTTCTGTGCTGTGTATTCATAATTTGCCGCACCCCACCTCCCATTTTCTTTACTTGTGAGGCTCTTGTGACTGCTTCTCCCTATGTTTATTTACTGTTCCTTCATTTCCTTCTCACTGCCTCTGTGATGTTTCCATATCTCCTTCTAACATTTGTATTTATTCATTCTAAAAGCCAGAAGTTTCCTCAAAGTGCCAGTTGGTCAATTAAAAATTATTCTCCAAACACAAAAAGACAAGAAATAGTTTGGGGAGGATGTAGAGAAAGGGAACCCTTATATGCTGTTGGAATATCCATAAAATGTGTATAATAGTACCTACTTCTACCAAGGTTGTGAGGATTAAAAGAGCTAATGTGTACAAAGTGCTATGAACCATATCTGGCACAGAGTAAATGTTTTGAAAAATATGGCTATTGTTATTTTATCATTATTACCTTTACATAAATACTTTCTCCTATCCTTCCTACTTTCCTTTCTCCTCCCCTTACTCCTAGTGAGGGAACATATCACTTCCAACCATGCGAGGAGATTAAAGAAGTATGATCTGAAGCTGTTGTTACAATCTAGTCCTTTTAAAAGAATATTTAAATCCCATAAGAAAATGTTTAAGTCCCAAAGAAAAGAAAGCCCACCAAGGCCGCCATATTGCACAACTCCAGGGGGTGCCTCAAACTTATTGGTCTCCCTGAAATTTTGTAGCGGACAATCCATGCAGCCACACATGGTAGCTCAGTCATGTTAACTTTTTTATTTTCCTCCTTTCATTGTTTTCTTTTCTTGTATATGTAAGTATGTATACTCCCTAGAATGTCATGCACACATTAAAGCTTTCCACATTGGTTCCCCTATACACGTCTTTTTTCTTCCTTTCTGTTAAACTGGGAGTTCTGTGGGTTTGTGTGCATAGAAGCTTATATTCATACCTACGTGAAGTATTAATAGTGACAGAAAATGTAAGTAAAAATATAAAGAATAAATAGCATTTACTAAGATTAAAAATGCTCATAATGTATGAACAGGATTGCTTTTTCTTACATTTATGAGATGATTACAGTTGGATCGAGGCAAAAGATTGAAATAGAAGTAAAACAGGAAATTAATTGGCCACTAAGTGATAGGGACCCATGGTAGATTTTCTGCCACTAAATGAAAGGCATAGACAAGCTGGGCTAAGCCTGACTAACCAAACCTGTCCTGTGTGTGAAAATACCGCCAGTGATTTGAATCTATATAACACTTTTTATTATTATAAATAAAACGCTTCATTTTGTTAGTTCTGCGGTTGATATGAGGACAATTGTTCTCTGATGAACTACTTCAAAAAAATCCTTTGAATTTTGAATAGTGTGAGTGTTATATTTTCAATACAATTTATGACCAGTAATAGAACTACATACAGGTGTATTAGATTTCTATGCATTTCTTGCCACCATTTTAAGTATCCCAGATGTTGCCTTTATTCATAATGAGTTAATTTCACTGCCATTCATGCACAAGGGAAGGAGAAAGCACACCAAGGTCTATGTAGCTACAGGGAATAGAAGCAAAAAGCCTTGCTAATCTACAAATTTGATAATTCACCCTCAAATAATTGAAAGTTTGATATATTTGCATTAGAAACGTGTGAATCAGGAACACTGAAGTTCAGCACATTTCTGTGCTAAAATTGAAACTGCACTCAGATGGAATGAACCATGTTTTAAGACGTGCTTTTTTCTGTGTTGTTTTTTTTTTTTTTTGGTATAGAATTTCCCTACTTATGGAGGAATCATAACTTTAAATTAAAACTGTAACTTTACCTCTTGAGATGAATATTCTGCATGAAATGATCTATGTCTTCTCAAAATTACCATTCAGCTCACTTCAACAGTCATCTATGGAGCATTATTCTCTGCTACTTCTGAGAATTCACAGAGGAATAAAACATAATCTCTGTTTTTAGTCGTTTTGTCTCAATTCAAAGGATTGGGAAAAAAGTCAGGGTTCAAGGTATGGGTGAAGGAAGCATGGAGCGGAGTGCCAAAGGGAGTGTGTGGGGAAAAACATTTGAGCCTTATTATTTTGTTGTTAATCCTCACCCAAGGACATTTTTCCATTGATTTTTAGAGAGAGTGGAAGGAAGAGGGAGAGACACACAGAGAGAAACATCAATGTGAGAGAGACACATCAATTGGTTGCCTCCCCCATGAGCCCCGACCAGGGTCAAGGATTGAGCCTGTAACTGAGGTATATGCTCTTGACTGAAATCGAACCCACGACCCTTCAGTCCATGGGGCAGACATTCTATCCATTGAGCCAAACCAGCCAGGGCAAGGGTCTTATTTTTTACTAGTGGCCTGGTGCACAAAATTTGTGCGGGGGGGTGGGGGGTTGTCCCTCAGCCCAGCCTGCACCCTCTCCAATCTGGGACCTCTCAGGGGATGTTCAATTGCCGGGGGATGTCCCTATGGGATTGGGTTTAAACCAGCAGTCAGACATCCCTCTTACAATCCAGGACCTCTGGTTCCTAACCACTCACCTGCCTGCCTGCCCAATCACCCCTAACCACTCTGCCTTCCAGCCTGC
>NW_006291818.1:2061622-2062947 GCF_000327345.1 Myotis davidii
GCCCTCCCCAGCCGACCTCATGGCCCACAACTGCCTTCCCCGACTGGCCTGATGGCCCCCAACTGCCCTCCCTGGCCAGCCTCATGGTCACCAACTGCCCTCCCCGGCCAGAGGCCCTCCGCGGCCAGATGGGGAACACTTGCCTCTCACTGGGGTGACGACGCAAGCATTCTGTGCCCGGCCAATGCCACGGCCAAGACAGCCAGGCCGCCAGACAGAACATCCACTGTCATCGCATGCAATTGGTTTAGTTACATCATAAATTCCACCCCCAACTCCATTCAGTAGGAAATGCCAACTACCTGGAACCTGTGGAATAATGCCTGGTGATTCCCTGCAGGTGTCTGAGCTGCATATGTGGGAACAGGTAGAATGTGTGTGTCAAATATCTATCTATCTATCTCACAGATGTGCATGCACGTGTGCTGAGGGTAGAGGACACACAACAAACAAGAGAATTGGCAGCTACACCTCAGGAGCAATGACTGGCAGGAGATTGGCTCTAGACTGTAATTTCCCAAGCCTATTGCAGTCCATTCCCAGGACGCGTCCCGCCTCTGTCATGCCCCCTGCTGACAGGAGGCTGGCTCCTTCACTGCAGCTATTTCGTGTGGGTCCTTTTGACCCCTGACCTCCTAGCATCCTCAGCCAGTATGTCAGGCATGCTGGTCGTTCACAGGGGGCCATAGCCATAGGCTGTGCAGGCCCCGGGCTGATGTCTTGTTAATCACTCAGTGTGGGCAGGCAGAGCCCCCGAGAGGCTGGCCTCTCCCGTGGGCACACAGCGGCAGGGGAAAGCCGGAGCGAGAGGCCCTCTATAGGCGGGGTGCTCCTGAGAGCTCCCACTCCTGGCAGGTGAGCATGTGACCCTCCAGGTGGGAAGAGAAGCCGGGTGGCCGTGAAAGGTAGGGTCCTCCCCAAAAGATGACCACGAGGCAGCAGGCAGTACGGGCTTTCTTCTGCGTGTGTGGTTCCTGAACTGCGTCACCGGGACCTCCAGCCTTTTTAACAGCATGAGGCTCAGAGGAGGGCTGTGCCGTAGACCCTGCTCTCCGAATGCACTGGCAAGGTGATCGATTGTCTGGCAGCACTGGCAGCTGCACTTGTGGCTCCATGATTCATCCCGTCCTTGACCCACCAAGGGCTGTGAGGCCTGCCAGGTGCCCTGCAGGGCTGCTCCTCCCACTAGTACCCAGCCTGGCCGGGAGGCCCTCCCTCTGCAGCTGGGTGTGGAATGCTTGCCTCATCACCATGGCAACAAAGCAAGCATTCCGCAAGGCCGCTCACAGTGCCCACTCTCAGCGGCAACCCCCCCCCCCCCCCCC
>NW_006291818.1:2064887-2065346 GCF_000327345.1 Myotis davidii
CCTCTCAGGTGGGAAGAGAAGCCGGGCGGCTGTGAAAGGTAGGGTCCTCCCCAAAAGATGACCACGAGGCAGCAGGCAGTACGGGCTTTCTTCTGCGTGTGTGGTTCCTGAACTGCGTCACCGGGACCTCCAGCCTTTTTAACAGCATGAGGCTCAGAGGAGGGCTGTGCCGTAGACCCCGCTCTCCGAATGCACTGGCAAGGCGATCGTCTGGCAGCACTGGCAGCTGCACTTGTGGCTCCATGATTCATCCCGTCCTTGACCCACCAAGGGCTGTGAGGCCTGCCAGGTGCCCTGCAGGGCTGCTCCTCCCACTAGTACCCAGCCTGGCCGGGAGGCCCTCCCTCTGCAGCTGGGTGTGGAATGCTTGCCTCATCACCATGGCAACAAAGCAAGCATTCCGCAAGGCCGCTCACAGTGCCCACTCTCAGCGGCAACCCCCCCCCCCCCCCCCCCCAG
>NW_006291818.1:2065383-2069756 GCF_000327345.1 Myotis davidii
CTGGCAGGGCTGAGAGAACTGGGCACCAGCATCTGGTGGCTATGGGCACCGCCATCATTTGTGATGGAGTGATGGTTAATTTGCATATTACCCTTTTATTAGATAGGGCTAGAGGCCTGATGCATGAAGTTTGAGCAAGAGTAGGTCTTTCTTCTCCAGACTGCCAGCACTGGCTTCCCTCTGGCACCCAAGATCTGGGCTTCCCTTGCAGCCCCGGCTTTGTCCGGAAGGTCGTCTGGAAGAACATCCGGTCTAATTAGCATATTATGCTTTTAGTATTATAGATAGTACTCCTTTCAATAATCATTTGTAAATTGTTCTCCAGAAAAGATTGACTCCCCATTTTTTGCTCTTAGTATTGCCAATCTTTCTTGTTATGTTTATAATGATATCCATCTAATAAATGTTTATGGCAAAACTTCTGTATACAGAGAAGCATCAAACAGACCGTCAAACCTCAGAGGGAAGGCAGGGGAGAGTAGGAGTGGGGGTTAAGAGATCAATCAAAGGACCTGTATGCATGCATGTAAGCGTAACCAATGGACACAGACACTAGGGAAGTGAGGGCATGTGTTGGGGAGTGGGAGTGCTGGGGAGAGGTCAATGGGGGAAAAGGAGACATATGTAATACTTTAAACAATAAAGAGTTAAAAAAAAACTTCTGCGTACAAGTAACATTTTGTGTGCTATCAGTTACACAAAGTGATTGTCCTATAGGAGCTCACAATGTGTTGGTTGAGAAGTCTGTCACATGAGCAACTAACTCCAAAACAAGTCAAATGATGATTAATGACAGAACTATCGATAGCATACAGTGGGAAGTGAAGTGAGGGTTTAGCATAGAGAATGAGGTTCTTGATCAAGATTTCACTACTGGTAAGCTGCGGAGCTGGGATTTGAGATCAGGTCTTTCTGTCTCCAAGTGTTTTTTTTTTTCACTTTAAAATTGCAAAACACAAACACTGGCCAGATAGTTCAATTAGTTAGGATGTCAAGGTTGTGGGTTTGATCCTAAGGGCACATACAAGGAGCAACCAATGAGTGCATAAATAAGTGGAACAACAAATCAATGTTTCTCTTTCTCTCTCTTCCTCTCTCTCTCAAATCAATCTAAAAATTTTAATTGCTATGCACAATACCATAAGTATCACACTTTATCACAGGAATATGCAACATTAAAATTGTTTCCAGCCCTGACCGGTTTGGCTCAATGGATAGAGTGTCAGCCTGCAGACTGAAGGGTCCCGGGGTCAAGGGCATGTACCTTGGTTGCAGGCATATCCCCAGTAGGGGGTGTGCGAGAGGCGGCTGATCGATGTTTCTCTCTCATTCATGTTTCTAACTCTCTCTCTCTCTTCCTCTCTGTAAAAAATCAATAAAATATATTTTTTAAAAAAATTGTTTTCAGCATTTCATGTGCAACTTCTACTAATTATAAAATTTCAACCAATTGGGTGTCCTTCAGAGCCTTTTTCATACACTGATTTGCATATGACCAGAGCAGGGAAGATAGTTGTTTCTTTACCATGCAGTGGAAAGAACATGAATACTGAAATATATTTTTACTTAGATTCTCTGAGCTTCAATTCTCTCATCTATAAAGCCTTGCTGTGTTGTGGTAGAGATTAAATGAAATTGTTGATGGTAGGTCCATGGCATAGCATTTGTCATGGAATGGCCACTCCAGGAAGGTGAATCTGGAGTTTAGAGAAAATATGCCTTTAAACCAATCTGAGAAGATATGTTAGAGTTGGCAAGGATTGTGGGATTATCTTGTTTACCTCCCTTATTGCCCAGAGTTGAGCATGGAAACCCAGCGCGTTGATTTGCTTTTCTCAAGGTCATGTAGACAAATGTAAGCAGAATAAGTTTTATTATGTTTCACTTACTTTTCTGTGCCCAGTGAAGGGATATCTTACTTCCAAGAGCACAGTAGAGAACTGGCTGGAATTTGGGAGTCTCTTGTCAACCTTTATGGGTTCAATAATAAGATTGTGGGGGAAATAATGTGTTTTTTAATCATTAATTATATTTAACAACTTCTTTTTATTTTATTTTGTTATATCTAATTTTCTTCAGATATAACAACATACAACTTTGTGTAAGTTTAAGATGTACAATGTAGTGATTTTATATATTTACATATGGCAAAATGATTATTACAATAAGTGAGTTAACACATCCATCACCTCACATAGTTACAATTTGTTTTGTGGTGAAAACTTTTAAAATCTACTCTCTTAGCAACTTCCAAATATACAATATGGCATCGTTAACTATGGGCACCATGTTGTATATTTCCAGAGCTTATTCATCTTATAACTGGAAGTTTGTACCCTTTGAACACTTTTACCATTTCCCCCACCCCTACTACCCTCACTTCCAGCATCTGACAATCAGTAGTTCTTTTTCTGTTTCTGTGTTTGATTTATTTATTTTTATTCCATATATAAATGAGATCATGCAGTATTTTTGTCTTTTTCTGACTGACTTATTTTACTTAGCATAACATCCTCATGGCTTATTCATGTTATTATAAGTAAACTAGAGGCCCGGTGCACGAAATTCATGCATGGGAGGAGTCCCTTCAGCCCAGCCTGCACCCTCTAAAATCCGGGACCACTTGGAGGATGTCTGACTGCAAGTTTAGGCCCAATCCTGGGTATCTGGTCTAAACCAACAGTTGGACATCCCTCTCACAATCTGGGACCACTGGCTTCTAACTACTCACCTGCCTGCCTGCCTGATCACCCCTAACCGCCCCCCCCTGCCGGCCTGGTCGCCCCTCACTGCCCCGTCTGCCAGCCTGGTCACCCCACGTAGCTTGCTGCTCAGTCATTTGGTCGCCCCTCACTAAACCCCCTGCCGGCCTGGTTGCCTCACACAGCCTGTTCAGTCGTCCGTTCAGTTGTGATGGTCGCTTAGGCTTTTATATATAGAGATAGCAGGGTTTCTTTCCTTTTATGGATGAATAATGTTTTTTTAAAAAGTATAGAGCCCCAAAAGACCCAGTTTGCTAAAGCTATCTGAGGAAGAAGAACAAAGCTGGAGGCATTACACTTCTGGATTTCAAACGTCACTTCAAAGCTATAGTAAGCAAAACAGTATGGTACTAACATAAAAACAGACAGGGAGACCAATAGAATAGAATCAAAAGCTCAGAAATAAACCCATGCATATATGGTCAACTAATATTTGACAAGGGAGTTAAGAATACTCAGTGGAGAACACATAGTCTTTTCAATAAACGGTGCAGGAAAAACTGGATATTCCTATGCCAAAGATTGAAACTGTACCCCTATCCTGTGCCTTTCACAAATAATTAACTTGAAATGGATAAAGACTTAAATGTAAGACCTCAAACCATAAAACTTCTAAAAGAAAACATAGGAAAGAAGCTTCTTGACATAGGTCTTAGCAATTCTTTTATGGCTAGGGCACCCAAAGCAGAAGCAATAAAAGCCAAAGTAAACAAGTGGGATTACATCAAACTTAGAAGCTTCTGTTGAACAACTTATAGGTTTATTGACCCTTCATATTTATTTTCCCGTGAATTGACTGTTCTTTATCTTTTACTTAATTTGCCGGAACTCTTTATGGGATAGATTATGGGATTTAGTCCTTTGTTGTTTTATCTTATAAATATATTTTCTCTTCAAAAGATCTGTTTTTTCTTTTATCTTTTGTTTATCTTGTTTAATCTATCCTCTGTATATCCAAGTTCTACATTTTTCATGTAGCCCAATCTGCCAAATATGACATGCTCTGAGAAGCTCTCTAATTCAATGTAATATTTTGTTTCTTTCTTGTCCTGGCACCATTTGTTGAAAACAGTATCTTTTCTCCACTGAATTGCCTTTGCCCTTCACAAAAGTCAGTTGTTCATACATGTAGTATGGTTCTATTTCTGGACCCTATTCTGTTCCAATTATTTCTTTGTCATATTTACATAAATACCACACTGTATTTATTATTGTAGCTTTATAATAAGTGTTGAAGTCAGGTACCGTTAACTCTCTAAATGTGTTTTACTTTTCAAAACTATATTGGCTATTTTAGGTCCTTTACATTGCCATATCCTATCTAATAAAAGAGAAACATGGTAATTGGCGTACGACCGCTACCCTTCCCATTGGCTAATCAGGGCAATATGCAAATTAACTGCCAGCCAAGATGGCGGCCGGCAGCCAGGCAGCTTGAAACTAACATGAGGCGTGCTTGCTTCAGTGACGGAGGAAACCAACGTTCCCCACCTGCCTTGCAGGCCTCTGAGCTGCAACTCTAAGCAACTATGTAAAAAATACCGCCGGACTTCAGCCAGCAGGATCGCAACATTGTAAGCAAAGGCCAGAAACCTACTTTCAGCAGCAGAC
>NW_006291818.1:2070630-2074894 GCF_000327345.1 Myotis davidii
CCTAGTGAGTGGGCCTGCCCTCTGCCACCCGGGAGCAGGCCTAAGCCAGCAGGGCGTTATCTCCAGAGGGGTCCCAGACTGTGAGAGGGCACAGGCCGGGCTGAGGGACCCCCCTGCCCCTGAGTGCACAAATTTTTGTGCACCGGGCCTCTAGTAAATTTTATAATTAGCATTTCAAATTCTACTAAAAAATAAAACTCTACTAGGAATTCATTGACTCTATAGCTCATTTGGGGAGAATTGACATCTTTACAGTATTGAGCCTTCTGCAACATAAACAAAGTATAAAATTTATTTACTCAGGATTTCTTTAATTAGTCTCAATAATGTGTTGGAATTTTCAGTGTACAAGGCTCTCATGTCTTTTGTCAGATTTATCCCTAAATATTTCATATTTTGATGCTATTATAAATTATATTTTAATATTTTTTATTTCCGATTGTTCATTGCTTGTATCTTGCAAGTTTTCTAAACTCACAAGCTCAGTTATTACTTTTAGTAACTTTTTTTTGAGAACTCTTATGGTTTTCTACATAGACAATCATGTTTGAAAATGGTGACAGTTTTAATTCTGCTTTTCCAATCTGGATGTCATTACTATCTTTTTTGTGCCTTATTGCACTGGCTAAAACTTCCTGTAAAATGGTTAATAGAAATAGCGAGAGCAGGCACTCTTATCTGGGTCTCAGTCTTAGGGGAAAGCATTCTGCTTTTACCTTTAAGTATCATGCTAGCTGTAGATTTTTTGTTTTGTAGGTGCCCTTTATAAGGTAGCTTCTTTTTATTTCTATTTTGCTGAGAGTTTTTATCAGGAATGGATAATGCATTTTTTTTTCAGACATTTCATATGTTTTTTGGAAAGATCACAGGGTTTTCTTTTAACTATATGCTAATGTGGTGAATTATATCAGTTGATTTTAAAATGTAAGACAACCTTGTATTTTTGGGATAAACCCAATTTGGTCATGATGTTTTATCCATTTTACATACAGGGTGGGACAAAAGTAGGTTTACGTACAGTTGTGACTATGAAAAACAGAGTTTATTCTTGTATTATTAATTATTTTGTTATTTACCATAGGAACAACTGTAAATCTACTATTATTGAAGTTGATTTACTAAATTTTGTGTGAATTTTTTCACCTCTCATGAGGGATATTAATTTGTAGTTTTATTTTTCATAATGTTTTTGTCTGGTTGGATTCAAAGAATGAGTTGAAAAGTTTTCCTCTTCTTCAGTGTTTTGGGAAGAGTTTGTATAGAATTAGAATTATTTCTTCCTTAAATGGTTGATAGAATTTATCAGAAAAGCCATCTGGATCTGGAGTTTTATTGTGGGAAGGATTCAATTTCTTTAATAGATACAAATATATTTAGGTTATCTCCTTCTTCTTGAGTGAGTTTTTGTAGTTTGTGTCTTTCTTGGATTTGTCCAGTTCATTTAAATTGTTAAACGTATGGGCTTAAAGTTATTCATAATATCCCTTAGCCTTTTAATATCTGTAGAATCTATATGATGTCACCTCCCTTGTTGATAATTTGTGTCTTCTTTTTTTCTGATCAGTTTAGAAACTTAACAATTTTATTAATCTTTTCAAAGCACTAGCTTTTACTTCCATTGATTTTGTCTATTGTTTTTCATTTTTTATTTGATATTATTTCTTTTGTTTATTTTGGGTTTAATTTTTCCCTTTTTTTCTAGGTAGAAGCTGAAATCATTGATTCGAGATCTTTCTTCTTTTCTAATATAGATTTTAGTGCTATAAAATTTCCCCTAAATGCTGCTTTGGTAAATATCACAAATGTTATATCTTTGTTTTCACTTTCATTCAGTGCAAAATAATTTCTAATTTCTCTTTCAATTACTGCTTTAATCCATGTGTTACTTATAAGTGTTTTATTTGGTGTCCAAATATTTGGGGATTTCCCTGAGATCTTTATTGATTTCTAATTTAATTTCTCGGTGGTCCAAGAACATGCTTTGAATAACTTGAATCTTGTTATATTTATTGAGACTTGTTTTACGGCACAGAATATGTTCTACCTTGATAAAATATTCCATATGCACTTGAAAATATTGTATATTCTGTTGTCGTTGGATGGAGTGTTCTAGTATGTCAATTAGGTCAACATGGTTGATAGTATTTATAAAATCTATCTCCTTATTGATTTTCTGCCTCCTCATACTATTATTAATTACTGAGAAAACATTATTGAAATCTTTTAGTAAATTTTGGATTTTCTATTTCTCCTTGTAGTTCTACTAATTTTTACTTAACATAATTTGAAACTCTCTTATTAGGTGAATAAATATTTATTTATTTTTAAAAGGCTTTTAAAATTTAATTTATTGGGGTGAGATTGGTTAATAAAATTATATAGGTTTCAGGTGTACAATTCTATAATTCATCATCTGTATATTGTATTGCGTGTTTACCATCCCAAGTCAGTCTCCTTCCATCACAATTTCCCACCCTCTTCTTCCTCCATCCACCTCTTTTCCCTCTGGTAATCACCATGGTGTTTGTATCTGTAAGATGAATTTTTGTGTGTGTTTGTTTTTTTCTTAATCCTTTTTAGATGATTATACTCTCTGAATTAAATGACCCCTTTATCATTATTAAATCTTTAAAGATCTCTGATAACATTCTTTGTTCTGAAATTTATTTGATGGTAATTAAAGTTAATAGTTTCATTACTATAGATATATTTTTTCCATTCTTTTACTCCTATTGGAGTTTTTGTCTTTAAAGTATATTTCTTATAGATAGCATATAATGGTCTGGCTTTTTAATTTAACCTGACAATTTCTGTCTTTTGACCATTTACCTTTACCGTCATGTGCTGCATAATGATTTTGTGGTCAGTATGGACCACAGATGACAGTGGTCCAATAAGATTATGTTGGAGCTGAAAATTTTCTGTCACCTAGTGATGTTGCCACTATTGATTGTAAAGTTGTAGTGTAATGTGTTTGTGCTGATGCTGGTGTAAACAGACCTGCTGTGCTACCAGTCATATAAAAGTGTTGCTCATACAATTATGCACAGTACATAATACTTGATAATGATAATAAACAACAGACTGGCTTAAGTATTTACTATAGTATATTATTTCAGAGTGGACTCTTTCTACTTCAAAAAACAGAAAAGTTTGTTGTAAAACAGTGCAGCGGCATCATACATTTTGTTTGCAATGTATATAAACTCCACAGTAGTGTATAATAATGTGCTAGGCATTCATTCACCACTCACTCATTAACTCTTTCAGAGCAACTTTCGTATCTGCAAGCTCTATTCATGGTGCCCTATATGGGTGCACAATTTAAATCTTTTATACCATAGTTTTACTGTATATTTTCTATGTTTAGGTACATATATACTTACCATTGTGTTACAATTACCTTCAGTATTCAGTACAATTATTTCCTGTACAGATTTACAGCCTAGGAAAAATAGGCAATACCACATAGCCTAGGTGTGTAGTAGGCTATACAATCTAAATTTGTGTAAATATACTCACTTTATGATGTTCACACAATAACAAAATCACCTAACGACACATTTCTTGGAGTGTATCTCCATTGTTAAACGGCACATGACTGCAATGTTAGTTTCTTGTTAATCCTCTCCTGAGGATATTTTTCCAGACATGACTGCAATGTTAGTTTCTTGTTGTTGTTAATCCCCTCCTGAGGATATTTTTCCCATTGCTTTTTCAGAGAAAGTGGAATGGAGAAAAGGAGGGAGGGAAGGAGAGAGAGAAACATCATTGTGAGAGACACATTGACTAGTTGCTTCCCACATGGGCCCCGCTGTGGGCGGGGAGCAAACCCACAACCCAGGTAGGTGCCTTTGACCAGGAATTGAGCCTGTGACCCTTTGGTGCACAGGCTGACACTAACCACTTAGCACGCTGGCCAGGCTGTAATGTTATTTTAAACTAGAGGCCCAGTGCACGAAATTTGTGAATGGGTAGGGACCTAGGAGCTGCCAGATGCTGGCCATCGGCCGGGGCTTTCCTTTGTTCTGCACCACCCCCTGGTGGTCAGCGCACGTCATATTGAGCAATTGAACTCCCTGTTGGTCTAACTCAGCCGTGGGCAAACTACGGCCCTCGGGCCAGATCCGGCCCGTTTGAAATGAATAAAACTAAAAACAAAAAAGACCGTACCCTTTTATGTAATGATGTTTACTTTGGTTTTATATTAGTTCACACAAACACTCCATCCATGCTTTTGTTCCGGCGCTCTGGTCCAGTTTAT
>NW_006291818.1:2075186-2079974 GCF_000327345.1 Myotis davidii
GCACAACATACCTAAGTATCATCGCTGATCAAGTTCATCCTATCATGTTGATGGCGTATCCCAATGGAGATGGCTTCTTCCAACAAGACAATGCGCCATGCCACGGTGCCCGTATTGTGCTGGAGTGGTTTCAAGAATATGAGGGAGACTTTACCTTGCTTAGGTGGCCCCCACAGTCACCAGATCTCAATCCAATTGAGCATCTGTGGGATGAAGTTAAAAGAGCCATCAGGCAGCTGGTCCCACAACCATCAAATCTCACAGAACTGGACAGTGCTATTCATCAGGCATGGTGTCTGATTCCTCGCATCACCTTTCAACATCTTGTGGAGTCAATGCCAAGAATAATCGTCGCAGTATTGAAGGCAAAAGGTGGCCCAGCGAAGTACTGATGGGGTGGTCATAATCATCTGGCCACTCAGTTTATTTTAACTTTTCTCAACTACCTTCAAGTGATATAATAGCACCTCATATATAGTATAAGAGCCTTATATAATATTAATGTTGTTGACATATTTTTACATATATTATACACCCCACAATGCATTGTTATTATTTTTGTTTAAATTAACCTTTAAATAGATTTAAAATTTTAATTCTTATATATTTATTCAAGAAGTTATGATTCCCATTGTTCTGCATTCCTTTGTGTAGATCCATATTTCCATCTGGTATTATTGCTAGTATTATTAAAGTTCTCCTTTAACATCTCTTATAGCACAGTTCTGCTCTTGAGGAATGTTTTCAGCTCTTATATGTCTGAAAAAGTCTGCATTGAGGCTTTGTTTTAGAAAAATATTTTTGTTAGGTATAGAATTCTATGTAGACAGTTTTTTCTTTTACTACTTTAACAATGTTGCATCATGGTGTATTCTATTGCATTGTGTCTGCTGTTATCCTTATGTTCCCTTCCACATAATGTGTCTTTTTACCCCTCTGGCTATTTTTAATATTTTCTCTTTATCACTGGTTTTAAATAATTTGATTATGATGTGCCTTAGTGTAGTTTTTCTCATTTTTTTAAATGTGGGGTTTGTTAAATTTTTTGTATATGCGGGTTTAAAATTTCCATCAAGTTTGAAAATTTTTAGATTTTTATTTCTTCAAATATTTTTTTCTGTCATGCTCTCTCTTTCCTTACCTCTGAAGATTCCAATTATACATATAAGAGGTCCTTGAAATTATGCTAAGGTTCACTCATGCTCTGCTCATTTTTAAAATTATCTTTTTAATTTTATTCTTAGTTTTACGTAGTCTCTGTTTAAGTTCACTAATTTTTTCTTCTACAATGTCAAATCTGTTGTTATACCATCCAGCGTATTTTTCATTTTATTCATTATGATTTTCATTTCTAAAAATATTAGTGGATCCTTTTCATATCACCCATGTCTTTACTGAAAATTAAACATGTGACACATACTTTTAATGTCTTTGTCTACTAATTCTTTCATCTCTGTCAGTTCGAGGTTGGTTACAATTAATTGAACTTTTTCATCAATATGGCAAGTTTCCTCCCCTTGCTTTTTTGCCTGTTTCACAAGTTTTGATTGAACTCTAGACATTGTGAATTTTTTGTAATCAGATTCTGGATATTTTTCTATTCCTATAAATATTTTTGAGTTTTTTTCTTTGCACACAATTATATTACTGTGAAACAGTTTGGTCCTTTTTAATCTTCTTTTTAATATTTATTAGGCAAGATTGAAGTAGTGCTTAATTTATAGCTAGTTATTCCCTCCTTCAGAGGCATGATCTTCTTATGTACTCTACCTAATGCCTTGTGATTCATTAGGTTTTTTCCGTGAGGCAGTTTGAATGGTACACTATATACTCTTTTGTGTTTCTCTTTCTTTTTAAAATATTTTTTATTGATATTTTATAGAGAGGAAGGGAGAAGGATAGAGAGCTAGAAACATCGATGAGAGAGAAACATCAATTAGCTGCCTCCTGCATACCCCCCTCAGGGGATGTGCCGGCAACCAAGGTACATGCCCCCGACCGGAATCGAACCTGGGACCCTTCAGTCCGCAGGCCGACGCTCCCTTCACCGAGCCAAACCAGTCAGGGCCTGTTTCTCTTTTTTGACTCAACATTATAGCTCTAAGGTTTATCTGTGTTGTTTCATGTATCAGTAGTTTGTTTTTTATTTATTAATGTAAAGCATTCCAAGGATGAAACCATAACTCATTTACCAATTTTATTATTAATGGACATGTCGGTTTAAGGGTTATTGTGACTAAAAATTGCTATGAACATTCATATATAGAGCGGTTTGAGAGGTGCTATCAGAAATGGATATTTCTGGAGAAGGTGAAGCTTTTTTAATTTTTAAATTAATTTTTTTAAATAAGTAAGATATGACTGGATTAAAAAGCAAAGGAAAAGTTTCTAGACAGAGGGAAGAGTCATAAGGGACGGAATAAGCAAGAAATTGTAGAGAAGTGGGAAGAGAGGAGACTAAATAGGTAGATACTGCCATCATAAATTAAAGGGTCCAAACTCCACTGTGAAGAATTTCAAATATGTAGTCACATAATCAGATTTATTTTTTAAAGAAAAGTATTTCTGATGACAATGTGGAGAATGGATTGGGTGAAGATGATTGGGTGAGATTGGGTGAGATTGGAGATTGGGAGATCTACTGGGAGGTTATTGCAGTAATTTAGTTCAGAAGTGATGAAGCCTAACCTGAGGTGGTGATTAGCGTGAATAGTTAAGAGGGGAAATATTTGAGAAATCTTAAAGAGATAGACTGCTGGGAAGAGACAGGAAAGAATCAAAGTTATTTGACTTGGGGGGTGATTTGACATGGTAGTCCATTCACAGAATTTTTAACATTTTTAGAAAAATTTGGTGAATGATATTGAAAATGCAAAAAGTGAAGACATTTTACAAAAGTGTTGAGGAGGGGCTTGCCATACCAGGTAGCAAAATATTATGTTATGAAACTACTAACCTAAGTCACTATGGTACTCTCCCAAAAAGATTTGAAATTGCCCTAACCGGTTTGGCTCAGTGGATAGAGCGTCGGCCTGCGGACTCAAGGGTCCCAGGTTCGATTCTGGTCAAGGGCATGTACCTTGGTTGCGGGCACATCCCCAGTAGGGGGTGTGCAGGAGGCAGCTGATCATGGTTTCTCTCTCATCGATGTTTCTAACTCTCTATCCCTCTCCCTTCCTCTTGGTAAAAAATCAATAAAATGTATTTTAAAAAAAGATTTGAAATTTATGTATGGTAAATATAGCATAACAATGTTAAAGAACAAGTAACAACTTGGTAGAAATTATTTCAAAATATATAGTAGGAAAAGGGCATATAAATAAAAAAAGACAACAAAACCCATAAGAAAATAGGTAAAGAATATAAAGGACCAATTTATAGATAAAATACAACTGGCAGATGATTCTAAGAAACTGTTAAACCATTGTCTAAGTGGTTATGCCTAAAATTCAAAGAATGAGATAAAATTTTAATGTCTCAGAGTAGCAAAAGGTGAAATACTTAAGATATCAAATGCTGGCTTGAGACCAGGAAAACACTCACATATTGAAGAGAATGTAAATTGTAGCGATCTTTTGGAAAGCAATTTGGCACATATTTTTTGACCTTGAATCTGTTATAGGACCTTATCCTTCAAAAATATTTGTACTACAAAACAAAGATACACTTTCAAGGATACTCATTTCAATGCTGTTTAGAATAGTGAAAAATTGAAATAATCTAACTAGGAGTTTGATTATACATATAGTGGAATGCTATGCATATATTTTTTATAATGTAGCAGGCCTATATATACAAATAATATAAAGATATTTACAATATGTTGGGTGAAAATGTCAAATTTTTAGAAAATAATGTCAGGCATGATCTCATCTTTTACAAATAAAGATTTCTAAAATGCATTATATACTGGGAAATGTGCCAGTAACCAGGGATCTAGCAAGAAGCATGATAGACCAAGTGCCTGCAACTCTAGAGTTAAAAAGTTGTTAGCAGTGATTGCCACTTGGGGAATGAGATAGTTGCGGGTAGAATAGGGAGGATGTTTACTTTTTACATACTTAGACTGTTAACTTTTTGCTGAAAAGTAACTTTCATTTTTGTAATATAAAAATTAATATTTAGAAGAAAAAGTTTTAAAATTTTACATTTTCAAATATTTAAAATGGTGATAAAGCTAATTAATGTTTTTAAGAGTGTGAAGAAATGGGTGCCCTCATACTCTCCAGGTGAGAGTTATGAATTTGCTTAAACATTTTGGAGTGTAATTTAGCAATATATTTTTTAATCTTAAAATTTTTCTTTGAGCTCTGGCCAATTACTTCTGTTGGTTAGAGCATTGTCACAATACACCAAGGTTGCGGGGTTGGTCCCTGGTCAGGGCACATCCAAGAAGCAACCAACGAATGCATTAATAAATGGGAAAACAAATCAATGTTTCTCTTTCTCAAAATTCAATCAATCAATAAAAAATTGCTTTGATACAAAAATTCTACTTCTAGAAACTTATCTTAAGGAAAAATTTTAGATGTATGAAAAAGCTAAAAATATATTCATTGCAGCTTTCTTTATAATAGTGTAAAATTAGCAACATGAGATTCTTAATTAGATTATGGTACATAAACAAAAAATTTTTAAAGAGAAAATATAACTTATTTTAACCTCTGTTCTTTTTTTATATATAAAATATATTTCTTTTATTGATTTCAGAGAGGAAGGGAGAGGGAGAGAGAATTAAAAACATCAATGATGAGAGAGAATCATTAATTGGCTGCCTCCTGCACACCC
>NW_006291818.1:2080758-2086399 GCF_000327345.1 Myotis davidii
ACTCATACAACTTAACAACAGGAAGATAAACAATCCAATAAAAAAATAGGCAAGGGACCTAAATAGACACTTTTTGAAAAATGACATACAGAAGGCTAAGATACATATGAAAACATACTTAAAGTCACTAGTACCATACAGTTTTGATTATTATGGCCTTATAGTATAGTTTGATATGTAGTATAGTTTGATTTAAGCCCATAATTCATATGGGATTCAATTTTGCGTGGGATTATGAGGTAAAGGTTCAATTTCATTTTAAAAATACTGATAGCCAGCCCTAGCTGGTTTGGCTCGGGGGATAGAGCATTGGACAGGGGGCCCAAGGGGCCCAGGTTTGATTATAGTCAAGAGCACATGCCTGGGTTATGGGCTCGATCCCCAGTAGGGGGCATGTAGGCGGCAGCTGATCAATGATTCTCTCTCATCATTGACGTTTCTGTCGCTCTCTCCTCTCCATTCCTCTCTGAAATCAATAAAAATATTTTTAAAAATATGGATAGCCAATTATAACAGCCTGATTATCTTTAGCCATTAATATTCAGTGGCACTGAAATGTTATACCGGAGCCCATAGTAATTCGTGAAAAATTATTGTTAGCACCTTTCCCCAATTCTGCATTCAGTAAAGTTATACTGGTAGCTTGAAATTAGCAAAGTTTGTAATATTTACACATGGAAATCAATTAACAACTACAAACCAAGACTGTTTGGATGGAGAACTGGCTTATTCAAGATGAATGCTTTTTAAAAAAATATTCTAGATTTGGGCAGCGAATATTTTAGTTATGATTGCTGCATCTATGTTAATGAATGAGATTGATCTCAATTTTTTTCTTGTAGTACCCTTGCTTGAATTTGGTATCAAAATTATACTATTGCCCTCACCGGTTTGGCTTAGTGGATGGAGTGTCAGCCTGCGGGATTGAAGGGTCCCAGGTTTGATTCCAGTCAAGGGCATGTACCTTGGTTGCAGGCATATTCCCAGGGAGGTGTGTGCAGGAGGCAGCTGATCTCTCATCGATGTTTCTAACTCTCCCTTCCTCTCTGTAAAAAATCAAATATATATATATATATTTAAAAATTATACTATCATTATAATTTAGTTGGTGAGTGCATTTTTTTTTTTTCTATTCTCTGGAAGTTTGTTGTTTGTTAATCCTCATCCAAAGATACTTTTTCCATTGGTTCTAGAGAGAGTGGAAGGGAAGGAGGAAGTGGGGGAGAGAGAGAGAAATACATTGATTGGTCAGTTGCCTCCCACACATGCTCTGACTGGGCTGGGAATCAGACCTGCAATCTAGGTAGGCGTCCTTGACCAGGTGTCGAACCTGTGACCCTTCGGTGCATGGAGTGATGCTCTAACCACTGAACATATTGCCCAGGCTCTGGAATAGTTTGATTAAAATTGATATGAGCTCTTCCCAGTAGACTTTGCGTGTGGATATCCACTTGTCTCAGTACCATTCATTGAAAAGACTGTTATTTCTCCATTGAATGATCTTGGCACCCTTGTTGAAAATCAATTGGTCACAGATGTATGGGTTTATTTTTGGACTCTCAAGTTTATTTCCTTGGTCTAAGGGCCTATTTTCATACTGGTAACACCCTGTTTTGAATATTGTCGGTTCTTAGTAAGTTTCTAACCAGAAAGTGTGAGGCCTCCAACTTTGTTCTTCTTTTTAAAAATTGTTTTGACTATTTGGAGCCTCTTGCAGTTCCATGTGAATTCAAGGACTGGCTTTTCTATTTTTGCAAAAAAAAAAAAAAAGGCCATTGGCATTTTGAGAGGAATTTTTATTAATCTGTAGATTGCTTTGGCTAGTATTTTCATCTAACAATATTGTTTTCCAATCCATAAACACACGATGTCTTTTCATTTATTTATCTGTTGAATTTCTTTTGGCAATTTTTATATTTATCATTGTACAAGACTTTTACCTCCTTGTTTAAATTTATTCTGGACTACTTTGTTTAGGGATGCTATTTTAAATGGAATTGTTTTCTTAATTTCCTTTTCAGATTATTTGCTATTGGTGTTGTAAATAAATTTACTACTGACTTTTGATTGTTGATCTAATTCAACTTTGCTGAATTAGTATATTAGCTCTATTAGTTATTTTATACATTTTTGGGGGGATTTTTTATATAGTGTACAATGTTAATTTTGAATAGCAATAGTTTTGCTTCTTTTCAATTTGTATGCCTTTTTTTTAATTGCCTAATTGCTCTGGCTAGACCCCCCAGTGTAGTGTTGAATAGCACTGGTGATAGTGATCATCCTTGTTTTGTTTCTGATCTTAGTGGGAAAACTTTCAGTCTTTCACCATTTAGTACAATGTTAGCTGTTTTCCAGGGGTCGTTTTGGTCTACATTGTTTTTATCAACTGTATTTATAATATATCGAGCTTCTTGAGTCAAAAAAATTGTCTTTAATCATTTCTGAAACATTATTACTATCTCATTCATTTTCCCATTCATCATTCAGTATTGCAAGTATTTACTTTTAGATGTTCTCACTGTGCTATTTGCTCATCTTTTTACATATATTCTCTCTTTGGCTTTCGGTGTTGTATTCTGCATAATTTCTATTGTGTCTATCAATTTACTAATTATTTCTTCATATCTGTCTAATCTACTATTTAGTCCACATACTGTTGTATGTTTTTAAAAATTTTTAATAATTATATTTTGCATTTCTTAAAGTTTTTATTGGTTCTTTTACAACTCAGCTAAATTTTTATAAACTAATTTTTGGCTACATTTTCTTCCTTAAACATATTAAATATGCTTATTTTATATTCTATAGCAATAATTTTTATAACTGAAGCTGAAATTCTGACAGTTTTATCCTGCCACTTTTTCACAATAACTTATTCTTTACATCTCATAATATTGTACTATGGATTTGTGTTCCTTGAAATTATCTTAGATTTTTTTTGAGACCTAAGTTGCAGCTGAATTTCTTAAGAGAGATTTGTTTTAATTTCTGCTAAATGTCGGGGCACCACCAACCTAGGACTAATCTGAATGAAAATGTCTGCTTGGCTCAATGGTGAGCATTGGTGAGCAATGGTGAGCAAGAGATCACGGTTCGATTCCCAGTCAGGGCACATGCCCCGGTTGTGGGCTTGATTCCCGTTATGGGGCATGTGGGAGGCAGTCGATCAATGATTCTCTCTCATCATTGATGTTTTCTCTCTCTCTCTCTCTCTTCCTTTCTGAAATCAAATATCTATATATATTTTTTTTAAGAAAATTTCAGCTTGTGTTTTTGGGACCATTCAGATTCTGTAAATTCTGTCATCAAACCCATTTGAGGATGGGCTTTTAGTCTTGAATTATTAAGGATGCCTTATTTTTTGCCTCCTTTTATGGTCAAGACTGAGACAGAAAGTTTTTCACAATATCTTCTTCTGTGGGGTGGATTGATTTTTAGTTTACTCACTGAGGATATTGCTTTTTGAGGATTCCTTGCTTTATAACATAATATATTATCCTGCCTTCTTTGGGCCTACATTTTCTCTTATCTGTCATGCTCAACATTTTTTAAAACTAAAGCTCTAGGCCACCAAAGATTGACGGATACCCAAGGCAGGACCTGATTTATCTCTCAAATCTCTCTAGATTCATGATCTTTCCTTCTTACTCATTATTCTGGCTTCTGAGAATCTCTTTCTTGCATTGTTGATAAATCATCCATGCACCTACAAGATTTTTAAAATTTAATCAGCATTTTTAAGGTATTTTGTGTTGAATTTTAAAAAATTTTGATAGCTAGTATGCCAAGAACTATAAATTTATATTGTTGCTAAATAAGGATAACCTGTACAATATTTAGCCCAATCTTTCCCCTACTCTTAAATGTTCATGTTATTTCAGAGTAAGTATAATAATGAGGTGAACATCTTTATTCTTTGTCTATTTGTTGCTTTTTAACATTTGGATTATTTCCTTGGAATAATTTTTAAGTAGGACTTCTGGGTGAAAAGAAAAACAACCATTCATTTGAAAAAATTTTAGGATGTAGAATCTATAAGACTTGCATGTAGGAGATGAGGCAGAAGAAGGAATCTAGTATGAGACTTAAGTTTCTGGCTTAGGTAACTGGGTAAGTGATGATGTCATTAACTAAGATTGGGGATACAGGTGAAGGTGGGTGTGTGCGTGGGGAATGAAAACAAGTTCAGTTTGGACATGTTGCTTATGAGGTGATAATAGGTCATGTAGGAAGAGAAATTTTTAGTAGGCAGTAGAAATACAGGGCAGAGGCTCAGGAAAGGGTTTATGGCTATTGCTACAGATCTGCCATTCACTCAATTGGAGTTTCTGAATAGATAGGATCCATCAAATATATTCTCAGGGGTCTGTGTGTTCACTTCATTGATTTTTATATTCATGGTTTTATTGCAACAATAATCTGGATCATTTGATGACCACCTTCTAAATATTGCCAACTTACATCAGTGTCCGAATTTGTGTTTATGTTTATAACCTTGCTGGTGCCAAGTATCCCGGAGCCAGGCTTATTAAGTAAATGATGCAATCAGGTCAGGTGAAGACAAAATGGTGTCATCGTGTGCTTGCCCATATGAATGAAGGTTTCATAGTAGTCCCAACAGAGAAAAGTGGTGGGAGAACTGAATCATCACATGATACCCACTTCTATTTAAATTAAAAAGAACCTATGTTATTAGCAACCAGCCCCATAGTCACATTATGAGTTGGCAATTTATTTTCAAGGAAACAGCATAGCAAATTAATGTTTATTTCATATTCTGAGTTTTTTAGATTTTTAGTTTTATTTAATTCATTTTATAAAGATTTAGATATATAAGAACTGTAAGTATAAGGAATTTATATTTAGTTTTATATTTAGGTAAGTTCATAACGTTATAATAAGAATAATTTTGGTCACGTTGAAAACTTAAGAGAAAACTTTTGCTTTAAAAGGCATCTGTACATTATACACAATTGTGTGTGAAAGCTGAGCCATGGATATAAATGAGATTTGTCCAAAGAAAGTACAGAATGAGAACAAAGGAGTGCTTAGAAAACATCAGAAATTCAGGAATGAATGAAGGGAGAAAGAAAAACTTAGAAACCCAATGTTAGGAGGAGAATAAGAAAACCAAAAGAGAAGAGTTCTCAAAAGGATGGAATTGAAATGTCCTTAAAAGGTACAGATAGTCTTTGCCCAAACATTTTTAGTTGAATGATAGTGTCAATAGTCTTATTTTTGAAGTTGAAAGAGTTAATAGGAGGTGAGACTATAGTAGTGAGAGGATACCTTTACCAAAATATGTTTGATTCTGAGGAAAAGAAAGAATGTTTCTGGAATGTCCTTGAACATGTTTATGTGCTAAAAAGGGGTCAATGTTTCCCCTAAAAACAGGAACAAGACAGGGATGCCCCCTCTCATCACTCCTGTTCAACATAGTACTGGAAGTACTAGCCATTGCGATCAGACAAGAAGAAGAAATAAAAGGCATCCAGATTGGAAAAGAAGAAGTAAAACTGTCCTTATTTGCAGATGACATGATACTGTACATAGAGAACCCTAAAGACTCCATCAAAAAATTATTAGATTTAATAAATGAATTTGGCAATGTAGCAGGATACAAAATTAACACCAAGCAATC
>NW_006291818.1:2087937-2091285 GCF_000327345.1 Myotis davidii
ACATTTGTAAAACCTTAACTAATAATAATAATTTAAAAAAGGGGGTCAATGGTGAAAGGGTTCCCGTATATATGAGAAGGAATAATTGATAGGAGAAGGTCTCGAGGAGATAGGACTGAATGTGGTACAGATAACAAATGGCAGGATCGCCCTTGAAAAGCAATGATAATGTTCCTTTGAGATGAGATATGAGGAAATTTAAAAGTGAAAACTGGAGTCATATGTGGTGACTTTAAATTTTCTGTGAAGCAGTGACCAGAGTGACGGGGTGGTAGTAGTTTAAGGTTCAGGAAAACGGTGGTGAAGATATGTAATAGCTGTTATGAGAAATGGGCAGGGAACTTACCAGTAATGCCGAGAACTTTGCGGAACTCTGAATTCTAGTTTTGGCTGTGCCCTAAACTAGCGTTATGAATGGGGCAAGTAATTTAACCTGTCAATATTTGCAGAATGAGAAATTGGTAGTAGGTAATTTCTAAAGAGCTGGCTAGTCCTTAAATCATATAATTTAGAAGTGAGGCACTAAATCCTTTATAATAAATAATCTAACACAATAAATATTTTATTTTTCCCTTTTAAGAGTTACTCTGGAAGCAAACAGAAAAGGGGGGCCATTTTAAACTACATTTTATTTAAAAGTCCACATGGAAAATTAAAAAGCCAGTTAGAATAGAAAGGAAAAGAGGAATGGAAGACTTGTTTTTTCTCCTTTACAAACACGCCAATCATTCACTGAAACCAAACAATAGTCACAGAAAGATGCAGGTACTAGTAGTATAAGCAACAAGATGTGAAAGAAATTGTTGTCAGTATTTTTTTAAAAATATATATTTTATTGATTTTTTACAGAGAGGAAGGGAGAGAGATAGAGAGTTAGAAACATCGATGAGAGAGAAACATCTATCAGCTGCCTCCTGCACATCTTCTACTGGGGATGTGCCCGCAACCAAGGTACATGCCCTTGACCGGAATCGAACCTGGGACCTTTCAGTCCGCAGGCCGACGCTCTACCCGCTGAGCCAAACCGGTTTCGGCTGTGGTCAGTATTTTGTTGGCTTTTAGTTACTAGGAATTTGTAAGTGAATTCCAGCTATGTGTTAAGTTATTGCAAAACTCCAATGAAGAATTGAGGACGATGAGACAGCCTGGAGAAATTTCTTATAACACATTCCACTCTGAAGACTTGTCTGTGGTACATCTTTAAGGAAGGGGTGGCTCTGAATCAACAAAGGCTTACCAAAGACCGAAGATGTAAATCTAATGGGTCCCCTCTCTTGTTCTCGAGAAATCTGTTCATAATTAGACTTCTTAATATTTAAATGTAATTTGCAAATGGAAGTATGAATCAACCAATGTAATTTCTCAAAGATCACATCTGGCCTTATAAAGAGAATTAGGCATTAATCAACCATGGATACCGAACTCTTCCTGCAAGAAAGTTCTTTACATTAAAAGACAACAACAAAGCAATCTGAGTTGTGCTTGAAGTGCCAGAAAATCCGGGACTACATGATTCACTGAGCAGGTCAGCCTGGAATACTTAGGAGCTGCTTGTATGGAGCTGTGCACACCTACCGAACGCCACTGCGTCCAGCTCTTGGCTAACAGCGCCACCTGGAAGGAGAAGGAAATCTCCAGGAGAAGGAAGGGTTCCAAGCCCAACAACCCTTACACTGTTTGTCTATTTACTCTTCTGTTTTTCTCACCAGAATGTGAATTCTTGGTGGGCAGAGAAATCATCAAACTCCGTTTTATCTCCAGAGCCTATGACAGTAACTTGAACATAGTAACTTTCTAGTATATGCTTATAGGATAAATGAATGATATAATATAAACTCTGATTCAGTGTTCCAAATACTTAAAGGCAGAGTGTATAATAATTTCCAAACATTCTTAAAGTATGGGCAGTAATGTTCTTTTCAGTTATGCTAACACACAAAGAAATGGCATCTGGCGTATTTGAAGCTTAAAGAGAATAAATATATATTTCAGAATACATGAATGAGCATATGTTGTTTTGATTATTTCCACACATCTCTTTCCAGGCAAGCTCTTCTGAAACACCATCTTTATTTTGTTATTGCCCTGATTAAGGACCCATGATGGCTTCTAGTAGCATAAGGTGTTGCTTTGGAGCCTTAGGACAATCTAATAAAAAGCAGAGTTTTCAATTAAGTCCAATATTTCATCAGCACATATAGTGGAAATCATACAGAATTGTATTATGAGGGCAAAATTATTAAGTAGTTATCTGAATGCAAGGGATGGAAATTCAACTCAATTTAGTTTAAGCAAAAAGTTAGAAGAGCCCTGACCGGTTTGGCTCAGTGGATAGAGCATCGGCCTGGGGACTGAAGGGTCCTGGGTTTGATTCCGGTCAAGGGCATGTACCTTGGTTGCGGGCATATCCCCAGTCGGGGGTGTGTGGGAGGCAGCTGACCAATGTTTCTCTCTCATCGATGTTTCTGGCTCTCTATCCCTCTCCCTTCCTCTCTGTAGAAAATCAATAAAATATATATTTTTTTAAAAAAGTTAGAAGAAAAAAAAAAGAATGAGAGGAAGAAAGAAAATATTTCTTTGAGTAAATGGGAAGTCCAGGAGATTGCATCTGGCTGAAAGCATCGCTGGATCCAGGGGCTCAAACAATGTTGTCAGACAGAGGTTTTCATTCTTCTGTAAGACTTCTCCTCTAGGAAGGCACCAGGCCCACATCCTTCATGTTTAACCATCTCCAAAGTAGGGGAAGCCTTCCCAATTAACTCCAGAGGGAAAGTTCTGGGGAGGACTCTGCTTGGATTGAACTGGGTGATGCACCCATTTCTCAATCAATACCTGAGTTAAAGTATGGAATACTTTACTTGGGTAAATATAGATCACATGTCCCAGCCTTGTGGCCAAAGGAAGTGGGGATCCCATGATAGCCATTTTTTTCAAGATCACTTGGAATGGAGTAGGGTAATTCTCCAAAGGAAAATGTGTGGCTATTCCCAGAAGGGAAATGTATGGGCGGAAGTAGCTTGTATGTGCAGGTCCGATGAACCAGCTGCCATCTCTCCAGATTGCCCAGGTGTCCATTCTGAATGGCTGGTTTGCATGCTGTACATTATTAACTACTTTGAATAACCCTAACCCTAACCCTAACCCTAACCCTGCATGAATATCATCCCTGCATGATAGCATGTCACCAGCTATGAGTTAAAAACAACACGTATAATGCAACATGAGCACTGTTGAACACATAAAAAGGACATTTATCTTTATGGAACAAAAAATTACTTTGCACTTAAAAACAATTTTTGACAGGGTATTTTTCAGAGCCTGGTCAGATTTGGAAAAGGGACAGAGACT
>NW_006291818.1:2091314-2097606 GCF_000327345.1 Myotis davidii
ACCCAGCGTCCTTTGTTTTGTTTATGTGTATGTAGTCCATGAAATATTTATATCATATTATCACTCTCCCCAATATCTAAAAGTGGTTTGACTTTCTGGTGACAGGACTGACTACTCATGTCAGTAGTGAGCTTAGGGAAATATACTCCAAAGCAAAGCTAAGTCCCAAGTCCCTAAGATGCCCTTCAAAAGCAGTCATCCATTTAATTTGATCTATTAAACAAACTTAGCAGTTGGAATGCCCACACAGTGAGACCGGCTGCTTAGAGATGGAATTTTGACTTTAATTGGAATCTTCTGTTCTTTATTAGACAACCATACATTTCCAATTATACACACCATCTTCATTTCAAATATGGATTTATAAAACCTTAGGAATTCTCATTCTTAACAATAGATTTAGGAATAAAAATAAGCTCTTATCATGAACATATATGAGGGGTTTTCTTTTCTCTTTCATTCCCCCCCCCCATTTTTGCCATACCCCAAAGGTCATTGATAACTCACCAAGCATCCACTTTATATCTAGAGCTGTGTTAGCTACTTGGAGCTATTAAAAGGAACTTTGAAAAACAATCCCTGTCCTTAAAGAACTTAAGTAATGTATTTCAGGGGGAAATATTAACATACCTGGAACAATCAGGTACAATTAAATGACTACTTTGCTGTTTCTACTAATGATATAATGACTTCCCCTCCATTTCAGTCTGTTGACATTTTACCCAATCTTCAAGGTCTGTCTCCATAACTTTCCTTAATTTAGCTTGATGTGATTGCTTGAATGCAAAGTGGGGCTCACACTCCTCTGAAACACCCACCTAAATACTTGACACTTGAAAATGTCGTTAATAGCTGCAGTCCAGGCTCTGTGGCCTGGTAAGGAGCCCTGAACGCCTCTCCTGCCCTACCTCTCCTTGCTCTTTTATTTGCACACTCTTTTGAAGACAAATCAAATCCTGACCCCAAACCTGGTTTAATAAACAAAGCAAAGCAAAGACAAAGTTACCAAATGCTGTGAATTCCCACATCTAGTCTTCAATGCCTAGAATAGCCCTTTCTCGTCTCTTTCTCCCAATTTAGCTCCTGATAAATTCCCTCTCATCCATTAAGCTACCTCAGCCATAATTCTCTCAATGAGGTCTCTTCCCTTTCCATCCACTGCGATGTTATCTCTGTCTTTTGTCATTTTATGATTCTGGGAGGCAGTGATTTGCTTTCAAGTCTGAATTCCCCTTTTCAGACTCTTAGCCCCTTGAGGGTAGCACCATACTCTACTTATTTTGGAATCCTAAATGCCTCGTAGGAATGTCTGGCATGTAGCAGGTCCTTTGTTATGTTTTCCTGAAATGAATTGGATCGCATTGAACTAACTAAAAGTATAGAGAAGACCCAAGTAGCTGAAGATCCTAACTGAGCCCTGGGTTTTATGTCAGTGTTGAATTGGAGAGAAAAAAAACACACAAAACTTACAGAAGGGGGAAATGACAGGAGCCATGTGCCAAAGGGAAGAATGAGCCTGGCAAAAGCTGGGGACAGTGGATGGTCATATCTGGCTGGAGTGAAGGCTACAGAGTAGGGAGTATTGGGAAATAAAGGTCAGGAAGGCCAGGTAAGGCCATGTTTTGAAATACTTAGAATGTCAAGCAGAGGAGGTGAAACATGATGCAATAAGTTCTGCAATTCAAGAAAAGAAAAACTTAGAAATATTCCAACTATTTGTTATGTGCACAGTGAGCCTTATCCCTTCCACAGTCCCCTATTTCAGAACTGACCATATTGTTACTATTGTTATGTGACTGGTCCCAATTGGCCTTAAGTCATCTGAGCATAATAGTGTGGTGGTTTGAAGTAGGGTGTGATGCACTGGGAGTCAGGAACCCTGGAGTTGAATTTCTGCTCTGGCACTAATTTATTACCTGACATGGTGAAATAGCTGTACTGCTCTAATCCCCAGTGCTCTGATCTGTAAAATGAAGGCAAAGGTGGGTGACATGATTCATGAGGTCCCTTTGATCGCTAGGAGCTAATTTATTAATCTATCTTTGCCCCATGGTTTTACTTGGTCATTTATTTACCTGTTTTCTGGGTATCAGCGTTGCTTTATTAGACTGATGTCCACAGTCCCACAGTCTGCTCTTCTGAGACCATCCTTTGAGGTCTGGATCAACTTGTCAACCTAGAAATCCCACCCCCACCTCCACTCTCCCTTTGAAACCCAGATCCAGTCCTACAACTTTTTTCAAACTTTCCCTAACCTCTCCGGGTCTCCAATATTTACCTGCTTGCTTTTGGTGTTTAAAGATACTTCGTCTTGAGTTATTCTTTTTCTCATAATGGCTACTCTCTCTCTGATTAGCTTGTAAACTTCTTAAAATAAGGAACTGTTTCATGCAATATTTGTTAATCGCCTACCCTACCCCAACCCACTCTCCTCCAGCACAAAGCTAGGCACAAAATAGACATTTAATAAGGTTCTTGAATATTGAACTAAATGATGTACAAGGAATATTACTAAAAGTGGAATAACCAAACCATCAAAAGGACATCTGTAGGGTTTGGAGTTGAAATCATGTAGCGTATCGACGATTTTACAGATCAGGGTCTGTACCCAGCGAAAGACTTTTAAAACAGGGCGATGTGTGCAGTTTCTGGTCTGTGGGCTTGGTTTGAATTAAAGAGTGGGTGGTATTACAGCCAACTCAAGGCAAAGAAAAAACAGAGAACTGTTTACTGAGTGACTTTGCCGTTGGACGTGTCCCAACTGCAGCTTGAGAACATGGGGCAGAGTTACCACCCTGCTGCCACAGCCTCTGCCAACTTGGATGAGAAGCAGTGAAGTTGACCTGCCTTTTGGCTCTGGAACAAGGCAAGGGAGTGCACCAGCAGGCATGGGAAGGGAGAAGTTGTGAAATGAAAGATATAAAAAAGAGATGAGTCTGATCCTCCTCCCTCGTTTCCCCCTCGATGCCCAGTCTCTCTCCTGCCACCGCGATACCTGGAAAGTGGAATACACCAGATCTTCGCACTTTGCCTCAGCTGGGGCATGAGACCCCGGGGATCTATCTGAGTGGGGTCACAGGAGGCAGTGAGAGTCAGTTATTTTGAATTGTTTTGTTTCCTAAAGTGACCCTAAGTTAAGAAGTTTGAAAATACTACTCTGCTGAGGCAATTAGCCTTTAAACAACCTAAAAACAAGTTTTAAAAACTCAACGCAGAATATAAGAGGAAAGATGACTGTTTCAAGTACTTGAATTCTAGATCTGGTAGTATTGGGGCTCTTTTGATTGCAAATTAGCTAATGGAAAGAAAACATCTGAGGTTAAAAACTCCAAATCCTGCTTTTGCTCTCAAATTGCCTCTGGCTGTCTCTGGTAGGAAAGTCTAGAAACTATGGATTCATTGTACACGACCCCCCCACCCCTCCCAACAGGCTCCAAGGCTGTTGGTGTTTGTAACAGAAGAACTCAGCAATGAGTTGATTTGTCTTACTGTGTGCGGAAAATGTAGGAATAACTCCCATGTGTCATCAACCACTTAGTCAGCACTTAGATCCTTAGCAGGGAAATGTTAAGATTTATTAGGGAAAGTATCCGTCATCCCATATAAATAGATGCACAGTTAAAGCAGATGCAGCAGGCCGGGTGTATATTTCTGTGTGACTAATCATAAGGAGCTTATTATCAAGAACTATTTGGAAAAATCAGTCATTTTGGGAAGATGCCAGACATCAGGATACACTTACTTTTGTGCAAAATATTCCTCAAAACAGTAATTTAGGTTTTAAAGTGCATTGTAGGTGTAGGAATCATTTTAATTAATTTTTTGTTTGTTTTGTTAATCCTCACCTGAGAATATTTTTTTCATTGCTTTTTAGAGAGAGTGGAAGGGAGGGAGAGAAAGAGAGAGAGAAACATCCATGTGAGAGAAAGACATCAATTGGTTGTCTCCCATATGTACCCCAACCTGGGGCCCGGGGATCAAACTTGCAACCAAGGTACATGCCCCTGACTGGCAATCAAACCCGTGGCCCTTTGGTGTGTGGGCCGATACTCCAACTGCTGAGAAACACCAGTCAGGGCTAATTAAAATTTTCTTTTAGTTTAATTTTTCACTTTTGAGAAAATATAAGTAAGTCATTAAAGTAGCCCAATAATAGAAAATGGTACATAAAGTAGGTCTCTTTTCTACGGCTCAGTCTCCACCCAGTCTCCTGCCCTTTTAGGGGCCATCATAGTTGTCAATTTTTTTGTATCATTCAGAAATATTCATTATGAACAAGCTGATCTTTCCCATCAATTTTTTAAAAATATATTTTTATTGATTTCAGAGAGAAAAGAAGAGGGAGAGAGAGATAGAAACATCAATGTTGAGAGAGAATCAGTGATTCTGATGCCTCCTGCACATCGCCTACTGGGGATTGAGCCTGCATATGTCCTGATCGGGAATAGAACCATGACCTCCTGGTTCATGGGTCAATGTTCAACCACTGAGGCACGCTGGCTGGGCTTTCCCTTCAATCTTTACACACACGGTGGTAGTCCACTCTCCATATTCTTCCACAGTTTAATCTTTTCCTTAACAATGTACCCTGGGTACCCTGGAAATCATTCCTTATCAGTCTGTGCATATGGGCCAGACTCATTGTTCTTCACAGATTTAACTGATGTTGACATCTTGCCATAATGGCTTCAGGGTTTTTTGCTTTGTTTCAACATTACAAATACATTTAACCACAACCCCTACTGCCCAATTCCCCTTACTCTGGGCCCAAAGGTAATCACTCTCCCAAAATTAGCATGTATCCTTCCTGCCTTGTTTTTATATATTTGGCATATACATATTTAGTATTTCATTGTGTGACTCTGGCACCCTTTATGTATTCACGGAACTATTTTTGAACATTTAGGTTGTTTCCAATTCTTTTGCTGTTAAAAACAATGCTAAAATAAACATTCTGTTCCACGTCTCCGTAGGACATATACCCACAGTGAATTGCTAGATCATAGTGTATGTACATACCAACTCCATATATTACAACATTGCTTTCCACTGTCGTTTTTAACAATACACATTCACACCAACCAGGCTTAAAAAAATCTCTCTCTTTCTTGGGCACATTCTTATCAATACTCAGGCTTCTCAGAATTCTAAGATGTTCCCAATCTGATAGGGAGCCAAGTTAAAAACCATAACCTTTTAACTTGCATTTACTACTGAAGATATATTTTGTTCTGTTTTTGGCTATTTAATTATCTCCCATAATTAGCAATTGAGATCGTTGGCATTTCCTACCATATTACTCATTTTTCCTTGTTGATCTATGGGGGTCATTTTTATGTTCTGGATACTAATACTCAGTAATATGTATTTAACTTCTCCAAGCCTATGACTTGCATTCTCACTGTTTCTGGTGTCTTTTGTCAAATGGAATGTTAATATTTGAATGTGTTCAAGTTCTCAGTGTTATCATTTGTGCTTTTGGTGTTTTGTTTAAGAAGTCTAAACAAATGTAGTGAAGACATTCTCCTTACTTCTTTTTAACTTTAAAGATTGTCCCCCATTATTTAAGTTTTTAATCAGTGTGGGATGTATTTTTGTCATGGCATGAAGTGTAATCTAAAAACTTTCCCCCTGGATCTGGATCTGTACTGGTTATGGCCAGTTGTCTTAGCACCATTTAAATAAAGGTCACTACTCCCTGCTGATATATAAAGCCATCTCTACCCATATCAAGTTTCTATATATGTATAGATCAATATGGATTTATTCTGTTCATTCTGTTCCTTTGGCCAAGTTTTATATCCTTGCCCAAATACCACACTGTTTAAATAACTATAGCCTTATAAATAACCTAGTAGATCAAATTTCTACTCCTTAGTTTTTTGTTTTTCAAAAATTTATTTGCTAATCTTATCTCTTTAATTTTCCATGTGAACCTAGGGTAGGATTGTTACATTATTTAAAAATTCTTATTTGGATTCTGATTGGAATTAAAATGGATTCATAGATCCATTATAAATTCATGGGGGGGCGTTACAGAATTTAATAATTATATCTTTCAATCATTCAGTGTCTCATCATTTCTCCAGGTCATTTTTTATGTAAATATTATAATTTTCCCCAAACAAGGCTTGTATGCATTTCATTGATTTTGGCCTAAGTATCTACTGTAAATGAGAGATTACACACACACACACACACATACACACACACACACACACATTATATGTATTTTAAGCTAAATTTCCTTATAAATACTGCTTAAGCTGCATACCACATATTTTGGCAATAG
>NW_006291818.1:2097867-2107269 GCF_000327345.1 Myotis davidii
TACACACACACACACACACACATACACACACACACACACATTATATGTATTTTAAGCTAAATTTCCTTATAAATACTGCTTAAGCTGCATACCACATATTTTGGTACTAGCGTTTTCATTATCTGAGCAGTGCTAAACAGTTGGTAATTTCCATTAATTTTCTATCTCAATGATTAGAAGTTTCTAAAATGAATAGAGAGCAATGTAAATATTATACTGATTTCTAATTTTATTACATTGTTGCCAGAGAACATGTTTTATATTATTTGGGGTCATTGGGTATTTGTTTGAAATTTATTTTTTGACTTATTATAGTCAGTTTTAAAAAATGTTTCATGTGTGCTAAAATGTATTTCTTGTAATTTGAGTATAGGATTACTTATGTTGTTTACATCTTCTACAGCTGTGTTGACAGATTAATACTTACACACACACACACACACACACACACACATTTGAGGTTCCAAATTTCTTCAGTGTGAATTCACCTATTTATCTTTGTATTCTTACGTCTTAAAGTTTTTAAAATTGACACTGTTTATATGAGTTTAATTTTTATTAATATTTTTCTAAGTAAATTTTATTTTGTTTATATTTCTTTACATGATGACCTCCTTATCATCATGTTTTAGGTGTGTCTCTTACAAAGCACTACATGATTGAATTTTTAAAAAATCCTTCTGAGAATCTCTCTGTTTTCATAGGCAAGTTCAATATATTAATATTTACATGTACTTTGATTATTGATTTTATTGGACTTATTTCTACCATTTACATTGTTTTCTCCTTACCATTCTTTAATTTGATTCTTTTTTCCTCTTCTATACTTTCTATTAGGTTACCATAGTTTTTTAAATTTATTCTTCCCCTTTCTCTCTACTGGAAGTTTACTATCTGCCTAGGGTTGGGATTAAAATTTTAAAAGTCCCCTGTGAGTAAGTAAAGCCCCAGGCCTCTATACTACTTTCCCAAGCTGGGTAGGCTGGACTTGTCTACTTCTTTTCTTCATGACAGGAGTAGCTCTTCAAGGGTCTTTCTCCGAGGACATCTCTTGGGTCCCTAGAATTTTTGTCTCAGGTTGCTCATGGAGATCCTTTATGCAGCTTCTGAACTTGAACAGAGAAGGTGGCCTAGACCTGGGCTGGGCGCAGGGCCAGGACTTCTCTGCCCAAGGCTAGGGGTCAACATGAGATACAAGAGTGCCTGAAGAAAACCCTGAACAAGAACTACTTATACCATTAAATGAATCAGAGGGTCAACTCACCCTAAACCCACGGTGGCTTTGTTTTTTTCTTCATTCTGAAAGTTTTTTTCTTTTGAGCTCAGCTGTTTATTTAAAAATTATCTCTGTTGCATTTTAACCAGCATTTTCAGGGGTAGACACCAATCTGCTACATCTAAAAAGCTGTGGGAGTTAATTTACTTATCTTACAGAATGTTTATAGGCTCCAAGACTGTTTCCCTCAGTTTCTGTTTAGTCAACTTACAAGTAGACTCTTTTGTCTTGCTCCTTGGCAATGGTGATTCATTTTGAAGTTCTGAGTTGCTATTGTTCTGGCCTTTCCCCAAATGCCCTTGTCTCTCAGACTGGAGGCAGGTAAGCTCTCCCCCGGCACAAGCTCCTGGACACCATGCTGTGTTAACATCCACGGTCCAGGCAGGGAAAGTGGACGTTCTTCTCTGTAGTGAAGTTCCTGGGTGTGCGGTCTTTCCTCCATCCTCCAGCACTTTCTACAGTGATGGCCCCGACAGACCTCAGCCTTCCTGGCTGGGATGGAAACATACCCGGTTGGAAGCAGCTGCCAGGCCCACACCTTCCAACAGTGGACTTTCCAATACAACATCTTGGGGCCCTCATTTCCTATCACTACTTTCTGGCTGGGTGGCTCCCTTCAGCCACAGGCATTCCGCAAGCAGCTATCTGAGTTAACATCTGAGCTTGGCCGTCACTGCTGCAGCTGTAGCCCTGGCAGTGCTTCCGATGAGTAAATTCCCCAGTGAGCCTGCAGAGCTGCCTTGATTTCTCTTCCAGGTAAAATTATCTTAGAACAAAACCAACTTGTCTTTATAGATGTGAGACCGATGCAGTTACATTGGGCCCCACACTCAGAAAAGCTGGTACTGGGGTTAATGCTGTGCTGTTGCTCTCTTGAAATTTTTAATAACTTTGAATAAAAGTTCAAAAATTTTATTTTGTACTACATTCCACTACTGTGTAGCCCCCTCCTTAAGAGAAAGTGATGCTTGAAGAAGTGGGTGAGGCTTACTGACTAATTCAGCTTCTTAGGAGCTCGGGGCAATAAATGTTGAGAGTAATTGTTTAAAATATATTTTCGGATGTAGTGCCATATCCTGCAAAAAATATGGGAAGCTTCCAAGCAAATAAAACATTTTAGTGTCCAGGAAAGGGAGAAAGGTACAACCCTAGAAGAGCTGTCCAAATGAACTTTCTGCAATGAGGTTGATGATCTGTATCTTCACTGTCCAGTATAATGGCCACTAGCCACATGTGACCAAGGACCTGATGTCTACATTTTAATTATTTTAAATCTAAATAGCCTTATGGGGCTATTGGCTACCATGTGGGACACTGTAGCTCTAGAAAAACACAGTAATTTCTGACCTTCTGTGGTTTGAGTGTATCTTGCATTGATTCAACATCAAGATTTAACATTAAACTTTGTCAAGAAAGGATTTTCTAACTTCAGATTTAAGGCCTATTTGAACTGGGTGGGAGAACTCAAATTACAGTGGGTTTTTTTCTTAAGTGTAGGAAGATATCCTTTCCACTCATGAAAGCCAGGGCATGTGGCTCACTGACAAGGGAAATGTTACGTGGACAAATGAATTGCCTAGAGACTGCCCCTTTCAGCTCTAAGGAATTATGAAAGAAATAGAGGAGACAAGGAAGAGGCAAGGCAGAGGCCAGAGTCCTGGCAAGGACCGGTGGTAGAAGGTGCAGTGGGAGATGCGTTGATAGATGACCTTGAGCCATCCCTCCTGGGCCTGGGTGTACAAGTGACCCTGCAGGTTCCATGTGTTATGATGAGACATAGTCTTGAGAGCACAGACATAGAACAGAGGGCTCCGGTCAAAGCAAAGTGGCAGCTCAGGAGGAACTTTGAGAAAGCCAGGAACACAAATTTCAGAGACAGACACGACTTTATCTCAAAAAGCCACCCAGGAAAACTATACTCCAGTTATCAGTCCAGGGAACACAGAATCCAGCCCTCCATTATCCACCGATGAAGATCCAGGTAATACCACCTCTGTGGCCATGGATCATTAAAACTCTTACAGGCCGCAGTACACACGATGTTATCTTAGAGGAGAACAAGGAGGTGGAAAGAAAGTTTGAAAGCCTCAACATTTTACCCAAAGAAATTCAAGAAAAATAACGTAAAGGGGTTGTCTGAATTATTGAACTGAACCCCGTTTAACTGAGTGGGATAAGTGTAGGGCTCTTTTGCCTATTTCCTATGGATGTGCAGATGAGTTACAGAGAAATAAAGAAGCTGCACTTTCTTTGCACAGAATGAATGAATTTGTGACCCCACTACAAACATGTATGACTTTCTGCCAAGCCATTTATGGACAGAAATTCTATTCATGTTATAGTGGCAGAGGTAGAATATGTGGCAGGGGTGGGGCAGGGATGCTAACCTGCTCTCTTGAGCCTAGGAGCCACATCATGACAGAATTAGCCTCTCATTTCATAGAGAGATGCCTTTTCTTCAAAGACACTGGGAACCTGACATGGGAGGGTCATTTGGAAGTTATCTGAAAGGCAGTTTTTTCTTAGCACCTCCTGGGATATAGAGGAGGTTGTACATATGCCAGCCTACTTGTTCAAGAACTTTGAGATCCATGGGAGAGGGGCAGTCTGGCACATTATGGTGTCATTTTTCCTGTGAAGTGCCCTACTCATCTCCTTGTGCTGAATGAGTCACATCCGGGATGAAGGAGGCAATATCTATGTGGACAAAATCCTAATATAGTTATCTGGATCTAACATCCCATCAGTCCCCTGTCCATACAGTCCTCTGCGGGCTACAACACCACCTACAGGCCAACCCTGAAAAGTACAAGTCCAAAAAAATGGAAGAACTGGTTTCTATTCTGTACAGCCAAGATGTCTCTCTGCATTGTCCTTCAAGTATTCAAGGTTCTAGAGTAAGAACCCATATGGTTCATCAAATATATTTATCAATTTCTGGAATTCATTATAAAATTAATTACACATTTCTTCTCCTTGGCTGTTTTAATAACTGACATCAAAAATGCAAGAGGTTTTTTTGGGGGTGGGGGAGGGGGTTTCAGAGGCAGATGCAGCCAGACTTCAAATAAGCCTTGCTTAATTCCTCCACTTTCCCCTAACCTTCCTGACCCAGCTCAGAGGACCCCAGCTCTTGTGTATCCATTGCTTAGATTTCTTTCTCTGGGAAATTGGCCTTTGGAAAAATTCAGTTGCTCATCCTCCTTGGGAACACAAATCACTTGTCATAGAAGCTCAAGTGGCTAAGATAAATGCAGAAAGGTCACTAATGTCACATTTTTCAAGCACTTTGGATTTACCATATCATACCCAACCCTGGAAGCTACAGGGAAGACTACAGCACTAATCCTAGAAATCATCTGGCTGGGAATTCTGAGGGCAACCAGTCCTAGCCATTATTAATTTATAATCAGGCACAGACAGGGGACCACACGATTGGATTTCTATGATGTCTAGGTGTAAGGGGAATAAGGTGACTAAGAAGGAGCTTTAAGTTTATATTCTGAGCTACTGGATTGTCTTAATCCATTTATGCTGCTAAAACGAACTGCCACAGACTGGGGATATGAAAGCTTACACATAACAAGATCTTACTGTTTATAGTTCTGGAGGCTGGAAGTCTGAGATCATGGAGGCAGGACGGTCACCTTCTGGTGAGGGTTTTGTAGCTGGCCCCCTCTCGCTGTGTTTTCTCATGGTGGAAGGGGTTAGGGAGCTCTCTGGAGTTCTTCTCTCAGGGCACTAATCCCACTCATGAGTACTCCATCCTCAAGACCTAAGTACTTCCTAAAGACTCCACCTACTAATACAGTGACTTTTGGGGGTTAGGATTTGACATATGAGTTTTGGGGAGACTTTACCATAGCATGGATGAATGGTAAAGCCAGTAGCTGCAGTAGAAAACTGGGGGAGAAAAAAATTGGGGAGATAAGATTATGTTCTAAGTAAATGTACTTCTTACTAAATGGGATTCAGGGTGAATATTTACTTTCCTACATAATAAGTGAGGCTGCTTTAAAAACAACAACCCGTGTGTTGAAAGCCAGACACCTAGTTTGTCTTTTGCCATGAATGACTCAAAATGACTAAGGAAGTTCTTTGGAAGTACCTCAGAGCTCTTTTTACAAATAGAGTGACTAACCATCTCGGTTTATCCAGGACTAAAGGGTTTCCCAGCATATGGGACACCCAGTTTGAAAACTGAGACTGTTTTAGGCAAACTTTTCTGGTTTACCCAGAACTTAGGGAGATTTCAGTCCTAAAACTGGGAGAGTTTCGGGCAAAATGGGTTGAGTTTGGTCACCCCATTTATAAACTACACAAGAACTGCCAGCTTGTTGCTTTATAGTCATAACCATATTACTCAACATGATCCCCTCCTTATTTTATAAACTTGGACCTAAATGCCTTTTGGCTGTTTCAAAAGATCAAATTTATATTCCCCAAACAAATATGTGACAGCACTCGGAATAGTCTGAATTTGGAAAGCAATTTGAAACAGCTTTTCCCTCCCTCCCCCCCTCCCTCTCTCCTCCCTCCATTCCTCTCTCCTTTTCTTCCCATTCTTGCCTTTTCCTGTTTGGGTCACTGTATGAAAGTACATAGTATCCGTGGTAGACATGGCAGACTCTTTCTTTGACCAAACTTCAGTCAGGCTCCTCTGAGTCCTCTTCTCTTCTAGGTCTTGACCCTGGCCCCATCTTACCTTTGGCTTGTCTAGCCTGGTTTTAGCAAAAATCCTTCTAAGTCAGTTTAGCAAGAATCCCCCTACCCTTGATCACCCTCAGTATCTGATCAAATTCTTCATTTTCCACTCTTAATATCTGATCACTTTGGCCTACCTACAGCAAGAATCCTATTAAGTTAGTCTGTAAGGATCCCCTTCCTCTTAATGTCTCCTCTGAGTAATTTTTGATGCACTGACCCCCTCACTCTGCTCATTGACTATACATCCCCAGCTGTCTTTGTAATCTCTCCCCTAGTGCAATGCTGTTATTGCGATAGTTCTGAGTAAGGTCTTCCTTACTATTTTAATAAGTGTATGAATAGTTTTTCCTTTACCATTTATGGTGCCATAACTCAGATAGGATAGATTCTTCATTGGACACCTGGACCTTTATCCAGGACCCTAAGTGTGCACTTTTGAAGCATTCGTTTCACTCCTGACCGGTTAGGGATCCACTGGTTAGTCCAACTCCCGGGCCAGAGCTCTGGATAACAGTCAGTTCATGCCTGGTAAGGCCAGATTTTGATTCTTAAGATTCTGAGTATACTCTCTGAGGCAGAGTCAGAGTCCCAGGACTCTTTGGTTAAAAGATACCTGTTTGAGCAAGTATCTTCCAGAATGGAAGTCTTCTTGGATCTTTTGAGTAGGATTTACCCCCTTACTCTTGAGTGGGAAATTCCTGACTCTTAAAAAAAAATTATTGATTTTTAAGAGAGAAAGAGAGAGAGAGAGAGGAGAGAGAGAGAGAGAGAGAGAGAGAGAGAGAGATTAATTTGTTGTTCCACATATTTATGCATTCATTGATTCATTGGTTGATTCTTGTATGTGCCCTGACTGAGGATCAAACCCAAAACCTTGGCATATGGGGACAACACTCTAACCAACTGAGCTACCCGGCCAGGGCCTGAGTCTTTTTGAGGCCTCTACTCTAGAAGCTGGGTTAGAATCCCAAGCTTCTTTGTTTAAAGTACCATGAGTTAAGAACCCAGGAGCTTCACAGTAGACTGAAACCCCTTTCTCATACTCCTGCTGACTATGTACTCCACCACCACAGCACTAACTCTGTCCCCTTCCTTCCTTCCTTCCTTCCTTCCTTCCTTCCTTCCTTCCTTCCTTCCTTCCTTCCTTTTTTTATTATTTTTTATTGTCTAAAGTTTTACATATGTCTCCTTTTTCCCCGACTGACCCCCACCCCCAGCCATTCCCACCCCTTTCTTGTTAGAATGATTTTATTAAGGATAATTTAGAACTTCATATATCTTCCATAAGCTGGTTCCTCAAAGACAGCATGGAGCTTCCTCAAAAAATTAAAAGTAGAACTACCATATTGGTCTGCTCTTAATAAGAGATTATAAAAGACTTTTCTTTACCTTTTAAATAATCCTCCTAGAAAATAAAGATACTGTGTTTTATCAGAACAACTTCCTCTGCTTTATGTTAACCTTTATTGTGTCCTTAATTATTTAAGAGAATCAAGTCCTCTCATTTTTAAAAAGTTAGCTTTTTTATTGTTGTGTAATCTCCTCTATTTACTATTGTATTTTATTTTTTGTTGAGGGAGAGAGAAACATTGATTTGTTGACCCACTTATTTATGCTCTCACTGGTTGATTCTTGTATGTGCCCTGACCAGGCATCGAGCCTCAAACTGCAACCTTAGTGTATTGGGACGATGCCCTAACCAACTGAGCTGCCCAACCGAGGCCTACTTTTGAATTATTTTATTGTCATTTTGTGAAATAGGTAGCTAAGTGTTGTTTCACAGTTACTTAGGATTATATTTAGTCAAGTATTCAAACCTTTTTAAATTTTGGACAATTTTGCTTTCCCATAATCAAATCCTGAATGAAATCTTGATCTTGAACTGATTTTGAGACTTCTCAGATGGCCCTTGGAAAATTTCAAAGGATTTTTTATTTGCATCTTGTAAAAAGATATGCCAAAAATAATTAGGTTTACTAGTATTTGATATATTCATTTGCATGAAAACCATTGTCAAATGAGAGATGATTTAACCTTCTATAGGTTGTATTTGTTGGTTTATTAAAAAAATAAGGTTATATTTGTACAGATAAAATGTTAACATAAATATTTCAGAAATTATATAAAATTTGTCAATATTTTTGCTGTCCATTATATGTTTTAGTGTAATGTTATTAGTCATAATTCCAGTTATTTTATCTTTTATCATTATTATTTTTTGTTAATTTTTACCCGAGGATAATTTTTCCATTGATTTGTAGAGTGAGAGGAAGGGGAGGAGAGAGAGACAGAGAGAGAAAATGAGAGAGAAACACTGATCTGAGAGAGAGACATCGATTGGTTGCCTCCTACATGTGCCCTGACTGGGGCTGTGGATGATAATTGCAACCCAGATACGTGCCCAGGAATCAAACTTGAGACCCTTCTGTCCACAGGCCAACACTCTAACCACTTAGCAACACCAGCCAGGGTTCCAGTTATTTTAAAGGATGTACGCCACAGAAATAGCCAAATCCCCTTGCCAATTGAATCATTTTTATAATTAACTAGTGGCCTGGTGCACAAAAATTTGTGCACTCGGGGGGCATCCCTCAGCCCAGCCTGCCCCCTCTAACAACAGTCTGGGAGCCCTCACAGGATGTCCTACTGATGTCCCTGTGAGGAGCGGGCCTAAGCCGAAGTCTGGCCTCCCTCTGTGGAAGGCAACTGGCCAATCAGGTATATAGATACTTTCTGAAGGCAGCACAGACTCCTTCCTTATTTCTTTCCTCTGTGGTTGGAGAATAGGGGACTAAAAGGTGGAGACAGAACTGTGGCTGGGCCTGGGGCTCTTGTACCTTGCCTTGCCCCCAGCCCCCGCCTGCTGGCCGATCGCATACGGAGTGGGCTCCAGTGTCTCTCGTAGGTGGGCGAAGCGATCGCCACCACTTGCCTTGGCCCCAGCCCCCACCCGCCCCGGGATGGCACATGGGAGTGGGCCCCCTGTCTCTGGTAGGTGGGTGAAGCAATCGGCACCGTTTGCCTTGGCCCCAGCCCCCGCCAGCCTGCAGATCGCACAGGGGAGTAGGCCCGTGTCTCCGGTAGGCGGGGGAGGGCTCTGGTGTAGTGATCAGCACCCCTTGCCTTAGCCCCTGCCCCCCACCCATGGCACACAGGGGCCTGGATGGCGGCTTGCGCTGTCCTACCCTGCCTTCAGTATGCAAATTAGCCGCCATCTTTGTTAGCAGTTAACCGCCATCTTAGTTGGCAGTTAATTTGCATATCGCCCTGATTAGCCAATGAAAAGGGTAGCAGTCGTATGCCAATTACCATGTTTCTCTTTTATTAGTGTAGATACCCATGTAACCACCACTCAAAACAACATATGCAACATTTTCATCACCCCTTAATTTCCCTCCTGCCCTGTCCAGTTTTCCTGT
>NW_006291818.1:2108774-2116023 GCF_000327345.1 Myotis davidii
GCGGAGGCACAGGCCATGCGGTGCAGCCTAGGGTGCTGGTGGCTGCGAGCCTTCTCTCCCTCCCTGAAGTGTGGGGTGGGGTTGCAGCAGCTCACAGCCACCCTTGGGCACCATGCATGGAGATGCCACTTTCCACTGAGCCACTGTCTGCCTTGGCCCCAGCCCCCGCCCACCCCCGGGTTGCACACAGGAGTGGGCCCCTGTCTCTCATAGGCAGGTGAAGTGATCGGCACTGCTTGCCTTGCCCCCAGCCCCCGCCTGCTGGCCGATCGCATACGGAGTGGGCTCCAGTGTCTCTCGTAGGTGGGCGAAGCGATCGCCACCACTTGCCTTGGCCCCAGCCCCCACCCGCCCCGGGATGGCACATGGGAGTGGGCCCCCTGTCTCTGGTAGGTGGGTGAAGCAATCGGCACCGTTTGCCTTGGCCCCAGCCCCCGCCAGCCTGCAGATCGCACAGGGGAGTAGGCCCGTGTCTCCGGTAGGCGGGGGAGGGCTCTGGGGTAGTAGGCGGGGGAGGGCTCTGGTGTAGTGATCAGCACCCCTTGCCTTAGCCCCTGCCCCCCACCCATGGCACACAGGGGCCTGGATGGCGGCTTGCGCTGTCCTACCCTGCCTTCAGTATGCAAATTAGCCGCCATCTTTGTTAGCAGTTAACCGCCATCTTAGTTGGCAGTTAATTTGCATATCGCCCTGATTAGCCAATGGGAAGGGTAGCAGTCCTACGCCAATTAGATAGGATTATCATCACATCTTTAACCATAGCCATTTTAAGTCTTTTGTCATCAATAGATAGTTTTTGTTTTACTCTGATTTTTCTCTGAAAGAACTTGCAATCAACTACAGGCCAGAGTGCTTCATCTCGAACAAAAAGAGACTATTTCTGAGAATCATGGAAAGGTGTATGACAGGTCTCTGGGACACAGGCTTCTGATGGCATTGCTAAAATAACTGAGACTATACCATTCGACTAAGAAGGAATTTCCAGAACCCTGGTGAAGAAGCTGATGGATTCATAAAACTGCTAACCCAAGACCAAGCAGAATAAGAATTAATTGCATGAGACTCAACAAACTGATAAAATATGACTATGGCTTTAGTTGGGAATATTGCTGCTGGATTTAATGGACCCCTTCCCCTTTTCTCTTAAGTTATAACTCACAACCGTTTAGTAGATAATACTTTTGTAAACAGAAATGAAACATTTATTTTTTCTCCCTGCCTGATTTCTCCAAAATGTAGGAACTCTTATTGAGTGTCCTCATTTTAATGGCAATATAGTTATTTGCATAAGTTCAATAAGAATCTGTCTTCCTTGCAATTGGAAACATTGGTTATATAACCAAGGCATTGATGAGATGTCATATTTGAGAATGATGTGCACAGAATCAGATGTGACCAGATAGTTTTAAGGAACTTAAGGCTGACTATGGAGCCAATACTTATAAAGCCCTTTTAGGAAAACAGGGCTGGTACCTGGCTTACAGGGCTCCCAGCCTTACAGGTGAGCAAGGAAGTTCCCTTACTGGCTAGCCCAGGAAGCTAAGGATATTTTAGGGACCTAGAGAAGAGAGAAATTTACCCAGATCTATAGGTAACAGAGTTCAAATTTGGTGGCAAGTCCTTGCCTTGGCTTCCTAGTTTTGAGCATTTTTAAAAGTCTAATTTGATTTTTTCCCCTTTTGCCCACCTCCATCTAGCCACTCCCCTCCTTCCCTCTGGCTATGATTTCTTATGAAAAGTTCTAGCAAAGTAAATTTTCAAAGGTTTGTGTGATCAATTACTATGTTTGCTGCAATCATTTAAGTAATAGGACAGATCCAATGAGACCAGACTTATTTTATAAGCAAAAATAATCTAACTTTTTAAATTGATTTCAGAGAGAGGAAGGGAGAGGGAGAAAGAGATAGAAACATCAATGATGAGAAAAAAGCATTGATCAGATGCCTCTTGCATGCCCCCTATTGAGGATTGAGCCCATAACCTTGGCATGTGACCTGACTGGGAATTGAAGTGTGACCTCCTGGTTCACAGTACAACGCTTAACCATTGAACCACACCAGCTGGGCTAACTTTGATTAACTTAGATGTAAAAGGGGTGAGTGTAGAGAAAAATTTTATGTGTCAGTGGAATACTATAACACACCCTTGTGGATTATCAGACTCTAGGCCCATTCATTATCTTTGTGGTTTTGTTACCTACTTACGAATTGGACTGAATGCTGCCCTCTTGCATATTTTGTCAGTCCTTACTAAATTCTCAATTCTTCTAATTTCCTCCAACATCTGGCTTTAACTCCCCAAATTAACATTTCCAGTCTTTCCCTCACTTTCCTAACTTGGTGTCACGGAGAACTAAAACCTGACTTCCCAGATCTTATTGGGACTCTAGGTTAGTGATGGTGAACCTTTTGAACTCAGTGTGTCAGCATTTTGAAAAACCCTAACTTAACTCTGGTGCCGTGTCACATATAGAAATTTTTTGATATTTGCAACCATAGTAAAACAGAGACTTATGTGTTTGATATTTATTTTATATATTTAAATGCCATTTAACAAAGAAAAATCAACCAAAAAAATGAGTTCGCTTGTCACCTCTGACACGCGTGTCATAGGTTCGCCATCACTGCTCTAGGTTGTCTTACGAGCTGAAGCTGGACAACAGAAACCTTCATGCCTGGAGCTGCTACTGTGTAGGCTACTCAGGAACTTTCCTAAGAGTTTTTCATCTTTCATGCTCTGCTCTGGGAAAGAACCATGACTGTGACACTGATGTTTATGCCATCACTCATGACGTCCAAACTGCAAAGGAATCTGTCAGGTTGCCAGTACTGTTCTCACTCTACCCTCTAAGGATGCTTCAAGTCCAATATCTAGAAATCTTCTCGAATGACTGCCCTCTGGACTCAGAAAACTGGATTTATAGGTGGCTCCAATCTTTGTTTTTCTATTTTGTTTAAATAGAAATTCTCTTTCTTAAAGGTCGGATGATTTGCACCATCCAGTAAATATCCTCCAATCCCAACAGATGGTTCATCTAATCTTTAATGAACAAAAGGAGACTGAACAAGAAATGGATTTATGTCATTCAGAGGAATTTTGAATATCTCTTTGTTCCTTAACAAGAAGAAGGACTGACAAATCCTCAGGCTTCCATCGTGGCCATGTCCTGTCTTAGGCATGCCTACCTCAGATTTAACAAGAATCCTGCTAAGTAAGTTTAGTGAGATTCCCCTTAACAATTAATATCTGATCACCCTCATTATCTGGCCAAGTGTCTCATCCCCCACCTGTGATGTGTACGTCCTTGACCTGCCTTTGGCGGGAAGCCTGTTGAAAAAGAATCCCACTATTCTTGATGTCTCCTCTTAGTAATTTTCCATCCGCTGACCTCTTGCTCTGCCTCTTGGCCTGTTGTATTGGGAGTCGAGCCCAATCTCTCTCTCCTATTGCAATAGAGTCAGATCCTGTTGCAATGGTCTTGATAGAACCTTCTTTACCATTTTAACAGGTGTCACAAAAATTTTTTCAGACACTTCAGACAAAAGGGGTTTCTTAATCAGTAAATAAACCACAAGGGATATGAGAATCAGCGTCTCTTTAAAGGTTATTTTGTCCTATTTCCTACCCAGTTTTGGAATCTCCTTCCCCTTATTTTTGGCTGCCTAACACATTTCATGGTAATCACTAATTCATCACATGGAACTGAATAAGAACCATTTAATATGATTATCTTCTCCATTAAAGCTGTCATCATAATTAGAGCTGCAGCGAACTGTTTGCCAGGAATTATCATTTCTGCCAAGAAAAACTTGGGTGTCATTTTAGAAAAATTCTTCAGAGGGGGAGGAGATCGGGACCATCTGTGTTGGGATCCAAAGCTGAACGAGAACTAAAGCCCCTTTCCTCTGCTATCTGCCAACCTCTGGCCAGCCCTCCAGCTGGACCTTGCCAAAGACTTGAGAATGATTCAGCTTTCAGGGGAGTCCAAAGAGCACACCCTGGCAGGGAATGACAGCCTTGGAGAAGTCACCTGTTAAGAAGAGTAAAAAGGCAGCAGCAAATCAAAATTAGGCCTTCATGCATCAGGCTTCCTAAAAGTTGTTCCAAATGGTTTTGTTTTGCCACCCCACTGTTTCCAGGGCAACCACCTAAGCCAGGACAGAAGTAGAAGGAGACATGAGGCAGGAATGGGACCACCCACTGCAACTCTCGTTTTATCCTGATGGCAAGAACCTTTATACCGACTCCAAGTGTTTGTGAGGCCTCTCGCTGTGAATCGCTGGAGTGACATTACCCTGATGGAAGTGTGTCACAGGCTGCTGCTCCCACCTCCCCACACACCGAGGTGTTTTTAAATGGAAGCAAATACCCCGGGGGAATTTTCTCTGCACTACTAGCTCTGCTGTGTCGCACATTTTTAGATTACACACTGTAAATTATAGATAAAATGCATTATGCTAATTTCCTCCTGCACCTCTTTTAGTTATTTTTAGGAAAAATGTCTTTGACATTCAGCTGCTCAGGTAAATGTTTAAAATGAAGAGAATAATGAAACCGAGGCAGAGGGAGGCTCAAGACGGAGAATGCAGCCACCTCACAGCCTGGCACTGTAATGAGCGTAACTTGTGTTCAGCACGGGTTTTGGCTGCAGATCGGGGAGAATCCCTGTCCTGGGCATCGGTAGATTTTGTCATGTCTTCTAGTTCTGCAACTTTTTGGATATGTGACTTTGGAGGAATTTATTTCATTTTCCTAAGTCTTAGTTTCCCCATCTAGGAAATGAGAAGTGTTCAACGAGATCTCTAAGGTGTCTTACATTTACCACTCTCAATGACACTCTGCTAAGCTTGATAAAATACCCTCGAATCATGTAGAGCAGATTACATTGCCTAACTTGAAAGAGAATGAATAAACTCGACCTGAAAGCATTAAAAAAATTCAGTAGCACCAAACAAACAAAAGGCTGCATTTCCACCACACACCCAAAAAAATGTCAGTAGCGTTACAGCGCTTCAGCCCACATTCTTTATGATCTCTGACTGCACTGGTTGTTTTCACTGGCTGTTCTGGGTATCTCCCATTTGCTCCTCAAGTTGACTCTGCATTGTTTCCCACAGTGGGAGGTTGTCATGTAAGGACTACAACCTAGGCTGTTGTCATCTGACTTCCAGGTGGGTCCAAGGAATTGACAGGAGGTTGAAAGGCGGGCAGAGTGTGAGGTCGCTGTGATTGGGTTGAATCCCTCAACCAAAAGTCACAGCTTCTGGAATACAACCTCTACAAATCTGTCCCAGGTGTTCCTAACAGCTTGTCAGTTCAGGCTGCTATGACAAAGTGCATGGCTTATAAACAACAAAAATGTATTTCTCATGGTCCTGGCGGCTGGAAGTCTGAGATTAGCATATGTCAGATTAGGCATCTGATGAGTGCCCACTTTCTGGTTGCAGACTGCCAAATTCTCACTATATCCGCATACAGTGAGATGCGGATGGAAGAAGGGCTAGACTTGCAGTGGTTCTCAACCTGTGGGTCGCGACCCCTTTGGCGGTCGAACGACCCTTTCACAGGGGTCCCCTAAGACCATCCTGCATATCAGATATTTACATTACGATTCATAACAGTAGCAACATTACAGTTATGAAGTAGCAACGAAAATCATTTTATGGTTGGGTCACAACATGAGGAACTGTATTTAAAGGGCCAGAAGGTTGAGAACCACTGGGCTAGAGCTCTCTGGAGCCTTTTTTATAAGAGCACCAATCCCATTCATGAGGGCTCCACTCTCATGACCTTAGCACCCTCCAAAGCCCTCATCTCCTATTACCACCACATTAGGGGATGGAATTTGAATGCATTCAGTCCATAATAGGCTGTCTTCTGCTACCTTCACATCTAGGGGCACTGCATAACCCCTGTGGTTCTCTTCACTTTGAGCAGGTCTTTGAAAATTGGCATTTATTCCAGTCTCCCTAGATTATCCCATTTGAATGAGTCATCTATAGCTTGCCTGTGCCCTGACTGATACACTCAGTTTCTTGAGACACAAGTGTGACAAGATTGAAAAGATGGTGCTTAGAAGTCCTAAGACTTCAGTATATTAATTTACCTCAAATACATACTTTCTCCCTCTCCCTCCTTTAATTGTGACTCTGAGAAAAGATGAGAGTTCCTATGCAGTGCTGCCTGGGTATGTAGTATGTGATCTCTGTATACGCTTGTATTTGACAGAATTCAGAAGCTGATACTAGAAACCTGTCTACTGGTTTAAGCAGGAAGCACTGATGCAGGGAATCCAATGTTCAGAGTTAGAAGGGCTGGAGGAGTGGGCTCTAGGCTGGGCCTCTAGTAATGACTGCAGAACACCACCGCAGAGCTGGCCAGTCTAGAGAACTCTCTCTGCAACAACCAGGAAGCTGGGGGGATCAATGAGTCCTGTGCCACCTGCCGGTTCCAAGATCACACTACTTTTGCCACAATTCAGGAACCAGAAAGTTGTAGCTTCCATTATTGGCCCAAACCACGTGTACCTGATTTGTACCATCAAAATGAAGGCCTGCCTTCCTTCCTACTCCACTCAGTTTTAAATTCAGTTTTCACACAAGTGCACCTATTTGGTGGGGTCTAAATCATATTCCTAATTGCAAATGAGCCTGGGAAATGCCAATTTTAGCTTCCCAGACACTGTTGGAGGGGAAGGCACACTACAAGGAGATTGGGTTGAATTCTGAGCAAGACAATCTATTCTGTCACAAGATTATTTCTGAAAGCATGTTTCAAACAGCATACTAAAAAAAGCATGAACTTTGTAGAGCTTTTAACAAGGAGACTGGAATTTAAATCTCTGCTCTAGGATTTACTACCTGCCTGACCATTGGCAGGATACACTAAATATTACTGGATCTCTTTTTCATCTGTACAATGGGAATAATAATGTTTACTTCCCAGAATTGTCATTAATTTATCAGATTCAATACTGCTAATTAGTATTATTGATTTTTACTGATTATTATATTAATACCAGAAATTTTAGTTGGAGGTCACAGAAGTCCAATTGACTGATTAAACAAAAAAGAAATTCATTAAAAGATATGTGGCAGGTCACAAAGTTACCAGGAGGGCTAGAGAGGTAGGCTCAAGGCCGAACTTCCAGAACACTGCCTAGAACAGGCATCAGAACTAGCCTGAGGACTTTGCTGCTGCCTCCACAACCCCCTCCCAGCACTCAATGCTGCATTTCCCACAGCCAGCA
>NW_006291818.1:2116093-2118295 GCF_000327345.1 Myotis davidii
GCAGGTGCTATTACCAGCTCGGTTATCAGAAACTCAACAGTGCTACCTCTGAAGGCCAAGGACAATGTTGTGACTCTTACTGGCATAAATGGATTCCCATGGCATTTCTTGTTCACATTAGTCTCTTCTCAACGGACGTTTCACAGAGGTATATGGGGTGTGGTCCTAGATCACATACTTGTACTTGGCTACAAAGAGGGCTAGGAAAGCACAATTTCTGACTTTTAACTTGGGAAACAAAGAAACTCTCTAACCAAAGGGAGAGTTACAAAGTACTGGGCTCCAGACAGATACCCACAATACCTCCTCCAAATGGCTAAGTCATGGGGAGGCCAGAGACAATGTGGATTTAATTATTGGGAGACAGAGTCTGAATGGCATTCTTGGGTCATCCATCTACTTACCTTCTGTTCATGGGAGGGCAGGGCATTTTGCATGATTGCTTACCAGGACTGGAAGGGGAATTGTTTCAAGATGTTCTTAGCAGAAAAAGATGGAGTGAATGCCAGACAGACAACATTCAAAGATGTTCACCATTTGCTTACAATGTGCTAAGCACTGTCTTAGTTTCTCTAGATCCAAAGATAAATAATGATGTTGGCTAACATTTACTAATCATTTGATTGGTACCATGAATTTCCTATGCATTATTTCAGGTTTTCTGGAAAGTAAGTACTCTTATTTCTTAGGTTAGTATTATTGATTTAATTATGTCCACCACCCTCAAATTCACATGTTAGTCTTACCCTAGCACCTCAGAATGTGACTATTTTGAAACTAGTGACCCAGTGCATGATATTCGTGCACATTAAAAGGGAATTAATTAGAGAAAATATTTTAATATTGCTATTTGCCCTTTCTCTATAATAGAAGTGTCAGAGATGAAGGAAAATTAGTAAAATGTATATGAAAATCTTCCTCCTGTCAGAGTCTGGAATGCACCATGGGAACCAGAGTCAAGTCCCCATTCATCTATGTGTGCCTCGAAATCGCATGAGACCCAGACCAGGCTGGCCCCACCCCCATTGGGCTATTCAGACCCAGGCGGCCCCACCCCTGTCAAGCCCTGCAGGGTGGGGGTGCAGCCTGAGGTCCCCGGGCCTGGGCCAGGGGGTGCGCCTTGAGGTCCCCTGGCCTGGGCCGGGGGCACGGCCTGAGGTGCCCCATCAAGCCCTGCCAGGCAGGGGGCACAGCCTCGGGTCCCCTGGCCCTGGGGCTGCTTGCACAGTCTGAGGTCCCCGGGCCCGGGCTGAGGAAGGGGGCATGCCTTGAGGTCCCCATCAAGCCCCACCCCAGGTGGGGCAGGGGGTGGGCAGTCTCAGATCCCCCCGTCAAGCTTTGCTGGTGGGGGGCATGGCCTGAGGTGCCCTGTCAAGCCCCACATGGCAGGAGGCATGGCCTCAGGTCCCCTGGCCTGGGCTGGGGCAGGGGGCGCACCTTAAGGTTTCCCGTCAAGCTCCACATGTGAGTGTGTGTGGGGGGGGGGGTGCAGCCTGAGGTCCCCCGGCCTGGGCCAGGGGGTGCGCCTTGAGGTCCCCTGGCCTGGGCCGGGGGCACGGCCTGAGGTGCCCCATCGAGCCCTGCCAGGCAGGGGGCACAGCCTCAGGTCCCCTGGCCCTGGGGCTGCTTGCACAGTCTGAGGTCCCCGGGCCCGGGCTGAGGAAGGGGGCATGCCTTGAGGTCCCCATCAAGCCCCACCAGGTGGGGGTCAGGGGGTGGGCAGTCTCAGATCCCCCCGTCAAGCTTTGCTGGTGGGGGGCATGGCCTGAGGTGCCCTGTCAAGCCTTAAAAGGGAATTAATTAGAGGAAATATTTTAATGTTGCTATTTGCTCTTCCTCTATAATAGAAGTGTCAGAGATGAAAGAAAATTAGTAACCTCCTGTCAGAGTCTGGGGTGCACCACAGGACCCAGAGTGAAGTCTCTGCCCACCCACATGCGCCTCAAAATCACGCCAGACCAAGCCCGGGCCAGCCCCACCCCCATTGGGCGAGATCCAAAGGTGGCCTGAGGTCCCCTGTTAAGCCCCACTAGGCAGGGGGTGCAGCATCACGTCTCTGCTGATTGCTCGTTAGGGCTCATTACGGAATCCCTGCCTCCGCTGTGGGTGCAGCCATCTTGAGTGTTATGGCATGATGGTCAATTAGAATATTCCCTCTTTATTAGATAAGATTTTTTTTTCTTTTACCACAGTTTACTGGGG
>NW_006291818.1:2118864-2121140 GCF_000327345.1 Myotis davidii
ACCTGGTGCCTGCTGGGGGCTGGAGGAGGGAAGCAGCCCAGGTACCTGGTACCTGCAGGCAGCTGAAGGAGTAGGCCTTCCTTCCCCCAGCTGCTGAAGGAGGGAAGCCTGGGTCCCCTCTAGGGATGCGGAATCATTGATTGGCTGCCTCCTGCACGCCCCCTACTGGGGGGAATCGAGTCCGCTTCCAAAGGGAAGCCAGGTGAGGGGCTGAGGGCTGTTTTCAGGCTGTCAGGTGACTGAATAAGCTCCCAACTCCTCCTTTTTTTCTTTTTTTTATTCCAGGCCAGCTTTAGCTTTGAGGCTTGGCTCCAGTTCTTAGGCCTCTGCTGCTGAAAGCAGGTATCTGGTTTGTTTGGGTTCTATAATCGAAACACTGTATCAACTCCAGCTCTGAGATCCCGGCTGGCTGAAAGCAGGTTTCTGGGGTTTTGTTTAGCTTCTATATTTGTTACAATGTTTCAAACTGCAAGCTTAGAGGCCGGCAGCGGCAGGTGGGGAACGTTGGAGTCCTCCTTCACTGAAGCAAGCAAACCTCATGTTAACTTCCAGTTGCCCAGCTGCGGGCCGCCATCTTGGTTGGCAGTTAATTTGCATATTGCCCTGATTAGCCAATGGGAAGGGTAGCGGATGTACAGCTAATTACCATGTTTCTCTTTTATTAGATAGGTTAGCTCATTCAAAGTCCAGATTGACTGATGGTATATTTTCATTTGACCATTATTGAAAACAACACAAACTGTTGTTCCACTAAGTATATAATAAATTTTGTTTTATTTATGAAACTCTCATTAGAGCAATAATATGGTTAGCTTAAACTTTCTATACACATCTGTTTTCTGTGGTGTGAGGATGGAACACCAGGAAAGAAAATTTGATGCAGCAATATAACTTCTTAAAACTGAAATTCATTTAAAATAGGTTTTTTTGGCCATAATGTAAAACCAATTTGTACTATAACAAAATCATTCCAAACTCTTTTTCCAATAGCTGAGAGAAAGTGACTGTTGAAATTTGATCCAACATTGAAATGAAATTGCAAACATCAGTTTTTTCGTTGCAGCTTTAATCTAGAGGAATGACTCTGCCAGAAATCCTGTTTTTCCCAAATCATTCCATCTACTTCTAATTTAATATATTGGTAGAATTCTGCCCCCTTTGGTTGAGTTAAGTTAAAAACAAATTTATCTTCTTTAACCTATAAGGATGTTAACTTAGTATTTAATTTATTCTGTAGATAAAATGGTATGTGTTTCTGATATATCTATTTTTAAAATTTCTCATTTTTAGAAATTGCTTGGGTATGACCAGGATAATTCCTCCCACCATAGCTTTAAAATAAATTTTACTAACCCATTTTCATTTTGAACAGGAACACTGATACTCACTGTGACTTTCTGCTTCTTTTCAAATGCAATTCAAGTTATTTGAGAAAGTGTGAAGTTAACTGAAACTTACTGTGCTAAGAGAATGTTTCCCTCTCCTTGACTTCTTTAATTAATTTATTCAACAACAGCAGAAATAAAGCACTATGTCCCAGGAACTGTAATTAGTGAGGAAAAAGAGAGTTTCCCAGATGTAGCTTATAGTTAAGTGAGAGAGACAGACTTTTATGAGAGAATTTCACAAATAAATGTGTAATTTCTACACTTCCAAGTAGCAAAACTCTCTGTGTTTCATGCTTTGAGAGTGTAACAAGGATCTGGTCTGTTTGAAGACCCATGAAAGGCACTTGAACTGAGTTAAAGAATAAGTAGGATAAGAAGCATAACACTGGGTCTGTGAAAGGCCAAGAGGATTTCAGGAAGAAGGAATGGCATGAACAGAGGTTAGAGGTCAGCTTCTGTGGCTTGAACCCAGGTAGCAAATGTAAATGTACCGTATTTGCCGGCGTATAAGACGATTTTTTGGCCCTGAAAAATATGCCTCCAAGTGGGGGGTCGTCTTATACACCAGGTACACTTCAGATAGACTGCCCATAGTGCTTGCCCCGTGCCATAGTGGCCTCCCGATGCCCGCCCACTTCATTCCACATACCGTTCAGGCATCAGCAGCGCTGCTGGGTGTATGCTTGGCTGTTATGCGATTTTGCTGTTATGCGATTTTACCACACTCGCAAAATCGCACACAGCCGACCATACACCCAGTATGATAGCGCAAAATCACGAATCGCGATACCATACTGGGTGTATGGTTGGCTGTGTGCGATTTTGCGAGTGTGGTAAATTCGGGTTACCGTATATTTCTTTACATATGCATTGAATTTTAAAGAAGGC
>NW_006291818.1:2121275-2168082 GCF_000327345.1 Myotis davidii
ATCTTTCTTCTATCATTGACAGTCCCTCTAGGTTGTGGGCTGCTTGCCTGTGTTCCTGAGAAGCATCTACGGTACCAGTCTATAGAGTGTGTTTTCTTTAGTGAATTACCGGTATGTTTACCGGTAATAAACTTGCACTGTTTTATGTATATGTTTGATTACATACAGCCTTGTGACAGTTTTCCTGCATGTCATAAGCATTTGAATATAAATTAAAATGTTAAAATCAAATCTGATATTGTTTTACCTTTTATTTGGTGTGTGGAAGGTGTGCGGAAGAGGGGGTAGTCTTATACGGCGAGTATATAACAAACTCTGTATTTTGAGTGGAAATGTTAGGGGGTCGTCTTATACGCCCAGTCGTCTTATACGCCGGCAAATACGGTACTTCAAGTTGTATTAAGGACTTCTGCCTATATTCCATGTGCAATGCTGTACATTAGCTTGGATAGATGTTAGCTAAGAATCTTTCAGCTGCAAGTGATGGAAAATCCTGTCTAACGTACCTTAATGCCCACCCTTACCCACCCACAGATCTTTGGCTTATGCAGTGGTAAAGTTCAGAGATCAGACGTTATCCAAGCACAGCTTTATCCATAGGAGGAGGATGTTTTCATGCCCCAGCTCTGGTTCTCTGGGGTCACTTGATTCTCCTCTCATCCTTTTTCTAGCTTAATCTTCAGTCTGGTTCTCATCTTGGTCACAAGAGCCAATGTCCCTGATTGGATTTGCTCAAATTAATGCCCACCTTGAACCAATTCTTTTGGCTAGGGGAATGCAGTACTTTCAGTGATTTAGGTATTGGTTAAGTGGCCTTCTCTAAAACAATCTCTGTGGTTAGAGGAGAGTATGCCAGTTAAGGCATCCTTAACTCTGGAGCTAGAGATTGGGATAATCTTAAACCACTTGGGAAAGTGGTTTCCTAAAATAAATTTAGGGTATCTACCATAGGGAGGGGGGGAACTTTCTGGACAGAAATCATCAGATGTCCAATAGACTTTTGAAGAGTTTTAAGCAGGATAAGAATAGAGGAAGTAACATAAACAGATTACATTCGCACACACACACACACAGACACACACACACATACACACACACACACACGTTGGCCTTCAGGGTAGAAATAGATTAAAATGAAATGGCTGGGAACAAGAATACACACAGGGAAGACCAACTTGTAGGCTGGAATATTAGTCCAGCATGATGATAGCTTGAACAAAGGGAGTGGCAGCAGAGTTGGTAATTAGCAGAAAGATCCAAAAGACATTTAGAAAGTAAAATAAACACAACTTGGTGATTAATTGGATATGGATGAAGTGAAGACAAAGAAGTTTCTGACTTACACAGAAACCAGATAAATGGTGGTGACATTACTGATAGGGGTATTACTGATAGGGGTATTAAAAGAAAACCAGCTTTGAGAGATTCAGTCTTAATTTCAGATTACTTTCAGTTCTTTTTAAGACATCCAAGTGAAATTGGCCAGAAGACACTTAGATTTACTCAAATATGTTTATTAAAGGCTTTGGGACAAATCACCTTTCACACTTGGCTATATTTCCCTAACACACTTCCTATTACAAAAAAGTACAGTAGCATCCCCCCACCTCCGCCCCCATCCATAGAGGATATGTTTCAAGACCCCCAATGGAAGCCTGAAATAGTGGGTAGTACCAAGTGCTATGTATGCTATATTTTTTCCTATGCACTATGGATGAAAAAGCGGCCACATACGAAACATGACAAGCTCAGGGGAGGCCTGTGTGGCAGCCTTACAAACTCAGAGACCTAAAGTAACTACATAGGATGGTCTGAAATTAAAACTCCTAACTAAAAGCGAGTCATGGAGGGTAGTCATGTCCTAGGCCAGTATCTTCCCTGACAGAGGTCAATTGTTACCTTAACTGAGCCTGTCTATTGTCTTTTTTGCATCTATGAAAACATATTTAGGCTGGTTAGTTTTAAGAAAAAGCAGATGTGGGAAAAGCTCTGAAAACCAAGTAGAAGACACCCTTTGTAAAATGCATTTACATTGGTAAGGAAAATCTTCTTTTATGAGGGTGTCTCCCTTGCTGCACCAAGGAGAGGGGGGTGACCTTATCTCTAGAAACACTTATCAAGGCAGAACAAAGACTAAATCTGCATAGTAACCTTACCCTTGTTTTCTGTGCTTTTCCTGATAACCTCCCATAACTGATTCCCCCAACCCCAACATCTTCTTTTGTCTTCAGCTGAATGTCTGAATTTTTATAAACATGTATTTGAGTGAAAGAGAGGATACACCTGGAAGCAAGATCTCAACAGTCTGAGACAAATGCTTCAAAGAAACAACAGTTTGCAGCTTGTTTTATGCACATGAAAGTGGGAGAAAGCAAGGCGAGGATTAGATTTGAGGGTAGTTAAGATTATGTGCTCTTTTGAGGGTGGTTATGCTTCAGAAGGAGGGTGTCTGAGAAGAGGCATTTCAAAACTGTGTTAACCTAGTTGCGCAGAAACACTGGACAGGGCGTGCTTAAGGCAAAGATGAACCTTGTACAAAAGAAAGTATATGCCTGGAGTGTGACTACCCACCATGACCTGCCCAGTTAGGAATTTATAATGAGATTGTTACCAGGAAGGGTGGGTCTACCTTGGCATGGTCTGGAATGTGTGGGTTCTTGATTCGTGCAGGAAAGATTTCATGATATAAGTCCAGGTGATTTTGAGAGTATGTTTATTAAAGCTGAGGACAGTGAAACAAAGGAAGGGGTTAAGATGGAAGAGGGAAGATCACGGCAACAGGAGTGAGCCTAGGCTGAGCTGCCTGGATGCAGCAAAGGAAGTCACAGTAACAGAAGTGAGCCACGCTGGACTGTGTGGGCTCAGGAAACAAGGTACAGAAGTGAAAGGAGGGCCCTTGGAACAGGTGCAGGGGTTAGCCTGGGACAAGCCACTCCTACCTGCTACTGCCTTGGCTTCAAGTCTCCTGAGAACCTTTAGAGTAGTGGTTCTCAACCTTCCTAATGCCTCGACCCTTTAATACAGTTCCTCATCTTGTGGTGACCCTCAATTTCATTGTTACAAATTGAACATAATTAAGGCATAGTGATTAATCACAAAACAATATGTAATTATATATGTGTTTTCCGATGGTCTTAGGCGACCCCTGTGAAAGAGTCGTTCGATCCCCAAAGGGGTCGCGACCCACAGGTTGAGAACCGCTGGTTTAGAGCTTGGGAGGGAAAAAAAGCAAAGATGCACACCTGAGAAAAGAAGGTAGGGGGAAGGCACAGGCGTGGTCAAAGGTTTTTATCTGCTTTCTAAAGGCAGGAATGTTAGGGGAGGACTCACTCAGAACATTCATCTACTTCCCAGGTGTGTTCTTTGATATGCTGATACATCAAAATGAGCATATGGAGGGATGGGGGTCATTCTCTGGTCAGTTTCACCTTCAAAGAATGTCACTGGAAAGAAACCAGGACCAAGGTGGGCCTGCCACAGCTCGGTCTGGAATGTGTAAAACATTTGATCCTGTGTCCTTGGTTAGGGAAGATAAGACCTCGCGGTTTATTAGCTAGCTATAAATTGCTTGGCCTTGTTTAGATATCTGTCTCAGTTTCCCCATTCCACTTGCCAAGGAATTTTCCTAGCTTTTTACTTACTTGCCTAAACATCACCCTGTGAGGTTACTTTGCATAGAACCACACCCCCTACAGAACGGTAGCTCAGATATGCAGTAGGCTATAACATTTACATTTGTATGTGTGCATTCTATGATGTTCACACAATTATGTTGGACAAACTGCCTAATGACACATTACTCAGAAAGTATCATTACGTGGTGGATGACTTTACTTCCAGTTTAAATAACTAAGAAAATATATCTCTTTGGTTCTACTAATAACTATCATGACATTTGAGCAGTTTCTTAGGTTGGGTTTCCACAGAAGTTGACTTGGAGGCAAGAATGTGAGAGCTGGTAGTTAACTGGGGAGGTGGTCCCTGGAAGCGCTTTTAGGCAAATGGGGAATTGAGACAAGGAAGGGAAGAAAGCCAGTAAAGGATTCATTGTTGAACAGGTTACTGTGATGGGCAAATGTGCCAAGGGGAAACTCTGGGAGACCGTGTAGAATATTCTGCAGAGTTATCCCAATAAGAGGCAAAGAAGTTGGGTATTTGTCCTTTAATTCCCATCTGTCATTGGCTGAGGGCTGATTCCTGCGGGGCTATCCCATGTACATTCAGCCTGCCCTATTTCCCTTAGGTAGAAAGTGGCAGGTGTTTACAGCAAGATGCTGTCAGCCTAATGTGGATCAGGGACTATGGAGGGGGATACAGGCAGGGAACCAACAGCATCTGTTATAGGCAGAACTGTATTCTGGTCAAATCATAGATTGATGGCCTTTGGGTCAGTGTCTAATCAGTGTTGGCTCTTGTAAGGATTACAATTATGTAATATTAAGAACTTAATAGGCCACTTTTACAAGAGGGATGTGGGGATGGCAAGAACTATTGATTATCATTCCTAAGTAAAAGGAGATAAGAGCTATGAAAATAATTACAGTGGCAGATCATTTATCTGGGAGTCTAAACACCATAGCATCCAAACAACAGAACTATTAAAAAGAATGTTGTAGATTAACCAGTGATAGCAATAATGTAACAACTAATTCACTGGTAATACATGTTGTGATGAGACTTAGTTATTTGTAGGTTTAGGCACACAAAAGCTGTTTTTGAAGCTTTGTATTGCAGTTATTCAAATATAATTTTTATAGGCCCTAATCCAAAAAAAGGGAGAAAAAAAAATCAAGAAACTACACTCATTATTTCCTTCCTTCAAGGTTTAGCCCAAAAGTCTGGGTGGGCAGCTGGGAACAGCGGGATGAGCAGTGGTTGTGGTGGGCTGGTGTACAGTTAGAGCCTGAGCAGTGTGACGGTATCCATGTGGGGAGGTGACATTCTGGACCAAGGCGTCAGCGTGAGTGGCATGAGAAGGGTGTTCACATGGAGGGACGGCAGCAGCAACGGGACAGTGGTCACACACAGGGCTATTAAACAAACATGTGAATCCAGTTGACCCTTGAAGAATATGGGGGCTATGAGCACCGAGCCCCTGTACAGTTGAAAATCTGTCTAAAACTTTTGACTCCCCCAGAACATAACTACAGTCCCTTAATATCCATGGGGGATTTGTTTCAAGACTCCTGAGCACACCAAAAATTGTAGATGCTCAAGTTCCTTATATAAAATGAAGTAGAATAATGCATAGTTGGCCCTGCACACCTACAGTTTCCTAACTGTGGATGGAAAATTCTGTTTTCAGTCCACATTTGGTTGAATCCATGGATGTGAAGCTCAGAGATATGGAAGGCTGACTGTATATTTATTGAAAAAAAAACCCAGAAAACAACAACACATTTACATAAGTGGACCTGCACAGTTCAAACCTGTGTTCTTCAAGGGTCAGAGGTATATTGAAAATAATGGTTGCCCAGATTCTCATTGTTGGAAAAGGCAAGTATGAATGAGAAAACTAGAATGAACCTTGTGTTTTGGGATCAATAGTACCAATGAACTCATGGATTTCTATAGGTGGGTACTTAGATGGAGGATAGATATGATTGTAAATGTATGTATAAATACATATGTATATACATACATTCACTAGCTTTGTCTACTGTGAGAGCCTGGAAACAGCAATATCCCAATAGCAATGAGCACATTTAGCATCCAGATCTTGGTTTCTAAATTCCATTCTCCATGTAAAGGAAGGTAGAGTAGAGGTAGGGAATGTACAAGATGAGCCTGGAATATCTTGTGTCAGAAAGAAAGGAAGCATTAAAAAATAACGAAGATGTTAAAAGAACAGAAAAGCCAGCTTCTGGAGGCTCCCACTGGCCAACTTTGGGACAATTTGATCATCAAAATAAGTAACAGTAGTATGAATTATAAAATAGAATTGAATAGGATTCATGAATCTATATTGATATAAATATAGAAATAAAGGAGAAAGATTTTCCTTATAACTAGTAAATGTAGAAAAAATGATGGAATTTTAGAAAATCACTATTTGACAACCATCTATATATATAAAAGCCTAAGCAACTGAACGACCAGTTGCTATGATGTGCACTGACCACCAGTGGGCAGACACTTGATGCAGGAGCTGCCCCCTGGTGCTCAATGCGCTCCCACAGCGAACGTCCCGCAGCCAGCCAACCTCCCACAGTCCCTCCCCACTGGCCGGCCAGCTCTGATCAGCCCGATCAGAACTTCCCATGGCTCCTACCCCTGGCGAGCCAACCTCCCTTGGCCCCCATCGGCCCCATCCCCGGCCAGGCCAAGGGACCCCCCACCCATGCACAAATTCGTGCATCAGGACTCTAGTAATAATAATAATTAATTGAAGGGGGGAAAACCACAGTCAGTGCTAAAACCAGTGCATTAAATTTGATGAAGAATGAGATAAAGAACCTCTGCATAAAATATATTTTAATTACAAAGTTAAAAAGTGTAATTTTACAGAGGAGAAGGTTGGACTTATCTTAGTCAAATATAACTAAAGGCCCCCTGAGGGAAGTTTCCTAGAACAAAAGGAGTCATTACAAAGGCAATAATCTTTTCACTTCCAAGAATCAGATCTAACCATCCCTATTTAACTACCTTCCACATTCTCCCTCACTATATCCTCTTCAAATGACCCTCTTGACCAGGTATCTAATTTAAAAATTAAAATGAGATCATTCCACTCTGAGTCTTTAAAATATTTCTTTTACTTTTATAGCTGCTTTCTTTTCACAAAAACTTCAAAATAGTTTGAATGGAAATGTTGATTAGTTCTTATTTCTTGTTTAACTTGTGGCTATGTGATTTACAGTGAGAATTGTGACCACAATAATGAGGTTTTTCAACGTCAGACACTCGTTGGTAAAAGTCTTAGAGGAATTAACAGCACTGCGTTTTGACAGAATTTACTCCCCATAGTGAATTTTGAATGGCCACAAATTCTTTGCAACTTCTCCCATCGAGAGGTAGTGTCTGTTGAATCTGGGTCTGCCTTGTGACTTTGACCAATAGAATACGGTGAAGCGACATTGTGAGACTTCCTGCTGGGGCCTCAGAGAAGTCTTGATGCCTCTACTTTAGTCCCACTGAAAGCAGCCGCCATGTGAGAACACCCCTCCTCCTGGTAGCCTACTACAGAGGCCAATGTGGATGCAATCGGAGGTGCCCAGCCAAAAGCCGCAGTCAACTGCCAGACATGTGAGACTATTCATGACCATTCTGAACCAGCTGATTTGCCAATAGACACATGTCAACCCATCCAACCAAGGAGAGCAGAGGCACGTGATCCCCATTGAGAGCCCTGTCCAAAATACCAACCATAGAATTATAAGCTTTAAGAAAGCAGGAGTCAACAATCTATGACCTGTGGGCCAAATCTGGCTCACTGCCTCTTCGTAAGTGAAGTTTTATTGGAACGAGGCCATACCCATTTGTTGACATATTGTCTATGGTTGCTTTTGAGTTAAAACAGTAGTTTGAGTAGTTGTGACAGGGATTATATGGTCTACAAAGTCTAAAAATATCTATTTGGCCGTTTACAGAAAAAGTTTGCCAAGCTTTATTTTAAGCCATTCAATTTTGGGGTGGTTCGTTATGCAGCAGTAGATAACTCAAACACTCCCTTTATAGCAGAAGAGCAGTCAAGTCCTTGCTTGAACTGTAATTAATTTATGTAATTTCATGTACACATGTTGAAGCCTGTGAAGGCATTTAACTTTATCTAGACAGACATCTGTTTTCATATGAATAACAATGTCATTTTTCTAAATAGAATATGTTAATAATGCTGGGCACAATATCCACTTTCTTGATACAAAGCACTGTTCGAATATAATAACCAGATAAAATCCAATATGGTTCTTTTCCTCCCTCAGAAAATGTTTTATTTAAAAATTATTCATGCTAAAGTGATTTTAACTTGATGTCAGAAATGAGTCTCAGTACTATATGAAAGTCTTTCAAAGTATAATTATTCACTGTAGAAAGCCAAGCTCTAAGTATTACTGCTACATTTTCACAACTTTTGCCTGAAAGTCAGCCCTTATCTTATTTTTTTAAAGAAAAATAAAATATTAGCCTGTCTTCAACCTTCAAAGAGATGAGCCATATTTTCTGACTTGTACAAGGTATTTTAAAAAACTAATTTTAGGGATTGGCAGATCCACTATGTAATCCTGGCTTGTTGAAAAGTATATGAATAGATTTCTTCATGAGTTTGGGAACTATGAATAAATATAATGTAAAAACTGTCAAACTCAGATATTTATCTGTGTATTGCAGAAGTTTATTATCTATTTTTCTATGCTAAATACATGGACAATCAGTTAATGGTGATTAAGTGCTACTATTTCTGCAAAAAAAACAAAAACTATAGAATAAAATGAAAGTAAAGGAAATGGGAAATATATTTTTCCATGCAGCTTTAAAGAGATATGAAATATACAGCAAGGCATGAGTGTACATGGTCAGTTGTCTTCAATCAGTTTAGAAGCATATACAACTATGAGAGAAAATAGTGGTTATAGAAACAATATGAAACTGGGGATCCGAATTGCCATCATTAAGAGTTATTATGGAACCAAATAAACTGATGTTCAAAAATAGACCCAGAGTCGTAGAAGCAGGAACAGACTGTTGAACCTCAGGGGGAATGGAGAGGAGGGTGGGTCAGAAGAGATCAACCAATGAACTTGCATGCATATATGCATACCCTGTGAACACAGACAATGGGGTGGTGAGGGCCTGGAGTGGGAGGGGAGGACAGGAGCAGGCTGGAAGAGGTTCATTTGGGGGAAAAGGAGGACCTATGTAATCTTTCAACAATAAATATTAAAATAAAAAGTTATTATGATTCTAAAGGCCTACTGCTAGGTTAGCAATCAGACTTAAAGGATTCTCCTCCGAGCTATTTTAGATTGGCCATTCATATTTTAAGAAAACCTTTTACAATTCCTAACTTGATCTCTACCTTTCCTACATGTCCAATGTATAACACATAACCAATATTTAAAAGTTGCATTTAACAACATATTATACTTTTATTATCCTTGAATCAGAATTGTAAGATTTCAGGACTGGAAGAGACTTTGCAGATTTTCTGACCCACTTGCCTTTGCAGAGAAGGAAATTGTTGTTTTGTTTTTGTTTGTTTGTGTGTGTGTTTGGATATTATATACATAATATGCAAAGGACCAACTTAGGTATCATTTTGTACATATCGAACAAACTACCAGATTCTAAATACTTTTGAGCAGAACACAAATATTACGTATTTCTGTATATTATGTATCAGCCAGGTGAATTTACTAATTTTAACAATAATTTAATGAAGAAGTTGAGACTATTCAGGTTGTTTATAGATTATAAGAACTTGGGTAAGAGTGCTGAAAAACCAGCAATAAAATTCAAAGGGATCTAAAAATGAGAATAAAGATTGCATTGGTCAGTAGTCCTGTGATTTAGTCTGAATTGTATATCCTTGTTGAAGTCTTAACCCCAGTACCTCAGAATATGACTGTATTTGCAAATAAGGTCTTAATGAAGTAATAAAGTTCAAATGAGCCCATTATGGTGGGCTTTAATCCAATATGACTGGTCTCATAGAAAGAGGAGGTACCATCCACACAGACACACAGAGGGAGGTCCTTAGGAAGACAGTAGGAGATGGCGATCTACAAACCAAGGAAGGATGCCTCAGAGGAAAACAATCTTGTCAACCCCTTGATCTTGGATTCTAGACTTCAGAGTTGTGAGGAAATAGATTTCTGTTGTTTAAGCCACTCATTCTGTGGTACTTGGTTATGGCAGCCCTAGCAAAATGTGATACCCAGAGCTTGTGAACATGTGATACCCAGGGCTGAAGATGACCAAATGACATGATTGTCATCTTTATTATGGTGAACACCATAGTTCTGTTTATGGAACATAAGATTTTGTAAACTGTATACAGTGCAGATATTCTGTTACCACAGTTTCTCAGTTCACAGTTCCGCCCAACGACACACATTTTAGACATCTAAAAATAAATGGAAAAATGTTTAAATTTTACTTAAGTCACTTAGAACACACACAAAGTGACTCGATATTCATAACACATGACAGCACTTCCTTTAAAACCTCTTTCCTCATCTAAAAAACCTCCCTGTCACAACACAGCAGCTAATCCAATTTCTTTCTCTTTTCTCTTTTTTATAAACTTTCCAAACTCTTCCTTAGCCAGTGCTTATTGGCTTTGCCTTAGTGCCTCTTCTTGTTCTCAGCATCTCTCCAACTTTTCCAATAGATTTTTTTCCTAAAGAGGTTTGATGAAATTTATTTCCTCTTACCCACTCCACCAATCTCTTAAAAAGACCAAGGCGCTGACCTTGCCAAGAAAGAACTTCCCTTGACTGAAGGAGGGAAGAGAAAGGCTGTGAACAGTCAGACATCAATTTTTTTTTCCTGTCAAAAATGCATTAAACTTTTTGGCAGCTGTTTCACATTGTTGCTGATATTAAGTTTACAGTAAACTAAAATGTTTCCGTGTATTAAGTGAAATCATCTCTATCCTGTACTCAGGACTTTAAAAAAAACCACAAAACATTAAATGTAAAACTTTTTATTTCTTCCTAAGTTTCATCTTTGCCCCAGTGTTCAAAAACTCCAGGATCCTTTTGAGTCTTTTTTTCTTCCATCTAACACGTAGACATTGTTTCTAGTTTTATGGATTTGATAGCCTGGAACCGCCAGCTGAGAATGAGTCAGCAATATAGTGTGGCTGTTTTTATAAAGTCAACTGTGATAGTGAAATATATTAATAGGTCTATGATATCCAAGAGCTAGGAAAGTATCCCTTTGCTAAACTTAGAATTGGTCACGCCCTTCAAGTATTATGCCAAGTTTGGGCACTGGCATTTTAATGTACATGTGAAATGGCAGGGACATTCTGAGAGCAGAGTCACAAAAATGAACCCAAAAATGAAATAAAATGTGGTTAAATTAGTTGAAATTATTGAAACCAGAGGAGAAAAACTTTTACTTATTTACATAAAGACTCTGTAAACAATACATAGAACTATTGTTTTTCAGTTTCTGAGGGAGTCCAAGACAAAACAAGAGGACGTGACCTTCAGAAAATGGAAAACAACATAAAGGTCTAATAACAGAGGATTGTTTCAGTAAAGTATGGCGCCTCAGTATAATAAAAACCAGTATGAAACACTTGCTAAAACATAGTGAATGCCTTTTTTTTAATCATCTCAGAGTAAGGAAGGCTCTTCAAAGATTCACATAAAACTCAAACCATAAAGTAAAATATACATATAAATTTAAAATTTCCATTAGGAAAACAATAAAACTAGAAAGAGACTTTTAAAAGTCAAACAGAGCAAATAATAGAGCAAAGGCCTAATTTCTTCAATGTACAGAAAAATTGAACAATTCAATAAAAAATGACTAATAACCCAATAGAAAAATGTACAAAGAATTTAAAGGAAAAGTTTATATTAAGATAAATGCACATGGGTAATAAAAATAGTAAAAGTGATTTAACCTCACTAATAATTAAAGAAATATATATTATACCTAGAACTAAGTATACATTTAAAAATCTTGCCTTAACCGGTTTGGCTCAGCGGATAGAGCGTTGGCCTGCGGACTCAAGGGTCCCAGGTTCGATTCCGGTCAAGGGCATGTACCTTGGTTGCGGGCACATACCCAGTAGGGAGTGTGCAGGAGGCAGTTGATCGATGTTTCTCTCTCATCGATGTTTCTAACTCTCTATCCCTTTCCCTCTCTGTAAAAAATCAATAAAATATATTTAAAAATAAATAAATAAATAAAAATCTTGTTAAAATGCAAAGTTGAAAAAGGTTAACAATATCCGGAATTGTCAAGAATATATGTAAACAGTTACTCTTACATACCATTGGTAGTACTATGAACTGGTATATTGTTCTTGGAGAGTAATTTGGCAAAAGTGATAAAATTTTTCAATATTTACTCTCTTTGATCAAGCCATTATACTTCTAAAAATTTATTGTAAAGATATTCTTTACACAAGTACAGAAAGATGGAGACACAATTGCAATGTTGTTATAGAAAAAAAATACCCAAATGATCATCAATTAGAAACAATTTAAGTAAATTGTGGTTCATATATTATATGAAATTCTAGGCATCCATTTTATATTCCTGTGTATTGCTATGCACCCAGACATGGGAAGATAGCTTAGATATATTGTTAGGTGAAAAACACATTGTAGAAAACATTATGTAAAGTATGAAATAAAGTATATATATATATATATATAATTAATTCCTTTCTCTGTTAAGAAAATATAACACATTTTTTATTTGTGTTGTATATACACACATATATATATACACATGTATATGCATAAGACTACACACTAAGCTGGTAGTCAGGTCTCTATCCCATAAACAAGAGAATGGAGGATTCTCCTCTAGCAAAGTTGATCAGTTTAAGAGAAAATACTTGCAGTTAGGTTCTGTGGTCCTCTTTATGTTATAGCAGAGAACCCATCAGTCAGCAAGGGTCATTCAGGCACACCGAGCATCTAACCAAATCCGTTTTTAAGTGATTCCTTAAATATGAACAGAGAAAATGATCAGATATTTGAGGAATGCTTCCAACCAAGAGACTAAAACAAAGAAATTACAAAAACAAACAAAACAAAACCCAAACAACACACACACACACACACACACACACACACACACACACACAAAGAAAAAGCCCTCAGAAACACCACCTAGGGAAGCAAAAAAAATTAAAAAGTCATTAATAGCTTCAGTTTCTATGACACACAAAAGAATTGCCTTTTATTTAAAGAATAATCAAAAAAGAAAGGAAAGAAAAGAAATTTTGTGGATAATGAACAGCCATGGAAAAATTCAATACAAGAATTGGAAGGTGGTCGAGGAAAGGTCTCAGAGAATAATACAAAAAGCAAGCAATGGAAAAGAGGAGGAAGAAGGCCGCTGGCCACCCCCTCTCGGTCACGCGGCGGGACCTTGCCTGTACTGTGCTGTCCTGCCTCAGAGAAGAAACTCATCTGTTGCAGGCCCAGCCTGGGTGGCTGCCTTTGAAAGCAAGGGAAGGTCAGCATATATCAACCACAGCAAGCATGGAATTTCCAGAGAGGTCTGATTTCAAACCTTTATGAAGAACAAGAACCATGTTGATTTCTACAAGGGAAGTTAAACTGGCCTGAGTTGGAGGGAAAGATAATGTGTCTAACCTGTAACTCACTCCAGGCGACAGAAGGTCTTATAGCAGCAACAGCCCTTTCCTGATAGCTATGTGGACCAATGGCTCCTGGAAAAGCTCCAGGAAATATGACGGGAAATATCAATATTGGGTTGTGGTATTTGCATCCAGCATGCTGATAAGCAGCTATGTAGTGTCTGTGTGTTTTTCTAGTATATGGACAAGGGTAACCTACCCCCACCACCCCCTACCACCGCCATTGGCTTTTTGGGACCAACCTGGCTTCACTGATTGCCTATGTTTTGTTTGATCTCCCTGAAGGACTCAGAAGTGGGCAAACCCACTGACTTTATGACTTTCACATATGGGATTTCCCCAGTACTGAAGACCCTGACAGTCTGTGAGCACTGATACCATCTATGCCATGTCAATCTATTTTTAAAAAAAATGTTTTATTGATTTTTTTACAGAGAGGAAGGGAGAGGGATAGAAAATTAGAAACATTGATTAGAGAGAAACATTGATTCAGCTGTCTCCTACCCACTCCCCACAGGGGATGTGCCCGCAACCAAGGTACATGCCCTTGACCGGAATCGAACCTGGGACCCTTCAGTCTGCAGGACGACACTCTATCCACTGAGCCAAACCAGTAAGGGCGCCATGTCAATCTTCATGCTCTTCGGCCACCTCACCCTCTTTGACTAGGGCACCAGTGATGCCATTGTGTCCAGCACGCTGTCCTTGAACATGGCCATCTTTGCTTCTATCTGCCTTGCCTCATGCCTGCCTGGGTTCCTGCATGCCTTCATCATGGTAACATTTGCCATCCAGATTTTTTCCCTGTGGCTCATGTTACAGAAGAGACTGACGGCATGTACTCCTCACAGCTATGTGGGGTCACTTTCTTTTTACTTTTGCGTCTGAAAGGCCTGCTGTCCATTCGTGTGTGGGAGACACCCTCTGCCCTTCTGCTGGTGTCCGTCTCCTGTCTCGGCCTTTTCTACCTCACTCACCTGCAGCTTTTTTAAAAAAACATTCATGGGCCTTGGGATGAGGCTGAGATCAAAACTTGTCCAGGGTTCTCAGTTAAGTTAGAAACCTCCATTTTGTTAACAAGGCCCGCTGATGGACCAGCCTCCCAACGAGAATGAGATTTGAAGGCAGAGTTCCATTCTGGAAGCAGCAGACTGATGTGGGTGGGAGAACAGAGATCGAAACACAAAGTTTACCAAAGGCCTGGGTTGGGAAGAGGCTTATCCTTTCTGTTATTTGGTGGATGGAAAAGCTCTCTGGGGCCCTCGTGGATGATTGTCTCCCATTTATTACTCACTATAACAAATGAAGTGATACGGTTTCTAATTATTAAAAAATAACAACATATCCAAAAAAGAGGAAAGAAAATACAAGAAGATAAGAATATCAGTCCAAGAGAGCCAATAGCTGAATAACAGACGTTCCCCAAAGAAAAACAAAATGGAGGACAGCAATGATCACAGAAACACAAAATTTACCCAGAACAAAAGGGTACAAGTTCCCAAACTGAAAGAACATAAAGGCCATAACAAGTGGCCAGCACACTGAATAAATAAAGACCTCTATCAAGGCATACCATTGTGGAACGTCAGATCTCCAAGCATAAAAAAAATTTTTTTTTTCTAAAATATATTTTATTGATTTTTCACAGAGAGGAAGGGAGGGAGATAGAGAGTTAGAAACATCGATGAGAGAGAGACATCGATCAGCTGCCTCCTGCACATCTCCCACTGGGGATGTGCCCGCAACCCAGGTACATGCCCTTGACCAGAATCGAACCTGGGACCCCTCAGTCCGCAGGCCGAGGCTCCATCCACTGAGCCAAACCGGTTTCGGCAAAAAAAAATTTTTTAAGAAAATAAAAGCCCCAAACAAACCAGATAACACACAGAGTTTTAAGAATCAGAATGGCAGATATGTCAACAGCAATTCTGGAAGCAAAAAACAATGGAACAAGGCCTACAAAATTCTGAAGGAAAATTATTTGCAATGTCAATTTTTTTAACCAGACAAACTACCACTCAAGTGAGGGTAATTTGTAATAAAAGCATTTTCAGTTGTTTATGAGCACAAAAAATTTACCTTTCATGCAAAGTTCTTTAGGAAGTTACTCAAGTATGCTTCATCAAGGCTGGAAAACAAGTAAAGAATATTGGGGTTCAGGACACATGAGATCCAAGATAGAAAAGAGGTGAAAGGACTTTCCAAGATGGAAACAAAGCCAGACTGAGCTTCCAGTAAGGTTATGGAAGACTCTAAAACTCTAAAAGGAATATTGCAAAAAGAAAACAAATGAAAAAAAACAACTGATGTATTCGTACTGATTTAGATTTTATAGTTCTACTTGAAGGTTTGGGATCAGTTCCATAAATACTAAGCAAATAGGAAAAGAAAACACAGGCAATTACTGACTCTAGGAAAAAATAAAAAGCATAGTGGCAAAAGTGAAATGCAGTATCCTATATAATAAAAGGGTAATATGCAAATCTACTGAACGGAGGAACAACTGGTCACTATGACGCACACTGACCACCAGGGGCAGATGCTCAACACAGGAGATGCCCCCTGGTGGTCAGTGCGCTCCCTCAGGGGGGAGTGCCTCTCAGCCAGAAGCCGGGCTCATGGCTGGCGAGCACAGCAGTGGTGGCGGGAGCCTCTCCAGCCTCTGTGGCAGAGCTAAGGGAAGCGGGCCTAAGCCATTAGTCTGACATCCCCTGAGGGCTCCCAGGACTGCGAGAGAGCACAGGCTGGGCTGAGGGACACACACCCCAAGAGCATGAATTTCATGCACCAGGCCTCTCTAGTCTATAATAATAAAAGGGTAATATGCTAATTAAATCAGACAGCTGAACGACCTTCTGGATGAAGCCAGGGCTGCAAGGGCCCAGCCCCTTGCATGAATTTTGTGCATTGGGCCTCTAGTATAATATATTAAGTGACTAATTGTGAACAATATTGATATCATTTATTTTTTACAGCTAGTTTTTTTAATGTGTAGTAAAATATACATAACATGAAATGTACCATTTTAAGCACTTTAAGTGTACATTAAGTACATTTACAATCTTGATATACTTTTTACTTGAAATAAGTTTTAGTTTTCAATTTTTGTGAAATATCTTTTTTCATCCCTTTACTTTCAGTCTATGTGTGTCTTTTGATCTGAAGTGAGTCTTTTGTAGATAGCATATGTAATTGTCTTGTTTTGTTATCTATTCAGCCTTTATATGTCTTTTGATTGGAACATTTAATCTAGTAGCTTCTAAATTAATTGTTGACAGATACATATTTATTGCCATTTTATTATTCATTTTTTTTCAATCTTTTTTTCCTCTTTCTTCTTAAAGAAGACCCCTTTATGTTTCTTATAATACCAGTTTGGTGATTATGAACTCCTTTAGCTTTTTCTTGTCTCAGAAGTTCTTTATCTGTCCTTTGATTTTTAAATGAGCTTTGTTGGGTAGATTAATCTTGGTTGTAGGTCTTTGCTTTTTATCACTTTGAATATTTCTTGTCAATCCCTTCTAGCCTGCAAAGTTTCTTTTGAGAAATCAGTCTTATGAGAGCTTCCTTATAGATAACTGTTTTTTCTCTTGCTACTTTTAAGATTTTCTCTTTGTCTTTAACCTTTGGCATTTCAATTATGATGTGTCTTAGTGTGGGCTTTTTGGGGGACTCTCTGCACTTCCTGGACTTGTATGTCTGTTTCCTTCACCAAATTTGGAAAATTTTCTGTCATTATTTTTTCAAATAAGTTTTCAAAATCTTTCTTTCTTCTCTTTCTGACACTCCCATCATGTGAATTTTAGTATGTTTGAAGTTGTCCAAGAGGCTCCTTATATTATCCTCACTTTAAAAAAAAATTTTTTTGCTGTTTTGATTGAATGTTTTCTATTTTCTTATCTTCTAAATTGCTGATTTGATCTGCTGCTTCATCTACTCCACTGTTGTTTCACTGTAATGTATTTGGCATTTCAGTTAATGTATTCTTCATTTGTGACCAGTTCTTTTTCTGTTTCTATCTCTGTTTTTATCATTTTTAATGTCTTTGTTAAAGTTTTCACTCAGTTCATCTACTCTTCCCCTAAGTTCATTGAGCATTCTTATAACCAGTGTTTTGAACTCTCCATCTGATAGATTACTTGTCTCCATTTTATTTAGTTATTTTATGAAGATTTGTTTTGTTCTTTCATTCGGGATATGTTTCTTTGTCTCCTCATTTGGGCTGTGTTTGTTTCTATGTATTAGCTAGAGCTACAACTCTCCTGGACTTAGTAGATTGACCTTATATAGTAGGTTTCCTGGAGGGTCCAGTGGCACAGCCTGCCCAATCACCCAAGCTGGGCACTTCAGGTATGCCCCTGGTGTGCACCCCTATCTGTGTACACCCTCCTGTTTTAGTTGAGCCTTGAATGCTATTGGCACCTCAATGGCAGGGATTTACCCCAGGAGTAGCTGCAAGGATTAGCTGCAACCACTGTGGAGGATCAGCTGTGGAGGGGCTGACTCCAGGGAGCAGAACTTACTTGAGCAGGTTCTGGTACCCACTGAGTCTGCCCCTTGAATGTGTTGCTTATGGAGGTGGTTTGGTGATGCTCTGGCATGATCTGAAGCTGTTCACTGCGTGCACTGGCTCTGGGGCCTCCCGGGAGGTACAGGCCAAGGTCAGCCACCACCTGTGCCCTGTCCAGGGCCACTTGTCATGAGCTACACAGATAGTTGCAACTTGTGCTGGTCTTGGAGGTGCCCAGGAGAGGCCAAGCAGTGAATCAAGAAGAGGTGCCACTTAACAAGAGATGCGGGGCATGCTGAGGTTGAATGCTACATGTTTGAGAGATTTTAGGAAAGTCTAAAGCATGAGGTAAGATAGGCCATTTGTATGGAAAAACCATTGGACATGGTTTGGGTGGGCCCACAAGTTGGGTGGGGCAGGGGTTACAGGGAATCACCAGGGCAAAGTGAATAGTGATGGAGACTGAGATTTGGCACCCACCTCTGGCTCTGTGGAGGGAGGGCTCAGCAAAGGAACAATGCCAGCACTTCAGTCTGTGAGAAAGCTTCCCCTCCATGTATTGCCCTGATGCCAGGCAATTCAGTTTCTCCCTGTATGTCCCTGGTGTCTTTGGAGCTGCTGTCTAGGACTGGAGCTCAGAGGGAGTGATTCTGAGTAAGGCCATGTGCAGGCCTATGAAGAGGAATGCATGGGACTCCAGCAGCCTCCATCTCACTCAGCCATGATCCCCACTGGTTTTTACAACCAAATTTATGGGACTTATATTCCTGGCACTGGGACCCTGGGCTTGGTGTCTGGTGTGGGGCTGGGACCCCTTGCTCCTCAGGTGAGATAACCCACGGTTGTGAGACCAGTCTTTTCTGCGTCTCTGCCCCTCCTACCAGTTCTGATGTGGCTTCTTCTTTATATCCTTAGTTGTAGGACTTCTGCTCAGCTAGATCTCAGGCAGTTCTGAATGATGGTTGTTCTGTAGTTTAGTTGTAATTTTGATGTGGTTGTGGGAGGATGTGAGTACCCCATTTACCTATGCCATCATCTGGACCAGAATCTCTGTTTGTTGATATCATTTTAATGTGAACAGTAAAAGGTGATTTAGTAAAGAGTGTTATATAACTCCAAGAGGAGGGAAATATTTGTGTACCTTGAGGAGAGAGTTCACAAGTTCAAACTAATATGCACAGAATGATACCATCAAAAATGTACACAGGCAAGACTTTACAGAGGCCTCCCTTTTTCATCTTGGCCACCGACATGCCATCCAGACTTTTGTGCCATGTGAGCCACAGCCACGGCCACATCAGCAAGCACAGGAAGCCGAGGTAATGCTGGTGGCTTGCATCATCACAGGATCAACGTAAACAAATATCACCGGTTACTTTGGGAAAGTTAGTATAAGGCATCACCACTTAAAGAGGAACCAGAGCTTCTGCCCAATGGTCAACCTTTATAAACTGTGGGCTTTGGTCAATGAGCAGACCTGGGTAAACGCTGCCAAACACAAGACTGGAGCCGCTCCTATCATTGATGCAGTGCAATTGTGCTACTGCAAAGTGCTGGGGAAGGAAAGCTCCCAAAGCGGCCTGTCATCGTGAAGGCCAAGTTCTTCAGCAGAAGAGCTGAGGAGATCAAGGGTGTTGGGGGAGCCTGTGACCTGGCAGCTTGAAGCCACATGGAGGGAAGGTCATTAAATGCTCACAAGTGGGGGAAAAAAGTGTACACAATCCATATGCATAACAGAAGAGCTGAAAAGAAAGTACACGTACCAAAGTATTCATAGTGGGTATTTCCGGATGGTTGGATGATGGGTGAGTCCCAGCTCTTTTTTGGGTGATATGTATTTTTAAAGTGCTGTGTGTGTGTGTGTGTGTGTGTGAGTGTGTGTTTTACAGATGAACAGGAGTTACTTTTGAGAAGAGAAAAAGGATCATCAAAACATTACTTATATCAACAATATAGGATACAGGTCTAATTTGGTAGTAGGAGGGGTTCAGTTAGGTATTAGAAAGCACTTAACCCTACAGGTAACTAAACACTTTCCTGACCTTTCCTTATTCAAGAGAGGATAAGTGTGCTCAGGAAAGGAAGGAGTTGAGGGGGCAGGGGAGCATGCTCAAAGAGCAGCCGCTGAAAGCTCACAGGAAGAGGGAGAGAGGACTCGCATCAATGTGACAGAATGATGGAAAGTTGAAAAATATAAAAACAAAATTAAGTCTCAGAAACCGTGGAGCCTAGATATGGGTCTGCCTGGCTTTCAGTCAGGGTTGTGGAATCTTGTTGAAAGCTCATTAAGAGGGAGAAGAAATGAAGTCACTGGGCCACACACTGGTGTAAAAGAAGAAAAGGAATAGGAGGACAAAAGGAAAATAAATGTTATTGGCAGGGTGACTTTTATCATTAGCAAAGCATGGGAGAAAAAAGAACCTTATGCAGCACATGTGAAACAGCCAGTATTTCCTGCTGGAACCCTGCCCTTGGCGACTTTTGTAGCATTTGGGAGGTTTCTAATCAATTGACTGGCCAAAATGAGATGGGAATAAAGAAATTTCCTTTCCTACTGCTGTGTCCTAACCAGCCACATGTTCCTAATATCTCATCATGGAATTTGGGACATATTTTCTCATGAAAAAAATTGTACAAATAAACTTTTAGTTCTTCCCATGGTTCAGTTCTGCTTGCATTTCTAGCCTGATCTATTAGTCCCCTCCGAAGTGCCATCATCCAGCTACACCATTTGCAGTCCCCTAAAAATGCCATAGCAAACAGCATTAGTTTTCTATAGTCTTCCCTTTCTCCCTTTTAACAGGATTTTTATTTTGTTGGGATAAATTTGTGCCCAGCTTAAAAAGAATAAAATTAAAAAAAGAAAACCTTTATCTCTCAGCTTCCTTTGGAATAAATAGCAAAAGAATTTCAAAGACCTAGGGTCTGACATCCTTGAGTCACTAACCATGGCCAGCATTTCCTAGTATGTAGGAAAAATAAATAAATTTCACCTGTGTTTAAACCACTGTTATTTTTTAAAATATTTTTTATTGATTTCAGAAAGGAAAGGAGAGGGAGAGATAGAAACATCAATGATGAAAGCAAATCATTGATTGACTGCCTCCTGCATGCCCCACACTAGGGATGGAGCCCACAACCCGGGCATGTGCCCTACTGGGAATCGAACCATAACCTCCCAGTTCATATGTTGATGCTCATGCCAGCTAAGCAAACCACTGTTATTTTTAATTTTCAGTTAAATGCAGCCAAATGCAATCCCTCCCTTCTTTATATTTTTACACCGTATTTCCACTGCCTGGTATGCTCTTCCACCTGTGAGGCAAATGGACTGCAACACTCCAGGATTCATCTGAAGGGATTGCTTCCTGGTGAAGATTTCCCTTACCTCTGCAAACTTAGATAGTTATGCCTTCTTGTGTGTTCCCATAATACTTTGTATAAACTTCTACCACATATCATAAACCTTTAAAATTATCTGTATATTGATATAGCTCTGACACTTGACTATGAACTTCTTCAGAGCAGGACTAAGATGTGTCTACTTGGTATCTTCTTGCATAGTCACAGCCCCATGCAGGGACTCAAGAAACACTGATTAAATGAACGTTGAATCAACTCAGACTATCTTGAGAACCCAAAGTTCCTGTTCATTTCCTGATTGTAATTTTACCCTCCCAAATGCAAATGTGATGTAATGTTGCCTTCTGTGTCAGAGACTTTAGCATCATCTAAAATACTGAAATGAGCTAGGTGGGTGTTCACTAACTCAAGCAATATTAGCAGTTAGTCATAGAAATAAACACCTTTGAAATCTGAATTAGGCAGAAAAGAAGGGAAACAAACATTCATTGAGCACTTATGTGCAAGGCATTGTGTTTGGGGGCTTATCTCATTTACCAAAGTAATTCTACAAGATAGGTGTTAATTTCACTTAGAAAACCTGATGGTACAGATATTAAATAATATGCCCAAGGTCACAGCTAGTAAGAGGTGTAGCAGCCAGAGAATGCTTTTCTGATTTCAAGTCTAGTGATTTTTCTACTCTATCAGGCTGTCACTCATGTAAGAGTAAGGGTGTGAACTTTAAAAGGCAGTCTGGTATTGCAATATCCCTGTCCCTAATCTTCCCTATTCCAATTCAACCATCACACTGTGGTCAAATTCATTTACCTGAAACACAACTCTAATTATGACACTCATCTGGATAGAAACATTAATGGTTTCCTGTGGCCTAGTGAGGAAAGCCCCCAATCTGTGCTTGTCTCTACCTATTTCACCCAAGTAATTGTGTCCCAGCCAGACTCTATCTATCCTTCCTTTTGTTAATACTATTTCTGAACACTGGATAGACCTTCCTACATCAATGGCATGTCTAAATCTTATCTCCTGTCAGAGACTTTGCTCAAATTTTATGTCTACCGCCAAGTCTTTCCTGATTCACACAATTGAAGTGGGTCTTCCTTTTTCCTCTTGATTTCTACCTCTCTCATATCACCTTCTTTTTTGCATTTCATTTTACTTTGTTAACTGCTTATTTTATCTCTTACATATTAGATAGTAAGCTCTGATGATAGAACCACTTGCTTTCATTTTGAACCCCTCTTAGTATCTAGTATGGACATGATAGCAGGTGTTCAATAAGTAAATGAATGATAAAATGTCCAAATAATAGCACCTTGTTCATCACTCCTTTTTGTTCTCTACTTTCCTTTAACCTATGGTGTTGCCTCAATTTCAAACATGAGAGAAAGTAGGCTTTAGCATAATATTTTCAAAATTTTAAGAAAGTCTATTTCACCCTTCTATATTTCTCCTCATCCACACCAAGTTACACATTACAATAGAAAAGCGTTGAATAAAATCATAATTCTAAATATTTCAGCAGCTAAAAAATTACAGTTCATTATTCTGAAACTGAAAGCTTAAGATTTGTTCACTTTTCCCACTATAAAAAATATAGTGCCTTCTAAAATGCTCAGCCCTATACAGTTTCTTTAAGTTCATAACTGGCCACTTGACTGACACCTTGTGGGCGGTGAATGATGTAGAATGACTACCACACAAAAATAAAAATAAATTTTAAAAAGCTTCCTCCACTTTTCCAGAAATGAATATACTGGAGAAGGTGGCCATTAAGATGCAAATCCAAGTCATTCCAGAAATTTTTTCAGGTCTGTTTTTAAAAAGCAGAGCTAAACATGTTCTGGACCAAAATCCTGACAAATAGGGCACAAGACCCAGAGAGCAAACTGAGAAACAGAGCTTGAGTCCCTCACTGCTATGAACGAGAGAGAGAGAGAGAGATACCTGCATAACACCAGAAACTTGAGGTGCCAGGTACACAGTCAACTGCTCCACTGAAAAATTTAGGAAAGTTTGCTATCAGAATGCCACCACCTTCGGCCCAGAGCAGTAAGCCATGATTTCTAAGCCTCAGTGGTACATCAGGCTAGAGCGAGGGTGGGTGTACTGACCTATAAATTAGAGTTTCTCAACCATAGTGCATATTATAATCACAAGAGATTAAAAAACAACAACAAAGTGGCTAAAGGGGGTGTGGGAATGGAGAATTATTATTAACTAGAGGCCCAGTGCACGAAATTCGTGCAAAGGACTTGGCCCTTGCAGCCGCCCCAGCTGCTGCCTTGGCCCTCGCAGCCCTGGCTTCATCTGTAAGGTCATCCAGACAGTCGTTCCACTGTTTGGCCGTTTGGTCGATTTGCATATTATGCCTTTATTATTATAGATGGGTGGGGGTTTTAGTTTGGGATGAGTTAAATATTTATCAGTGAATATATGTGCCTTAGAAGATAGTCAAGTTACATGTAGAAAATGTTAAAGGAATTCAGAGGAAAGAATGATAACTAAAGGATGATGTATATGGTAAAACTTTAGAATGAACATAGCTTTTGAGCTGTGCTTTGAAGATAAAAGGTGAAAAAAGGAGAAGACATTTGAAGTAGGAGAAATGGCATGACTAAGAGGGGAGGAAACACGTGTCATGTGTGGAGAATCTGAGCTTGCAGAACGGAAGGCTCCTTGGAGGGGTAGTACAAGAAAAGGCTGGAAATGAGATTGGTGACAAGGTTGTGAGAAGATAAAGTTTCAAGCTGAAGATTTTTATCTTATTCTGAAATCAGAGGACAGCCATTAAGAAATACTGGGGGTAGTGCTGGCAGTATGTAGATAATGGTATTTTTAAAGAATTTGATAGCATGTTTTTATGACCCAGCATGTTCCTTTTAAAGGCTGTTTAAAAGCAGATACATTTAATGCATACAGAGTCAGGAAAAGGCACTGGTAAAAGCCAGTTCTTCTTTAGTCCGGTGCTCTCCTGCTGGCCAGCTCTTTGGCCAATTGGGTGACTGTGGCCAGTTGGATGATCATCATTAACTTCTCTAAACCTCAGTCTCTTAATCAATAAAATGATGATAATAATGTCAGCCTTGCCTTTCTTGCAAGGTATTATGAAAATCTAATTACTCATTTAAATTACATTAAAAATATTTATTGATCATATATTGTGTGTAAGCTCTGTGCTAGGTACAACAGGAATATAAAGGTGAATGAGACAAAAGGCCTCTCTATGGAAGACTAAAACAAAACACAAGATGGTAAAACAAAAATACAAAATGGGATAATATAAGTGTCTGAGGAGACAAAGTCCTTAAGTGTTCAAATAACTGAGGGTGAATATCTGGAGGATAAACTCAAGAATAGCTGCATGAAAGAGGGATTATTTGAGGTGAGGCACTAATAGGTAGAGAATGGAGGATAAAGGGAAAGTAATTCATCCATTCATCTACTCATTCATCTATCCATCCTACATTTTTGGGGGGAGATTCTGTTCTGTGACAGATCACAGAGATAAATAATACTCTGCCCTTGTGTAGCACACTCTAGAAGAAAGCTTATCCAGAGCATAAGTGGGGAGTGTGTGTGTGTGGGGGGAGGGGAGATGTTAAATGGAAAGTGATTAATTCAGTACCTAACAAATTAAGACAATGGATGTTAACTGCATAAAATCTAAAGTAGAAGAACCTAAGATAAATGCAGTAGCTAAATACAGAGTATCTAAAGATAGGGATTGCCTGTATGACTAGAAGGTTTCTTCTGTTGGGAGGGTGAGGGGATTTCAATTATATTTGGGGAGCAGAGATGAGATCTGGGTGAGAGAAAATGTTTATATGGTTAGCGAACAATCTCAACTGAAGGACGCTTTTTTGCATCTATATCCTATTTATTTTGGTTCTTCTCTTTGGTCATTCTTCATCCATCCTGCCTAGAGTTCTGAAACATGGAGCACCAATGAAAGTCCAGTCAAAGCTATAGACATCTGGGTTGCAGAGGTCAGCTTCCTCTCAATTGTTTCCTGTCTATAAACATCAATGTAGTATTGCTCTTTTATGGTGGATCTTGAGATTTTTTCTCTCTTGCCCTTCCCTATACATCAGTGATGACTGATCCTCCTTTCATGAGGAAGATAGAGTTTATGAAGAAAACTATGGGGCTAACATACATTTTAGAACATGCTTATAAGAGAGGAGGAGAGGCAGAGGCAGAAACAGAGACAGAGAGGAAGGGAATGAAAGGAGGAGAAGAAGGGGAGACAGATAAGCGGGGAAGGAGAAAGACGGGTTGGTCAAACTGACCGGCATTTAAGTACAGGAAGGCTGTGTAATGTGAAGTGAGAACGACTGCTATTTGTATTCCTATAATGAAAAAGGCAGAAATTATTTTTGCAAAAAGAGGATGTAAAATGAAGCTTTCTAAAGCTTAAACAAGCCAGGAAAGATTGTAATCAAGGAATTCAGAAAAGAAAAAAAAAAAAAGACCTGTCCCTTCCTGACTTCCAGGGCCTATGAAAGCCTCCTCTTCTCCATCCCTCTCCTTTCTATAACTTACAGAAATGGCACCAGTTCTGCCTCTTCATTATCTCAATTATATATTATTTCCTTAGATCAAGAGGGGATCTTCCCCATCCCGGAAATCATCACCTATGAAGTAAAATTAGTTATCTGCCTCTATCACAACCTCCTCTCCCCACCCTGTTCCTCTGTTAATGTTCTTATTTGAGTGCATCCATTTGTTCTCCAGTGACAGGAGCCTTAAAGTTATCTTTGAATTCAAACACGCCTACATCCCTGCTAACTCGGAACCCTTAATGATACCCTTCCAAATGGCAGCCTATAAAAATGCCGGCAGCTCTGCTCCTGGGGCTCAAGGATTGTGACTCTTTGCTTCTACTGTCAGCTTTGAGCCTTTTTGTTCTGGTCGGAATGTATCCCAGCATGTGCTTTGTTGCCATACACTTGGATCCTGTCTTGACAGCTAGTGTCTTCAGAGTGATATCAGTCCGATGGACCGCCTGGCATTCTGTTTCATTTTTAACTCTGGTTGTGTCTACTGAATAGACCAGAGCTCCCGAACATGAACTCTGATCCTCCCTACACTGACACCCAACCCTGGTGTGGTCATCCCCTTTGGTGTTTTCTAGAGGCAGAAAGATGTGGTAATAAAGTGAATGCTGGAATCAGCAGACAAAATTTAAACTCTCAGTTCTACCCTTTCCTACTCATGGATACCCTGGAAATTCACTTGAGCTGTGTGTATGTGTGTGTTTGTGTGTGTGTGTGTGTGTGTGTGGGTGTATTAATCCTCAATAGAGAATATTTTTCCTTTGATATTTTTGAGAGAGTGGAAGGGAGGAAGTGAGAGAGAAATATTGATGTGAGAAAGACACATTGATCGGTTGCCTCCTGCATGTGCCCTGACCCAGGTACGTGCTCTTGACAATTGACCGGCCTTGACTGGGAATCGTGTGTGGGTGGATGCTCTAAACACTGAGACACTGGCCAGGGCTCACTTAAGCTTCTTGAACTTCAGTTTTCTCACCTGTTATGCATATGTGGTGGATGTAGTTGGGGCCGCCATCAACTCTGCTCCCTGCAGCAGCTGATCCGAGTGCTATATTTCCACAGATGCCACATACTCCAATCAGGCGTTGGTACCTAGTCCTCCTCTCAAACTGCTTTTGTTGAGATCACTACTTTTTTGTCTTTCTAAATTCATTGGCGGTCCTCATATTCAGTCTGCATATTGTTTAACTTTTCGGCGCCATCTGACATAGCTGATTAATTTATTTTTCCTAAAATACTTTCTTCATTTGACTCCCAGAAAGCTATAGCTGCTGGTTTTCCTACTATTTCCCCTGGTAGACTAGAAGTCTTTACAAATTCGCTCCTTGCTGAAATGCCTGAGGGGGGGTCAGTTCTCAGCCGCCTCACTAGCTACACTGCCTCCTTCGGTTATTTTTCTCACACCTTTAGTTCTAAATGCCTTCTACATGGTTTGTCTCCCAATTTTATATCTCCAGTCAAAAGCCTTCCGTGAGCTCCAGACTGACGATTCACCTGTGTGCTAGAAGACTACTTGAAATCCTATTGATTTTCTAACAGGTGTATCAAACTTAAAATGTGCAAAATACAACTTTTGATTTTGCTGTGAAGATAATTATTTATAGTGGGCAAGATTAGAACAATGCAGACCAAATAGAAGGCTATTCCAATAATCCAGGTGGGATGCAGGTGAGAGATGATACTGGCTAGAACGATTGGTATAGGGATGTTGCAGATGTGATTAGGCTACAAACCTGGAGATGGGGAATTATCCTGGATTATCAAGGTGGGCCCAATCTAATCACAAATTCTTAATATCAGAGAACCTGTCCCAGCTGCAATCAGACAGAGAGAGATGTAATGATGGAAGTAGGTCAGAGAGGTGTGATATGATAGGCTTGGAAGGCGGGGGAGAGTGTCATGAGCCCAAGAATGCAGGTACCTTCAAGAAGCTGGAAAAGGCAAGGAAACAGATTCATCATTAGGGCCTTTAGAAAGGAACACAGCCCTACTAACTCCTTGATTAGCCCACTGAGACCCATGATGGACTTTTGACCTACAGAACTGTAAGTTAATAAGTTTGTTTGCTTTAAGCCACTGAGTTGTAATTTGTTATAGCAGCAACAGGAAACTAATATAGCATGTGTATGCTGATGCTTATATTGAAAGCAGGTGTGGACATTCAATGAAGTAAAGAATTATAATTATTTCTGAATATGGATATACATTCTCCTCAATTCATCCTTTCAGTATGGGGCTCCTCCTCACTTCTGGGTTCTCTGTTTTCTTTTTCTGTTTTTAATTTTAAGAGTTTATTTGAGCAAAAAATCAGTTGAAATCAGGCAGTGCGAAACCAGAAGTAGTTAGGAGCACTCCACTGTCAGGAGCTTAGGGCGAGACTTCTAGAAAGAAAAGGCAGAAGCAAGTAAGGAACCGTTTGATTGCTTATAGCGTAAAGCGTATTTGGCTGTTTGTGACTGGTTGTCCTTCGCGTTTGGATTTCATAACCTTGAGGCATTTTAGATTTTGGTTTGCTTACAGAGGCCACCGTGACATTAGAGCCACCTCAGTCTTATGCCAATTCCCCTCTCAGGTCATCCTCTCTTACATGAGAGATTGAGCAACAATTGGGTATTAGTGCCACTTTTAGTCACCATCAGAGGTAAGTTCCTCTTGTCTCAATGAGAAATTCACAGGTTGTAGTGTCAAATCTGTGGAAGAACTGTTTTTTGCTGCTCATCTTGATTCTGTTTCTCCAAGAGCTGTGAGACCATCTGATAGCTGTGAACATGCACATAAGACCTTTGACAGATTACCGGGGCGACCACAATGATGACTACGAAGAGACTGCAGCATACTCCTTAGCCAGGGCTCCCAGGAACCAGACCAGCTGGTACCAAATAAACCAAAGAAAATACCTGAAGGGGCACCAATCTCTTTTAGCCAATGCCTCATTTGTTAACTTTGTGTGTGTTGATCCAGTACAGCAGGAGGTATTTGCTATGGCACAGGCTCCTCCTTGGTCAGCCAATTGACAATCTAAAGCAATTCTATTATCTAAAAAATCACCTTAGCAAGAAAATCTAGGGACTTTTGTTGTGCAGTGATGGCCTTAGCAGTAGATTTGGCCATGGTTGCCAGCGTTAAGGAGCACTGCCTTCCCCTGCATTAACAGAGAGAAAAACCAAGTCACAGGAAGGCAAAAGGAATAAAGTTTTTTTTGTTGGAGACGAAGACCTTGATCTGTGATTTTGGAGAGCTGTTTACTTCAAGATGCCATCCTGGTCTGAGGAAAAACATTTAGGCAGTTGAGTTGTGAGCTGAATTAGCAGCTTTTTTCATGGAACACCATTTTTACTTGAAAGAAAACCTGATAGACAATCTATGATTAGTCAGATTTGCATTTATGGTGGACATTTTCCCAAAAATGAATGACGTGAACCTGTCATTTCAAGGAAAACAGTTGAAAGTATTTGTTGCCAATAATAAAATTTGAGCTTTCAAAAAAAGTAGAATTTTGGGAAACTTATATATACCAACGCGAATTTGACAGCTTCTCAATATTTAAAGATTTTTCTGATGAGATTTACAATGAAGAAAACTGATATGACTTGAAATGCCATATGTGGGATGCCCTGTATGAAATCCCATATAGGGAATAAAATATGCAAATTACATGCTTAAAGACCCCTTGTTTGAGAATCTGGTTGCTTCATTTTGAAATATGTCAACATTTGAAAAATCTACATAACTCAGTAAACTCTTGTTCTCCAAATGATCAACGCATGGTTAAAGATTCCAAAAATCATGCATAGGTTAAAGATCCATTCAGAGTTGAAGATAAGTGAATGGACTTTAATATAGCAATATGAATGTTTATTTATATGATTTCAGATTCCATATTGCAACTAACATTTTGAAAACTTAATTGTCGAGTTTTGGCATAGTATCTAAGAAGCATATCCACAATTATCTGCAGAGGCTATTAAAATACTTATTTTCCCAGCTTTAATAATGTGCAGGTATGAACATTAAATGAAGTTAAGAATTGTGATTATTTCTAAATATGGATATTCTAATTTCCAAACTGAAACCACATCTATGTTTAAAATGACATGGATCTTTCTAGTACCTCAGAGTGGTCAGAAAAGTGATGAGGCCTTCCCAAGTGTTAGTCTAGGTATGAGAGGTACACCATCCACTCTATCTCACCTCCACTGAGTAAATTTTTAAGGTAATAATGGATAATAATAAGTACACTTTTTCATAAGCAAAATGCAGACATAGACTTAAAAACATTAAATCAAAGTGGAAAACAATATGACTCAAAAAACAGATGACTAATTGTAGAACATGAACACACTTAAAACAATTTAATTATGATACCATAGATGGCTACAGCCAAGTGGAATAGAGGGTATTTGATAGTGTTACAGGGTACAACATGGACTCCATTACTTCTTTACAGTGTTTAATCCTTCATCAAATTTCGCCCTGGCTGGGTAACTTAATTGGTTAGAGTGTTGTCCTGATACTCCAAGGTTGTGAGTTCGATCCCTGTTCAGGGCACATATACAAGAATCAACCAATGACTGGATAAGTAAGTGGAACAACAAATCCATCTCTCTCTCTCTCTCTCTCTCTCTCTCAACTTTAAAAATCCTTTATCAATTTGACCTGGAAGGTACCCTCTTAGCCAGAAGCTGAGAGGGAAAAGTGTCAACAAAGAAACAGACAAGGATTGTATAAAGCAGAAACTTGCCATCAGGAAGCAAAACAAAGTTCCAAGTAGCATTTAGAGAAAGGATATTGGAGAGTGAGGAGAGGGAATTACTGTGAAAATCTCTAATGGGGCCTGAAATTCCTTTGGCAGCAGCTATGGAAAAGTGGGTACTAATATTGTAACCATTGTTTTTAAGCATGGTAGGTCAAAGCTCTCTGAGCAATATATGCATGTTTGCATGGAGGGAATAATATATGCAAATTCCATGCTTAAAGACCTCTTGTTTAGAAATCTGGTTTGCTTCATTTTTGTCTCCCTAATCTACTTACACGGAAACTTTTGTTTTAATGTCAAATAGGCTTTAGCCTGGACAGGTCTAATGGCACTTTGCCATTGGTGCAGGCTTAACAGGACATGAGGAGATTGTAACTAAATTTCATAAGAAGGCTACAATCTCTACTTCATGAAAGATTATATATATTTTTTAATGTAGGGTTCAGGATATCACTCCAATTTGCTAGAGCAATAACCTAGAAATACCCTGCAGGGATTACCTATTGGTTTCTGAAACAGCCTCCGTAGTCCACTTGCAGTGATGAGCAAGCCCCATAAACTCAGAGCCCTGACTGCTTGGACTCCTGAAGGTTCCCTCCTTTAGGCAGTTGAAAATGTATGGCTAAATATAATCCTTGTTTGCATATTGGCTTTGATAGAAAACAACAGTGCATATTAATTATTTTTACCAGTTTTTGTTTTTGATAGTACTAAATTTCTCATTGTTATAGAAGAATTAAAATATAAGAAAAGGCTCTGACAGGTAGTTCAGTTGGTTGGGTTGTGAGTTTGATGTCCGAGCGCATATGGGAGGCAACAGATTGTTCTCTCTCTCTCTCTCTCTCTCTCTCTCTCTCTCTCTCTTGCTCCCTCTCCTTTCCTCTCTCTCTAAAGTAAATAAAAAAATGTCCTTGGGTTAGGATTTTTTTTTTAAAGGGAAAAATATGAAAGAAGGGAAGTATTTCTAATTTGGCAGACTAAAACAAATAGAAAATTTAATAAACATATAGTTAGAGGTCAATGAAGACTTCTGTTTAAAGTATGAATTTTTGAGTGTTTGCATGTGAATAAGCATAAGGATTATTTGAAATCTTAAAAGCCCTGCTGTAAGGAAGCACTATTCTCACTCAGGATATCATGGGAATATAAATAGTATAAGAATCAGAAGAAAGTAGTAAATAACCCAAAAGTGGTTGGTTAAAGAAGAGGCAGTGCAGAGGGCCCTTCCTTCAGCCACTCATGGGGGTTCACAGATTCCCCAGAAAAGACATTGGACGTAAACAACAGAATCACACATTGTGTGTGTGTGTGTGTGTGTGTGTGTGCGCGTGTGTGTGTGTTATGTATGTGTATGTATGTATGTATGTACGTATGTATGTATGTGTAACTAGGTAATGAATTCATGTTTCAAAATTCTGAAAGTACAAGAGTATACAATACATTCTCTTTAACTCCTATCTAGCCACCTAGTTCCCCTCCTCAGAGGTTAACTAATATTACCAACATCTTATATATTCTCCAATGTATATATGAGCAAATGCACATATAGTTTTTATACAAGTGATAATGTTCTATATATTCTAAAGCTTGTGTTCTTTTTCACTAACCTATATCTTGGAATTAAACCATATCAATAATAAATTTACCCATCTTTCAGCAGCATGGTATTCCATTGAATGGATGAATCACATTGATGAACCTTTAGGTTGTTTCCAGTCTTTCGTATTACAAATAATGCTGTAATGACTTGTTTTGTACATAGGTCACTTTGTACATATGTAAGTAATCAATAGGATAAATTCCTAGAGGTAGAATTATTTATTCTAAGAGTATATGTGCTTATAATTTTGATAAATGTTGCTAAATTACTCTACATAGAGGTTGTACTAATTTAAGTTCCTGTTGGTTACATATGAAAATGCATTTTAATATTCTCACTAATACATAGTGTTACCAAGCTTTGTGATCTTTTCCAATTTGATGGGTTAACCATGATATTTCAGTTTAATTTTAATTTGCCTTTCTCATTATGAAATTGAACATCTTTTATATGTTTTAGAGCCACTTATATTTCCCTTTATGTAAACTGTTCATATTTTTTGCCCATTTATCTTTAGGGTTATTGGTTTAGCTATAGTTTTTTGTTGTTGTTGTTAATTTATTTTTTTTATTCAATTATCTTTACTTTAGGCCAAAATGAATCTGTAGTTGCTCTCCATGATGAGAAAATATATTTAGTTGATGGTTATTCGATTTGAACAAATGAGCCTCTGGCTTGTATCCAGGTGAGTGGTTGAAATTCCTTTTGAATGCTCAAGTGGTTCAGTGAGATTACTTTTTTACAGTGCTGGGACTGAAGGAAGAGACATTTACATATAGAAAGAGGCTTGAGCTCTCTTTGTGCAGCCAAACTTCAGCCACTAACTTCATCCTGTATCCTAAAAATGGTGTCTAAGAAATGATTGAGCCCTGTTGAAAATAAAGATGGGGACAAGTTCTGGAAATATATGTAGCATAAGCTGGAAATGGGGAAAGTAAATACCTCAAAATCTTTGGTACTAGTACTTTCACGCCCCCATAATTTTACAATTGTCTCCTTTCCACTCCATTTCCTTATTTTCTGTATTGCAGTTCATTCATTTCCATAAATGCCACCTATAAATGTGTTCTTTTTTGTTGTTAATCCTCACCTAAGGATATTTTTTCCATTGATTTTTTTTAGAGATAATGGAAGGAAGGGAGGGAGGGAAGGAAAGAGAGAGAAGGCACAAGCCCCCAACCAACTGGGGCCAGGGATCAAACCTGAAACTCAGGTATGTGCTGTTGACCTGGAATCAAACCCACAACCCTTCGGTCCATGGGCTGACACCCTAACTAGTGAGTAACACCAGCCAGGGCCAAAGGTGTTCTTTCCTGGCAGAAGTGAGAAGTTGTGATTTATGACAGATCTGAGAGGGCAGCTTCTGCCCCGAACAACAGTCCTGGCACATCAGCATGTGAGCGGCTCAGGCAGGGCAAGTTGCTAGTTGGGCCTTTCAGAACAGCAATAGCTTTTGTTGATTTACCTATCTGAAGTTTATTTATTTGTTTGTTTATTGTCAGTTCTTACAATAGATGTGTTTTATTTTAGATGTTCTCTGATAATATATTAACAATAGAGGCCCGATGCACAAAATATGTGCATGGGGGTGGGAGGTGTCCCTCAGCCCAGCCTGCGCCCTCTCGCAATCAATCCAGGACCCCTTGCTCCTAACCGCCCACCTGCTCGCTCCTTACAGCTTGGCTCGCCTCTCCTTAGTGCTGCTGCGGAGGCAAGAGAGGCGCCCGCCACCACTGCTGTGCTCGCCAACCGTGAGTCCAGCTTCTGACTGAGCGGCACTCCCACTGTGGGAACGCACTGACCACCTCGGGGCAGCTCCTGCATTGAGCGTCTGCCCCTTGGTGGTCAGTGTGCATCTGGTCATTCAGGTTGTTCTGCTGTAACGGTCACTGGGCTTTTATACATATAGACTAGAGGCCCGGCGCACTAGAGGTCCCTAGGCCTGGCCTGCAATCAGGGTAATCTTCCCTGGCTGCCTGCAGCTGGCCCTGCACCCTGTCACCACCCACCCCAGTTCCCCGTTCGCCATTGGACGATTGGAGCCTGACGGCCAGGGAAAGGGACCAAGAGGTTGTCCGTTCCTGCCCGCTTGACACCCCCACGCCTGCCGTGGGTTGCCCTCTGTGTGTGGGGGGACTGGTGGGGCAGGGGCCTTGACCTGGCACCTCCCGCATACCCCACCACCCACCCCTGATTCCCTGTTCACCATCAGGCGATCGGAGCCTGCCGGCCAGGGAAAGAAACCACAAGGTGGTCAGTGCGCCTCATTGTAACTGGTCAAATGGTCGTTCTGGTTGTTCCACCATTAGGGTCAATTCGCAATCCTTTTATTATATAGGATAGAGGCCCGGTGCACTGGTGAGGGCTGGCCGACCTGCCCTGATGGGGGCCTGGATCAGGTTGGGGGTCCCTGCTGGGGGATGGGGCTGGCCAGGGCAAGAGGTAGCAATCTTTCTAGTCATTCTGGTCATTCTGCCGTTTCAGTCACTGGGCTTTTATCATATAGTATGTATTAGCCCTGACCTTTCTCCTGATCTCCAGAAATATATATCCTTACAACTGCTCATATTACCTAATCTAATCTTTGTTGGAAGGTGTTTTTTTCAATAATTGCTTTAATAGTTGCAGGACTATTTAAGCTTTTAATTTTTTTCTTCAGTCACATCTCATAAGGTATACAGTGTATTTTTATTGATTTCAGAGAGGAAGAGAAAGGGAGCGAGAGATAGAAACATCAATGATGAGAGAATAAATGATCGGCTGCCTCCTACACGCCCCCTACTGGGGATCGAGCCCACAACCTAAGCATGTGCCCTAACCAGGAATCCAACCATGACCTCCTGGTTCATAGGTTGACACTCAACCACTGAGCCATGCCAGCAGGCCAGACTGAGTTCTTTTTCAGTCCTGTCACCGCTGCTTCTCAGAACCAAACAAGTGTATGGATGGATGCTTTTGTCACCACCCCACACCCCCTGTCCCTGTAGGACATATGAGGATTTTTAGCTTTGTGTCTTGGGCATGTTCCTCATCTTGGGGTTGTGCCAGCTTTCTCAGGGACTTGTATTCCCTTTTTCCTTCCTCCCACATCCTGTTTGATCTTTATTGCTTTTGGCAGCCCTTCTATCTATTTGTGGCTTAGGGTTTCATATGAAATCCTAGTTTGCATTTCTTTTTTATTTTTCAATTACAGTTGACATGCAATATTATATTAGTTTCAGGTGTATATGCCAGTGATTAGATATTAATAACTTACTAAGCGATCCTCCTGATAAATCTCTCATCCATCTGACACCATACAGAGTTATTAGAATATTATTCACTATATTCCCTATGCTGTACTTCACATCCCCATGTAACTATTCTATAACTAACAAATTATATTTCGTAATCCCCTTCACCTTTTTCACCCAACCCCTACCCACCCCTCTGGCAATCACCATACTGTTGTCTGTGTCCATGAGTCTTTCTTTTTATTCTTTTTTTTTAATACCATCACCATTCTCACCCTCTCACCCAGCCCCCAACCCCCTCCCTTCTGACAGCTGTCAGTTTGTCCTCTGAATCCATGAGTCTGTCTCCACTTCCTTAATTTTGTTCATTAAATTCCACATATAAGTGAAATCATATGGTACTGGTCTTTCTCTGACTGGCTTATTTCACTTAGCATAATGCTCTCCAGGTCCATCCATCCTTTTTTATGGCTGAGCAGTATTCCATTGTGTTAATGTACCACAGCTTTTTAATCCACTCATCTACTGATGGACACTTGGGGTGCTTCCAAATCCTAGCCATTGTAAATAACGCTGCAATGAACATAGGGGTGTATATATTCTTTCACATTAGTGTTTTGGGTTTCTTCAGATATATTCCCTAAGAGGAATTGCTGGGTCATAAGGCAGTTTAATTTTTTATTTTTTGAGGAAACTCCATACTGCTTTCCACAGTGATTGAATCAATCTGCATCTCACCAACAGTGCATAAGGGTTCCCTTTCCTCCACATCCTCGCCAATACTTGTTGTTGATTTATTGATGATAGCCATTCTAACAGGGTGAGGTGATATTCCACTGTGGTTTTAATTTGCATTTTTCTGATGATTAGTGACCTTGAGCATCCTTTCATATGTCTATTGGCCATCTGTCTGTCCTCCTTAGAGAAGTGTCTTTTCAGGTCCTTTGCCCATTTCTTAATTAAATTGTTGGGTTTTTTTGGTGTTGACTTTTATAAGTTCCTTATAAATTTTGATATTAACCCCTTGTCAGATGTATCGGTGAATATGTTCTCCCATTCAGTGAGATGTCTTTTCATTTTGTTGATGGTTTCCTTTGCTGTGCAAAAAGTTTTTAGTTTGATGTAGTCCTATTTCTTTTGTTTCTCTTGCCTGAGGCAATATATCAGAAAACTATTGTTACTAGAAATGTGCAAGATTATACTGTCTATGTCTTCTAGGATTTGTATGGTTTCAAGTCTTACATTTAAGTCTTTCATCTATTTTTAGTTTATTCTTGTGTATGGTGTAAGAAGGTGATCTAGTTTTTTGTTTGTTCGTTTTGTATTATGATGGGATAGCATCAGAAAGCAGCGCCACTCATAGAAAGCGCCCTGGCTGGTCCATCACTGGTTGTGTATGTTGCATGCAACATCTTCATGTCCTCTGATTCTATGATCAGAACCATCAGTGTCTTCTCTATCATCCAATCTTTCCGACAAGTTTCAGATTTGAAAGAAAATAGTTGTTCCTGGCTGTTACTGGGATTATGATCTAAGAATTCCCCTTCCTTCAGCTAAACATATTCATTATGCAGTTCTACAAGTCGATTGTTTATGTTGGTGTATCTGTAAGCACAGACTGCTTTACTGTGGAAAAATCGGTGTGGACTCAGGAAGGCCCTGGAAGATATCTCTGATCTATAGGCGTATGTAAAACTGCACCAGTAACTATTTCTCTGTGTTACTGTGCCCTCTTTTAACATGTCTATATTTCTTTGAAAATAAGTAAGTTGTCATTACCATCTTTGTGTATACCACTTTAAAAAATGTTTCTAGGGGAACACTGAGAAAGGAAACAGGAAATGGAAATTAAGGAACATCCAAGGTAAATATTGAACAGCAAGATAAACATTGCCCACTAACAATTCGATCTAGCTGGAGACTTTTGTCAAAAGAATGCAAGTGAAGTTACTACTCACATTTTATTAATAGTTAACATTATATACAGTAGTCCCCCTTATCGAGGGTTTTGCTTTCCATGGGTTCTGTTACTGCAGTCAATGGCAGTCTGAAAATATTAAGTGGAAAATTCCAGAAATAAACAATTTATAAGTCTTAAATTGCATGCCATTCTCAGTACCATGATGAAATCTCACACTGTCCTTCTCTGTCCCGCCCAGGACATGAATCATTCCTTTGTCCAGTATCTCCATGTTGTCTAACGCTACCCACTCATTAGTCACTTAGAAGCCGTCTTGGTTATCAGATTGACCAGCACAATATTGCAGGGCTTATGTTCAAACAACCCTTAATAATGGCCACAGCCCTGACTGGTTTGGCTCAGTGGATAGAGCGTCGGCCTGCGGACCGAAGGGTCCCAGGTTCGATTCCAGTCAAGGGCATGTACCTTGGTTGCAGGCATATCCCCAGTGGGGGGATGTGCAGGGGGCAGCTGATCGATGTTCCTCTCTCATCGATGTTTCTAATTCTCTATCCCTCTCCCTTCCTCGCTGTAAAAAATCAATAAAATATATATTTTTAAAAAAACAAATAATGGCCACAAAGAGCAAGAGCAGTTTAAAGATTAGCATAGCTATTTATGAACAGGAAAAAACATAGTACATATAGGGGTCCGTACTCTCCTTGGTTTCAGGCATCACCTGGAGTCTTGGAATGTATCTGTAGCCGATAAGAGGGGACTACTGTAAACATGCCTGTGGGCAAATCAAACCAAAAGAGAGCACTTACTGGTAAGAAGGCAAAATCTTTTTAAATGCTATTAGTAAATTCTTGCTTCCTTTCCTTACTTTGTGGAATTTTTAAGTCTTACATTCCACACGAAGTCCAGTTATCTTTATTGTTTTTTGTAGAGCATACTTCTGCTCTGTGTAAGCCTAGACTCTGTTCTTTTTATGTTCTGTGAAGCAGTCCTGGCCATACTAGTTTAAGGGTAATTAAAAAGAGCACCACCTTAGGATTTTGCAATATCAACAGCACTTATGTTATAAGAAGAGTGATGTCAGGATTAGATTTAAGCTTTCCTGTCCCAGGCTGGCATGGATAGTTGTTACTCGGGGTCAGAATTATCCAGTCATTTCATTTTTAGAAATGGGTTTATACAAATAAGTTCACAGGGAAATGTGGGCATTCAATATAATCTAAGCCCAGCAAGGATTCTACTGTAAAAAAAATACATTTGTAAATTAGAAATGATCCCCTGAAAGAAATGCTGTAGTGATTGCGCTCTCATAAGGATATAATATAATCTTCCATACATTATGTAAGATCTACCATCATTTCCAAAGCCACAGAGAACACATTGTTTCTCCTTCTCAAAAGTACTCTTAATCCCTTGGCTTATACAACTGGGGCTGTGCTGCCAACACAGTCATTTCAATTTCTTGTCCCATAAACAGAAGCACTTAGACACAAATACTTGCAATATTTTTGAAAGGCATTTCATTAATAGTTATGGCTTTGGAAATGATTAGTTAACAGGAATCATGTCCATACTGAGTATTGTTTTCTGAGAACTCATTTATTCAGTGATCATTCAACTGAATGTGTTTTTTTCTTCTTGTTTGGCTTTTAGTCAGGTCACATTTTTGCATTAAGATCAGCAAAAAGAGAGCCCTGGCTGAGTGACTCAGATGATTGGAGAGTTGTCCCATACACCAAAACGTTACAAGTTCAATTCCAGGTTGGAGCACATACAGGAGGCAACTGATAGATGTTTCTCTCTCACATTGATGTTCCTCACATCAATGTTTCTCTGTCTCTCTAAAAAGTAAAAAAACAAAACAAACAAACAAAAAAAAACACACCACACATATCCTCAGGTGAAGATAAGGAAGGAAGGAAGGAAGAAAGGAAGGGAGGGAGAGAGGGAGGGAGGGAGGGAGGATGGGAGGGAGGGAGGAAGGGAGGGAAGAAGGAAAGGGAAGGAAAAAGAGAAATGATGGAAGCCAAAAAGTGGAAACAACCCAAATGTCCATTAACTAATGCAATGGCTAAATAAAATAGCCACACGATGGAATATCATTTTGTGCTGGGGTTCTTGTTCCGGCATTAAGAAGGGTTCAGGAAGTCTGGAGAAGGGGCTGTGTGTAACTTAATCAAGAGTCCAGAGACAAAGCATAATTTTGAAAGGCATTGGCGGTCAGAAGAGCCTAGCTAAAGAAACTAAGTTCTCTTTCGTCTCAGGACCCCATGCTTTTTATTAACACAAATTGTCCTGAGGGGAGGCAGAAATATACACTTCAAAGGGGTAGGGTTTAGTATACAGAGGCATTGTCAGAATGGGGGAATTAGCCTATGGTTATTCAGGTGTTTGGCCAGTAGGAGGCAATAACTTGTAAATTAAGATGCCCTGAGCTGTCTGGCAGCAAACAATCAATTTAATACATCCTTTTCAGGTTTGGGGAAATGCCCTTGCCACTCCAGATTCAGCCCTGCTGTCATGCTGGAATTGGCTTCTGGCAATTTTGCAATAAAAAGAAATGAAATACTGATACATGAATGAACTAGCACATGGATGAACCTTGAAAGCATTATACTAAGTGAAAGAAGCCAGTCACAAGTGACCACATATTGAATGCTTTCATTTATACAGAATGCCAGAATAGGCAAATCCATACAGGCAGAAGATAGATTAATGTCTATCTAAGGCTGAACAGTGGGGAGCAGGATCAAGGTGACTGTTAAAGGATACAAGGTTTCTTTGGGGGTCAATGAAAATGTTCTAATTGATTGTAGTGAGGCTGTACAACTCTGAATACATTTAAAACATTATTGAATTATGTACATTAAATGGTTGATGTTAAGCCCAGATTTCAGGATCCCCAAAAGACCACTAGGGAAGGCCGAGTCTGATGCAAAAGCAGAGAGTCTTTATTCAAGCTAGCTTGAGCTCCCCCCACACTCGCCAACGCAGCGGCTGGAGCAGAGAGAGAGAGCTAGCCCTGTGGGAAGAGGGGTTTTATAGGGGGGTTGGAGTAAGGGGAGGAGAGAGGACTGTGGGCCCTGCCGATTGGCCAGGTGCAAGTCGGGGTCTTGTTACATAGGATGTGGTTGTGCCTATGGCGCGCACTTCCCTTGATCGTCATTGGTTAGTTTAAAGAGCAGAGGCTTGGGCTTCCGGGAAGAAGCTCCTTGCCGAGCACATGGCTAATGGCTGCTGCCCAAAAATGGAGGATCCGGGGTAAGATGGAGGGCGTAGCCCTCGCCCTCTCAGTTGACTTGAATGGTATTATATCTCTATTAAGCTATTAAAAAATAAAAAAGAAAAATGAGAAAATTTTCATATCAGTGAAATTTTTATAATAGTCCTTGTAAGAAAAAAAATGTGGTGGCAATGTTGATATCAATGGAAAGTTAGTCATAAAATAGAAATTGTTATAAGTTCTAAAATGTTTTATCTGGCAAAATGTTTTTACTACTTTGGTTTAGTGTTTCCCTTGGGGAATCTCAGTCTTTTTCTCTTAAGGCCTTCAATGGACTGGATAAGGCTCACCCCCCTTATTAAGGGTAATCTGCTTTACTCAAAGTTTAGAAATTTAATCTCATCTAAAAAAAAAATACCTTCAAAGCAACTTCTAGACTGGTGTCTGACCAAATATCTGGGTACAATGGCCTAAGTTGACACATAAAATTAACCTAGATACTTATGTGAGGAAGTAACTGATTTTAATTTTTTAATTTCATTTTGGCTATAAACAGAGCAGGCCAGCTCTTGAGCAGAAAGAATCCAGTAATCATACAGTTGCCATGTTTGATATTTTAGAACTGAATTTCTTTGCAGAGCAAAAATTAATACATGCTTATTGCCATAAATTTGTAAAAGAATGTCAGAACAAAGAATAAATAAAACAAAACCACCATGCTCTCATCATCTTAAGGGTTTTGTTTTTCAAACAGACTTTGTATAGAATGGCTTCATAAGTTGGAGAATCAAGGTTTTTAGTATAGAAAATGCTTTAAAATCAACTGTACAAAGTGTTTTAAGCTTAAAAAAGCTAATTTTAAAAAGCAAAAGGAAGCTTATTTTATCATGATGCAAGTAAATATGCTGTCTTCAGGATACATGGCCACTTTTACTAGACATACAAGGCCCTTCTTATGAGATCATGGTCCTTACACTTACAGTTGCGTTCGCCTTGCACTGAACATAGACAATGACAATGTTTTGCCTTTCTTCTCAAAAGCTTTGTACCCTATCCCAATACCCACAAGTATTTTCTCCACAAACTTAAACAAGTTGGCAATGAAACTCTGCAAAGAAAACATTTTACCTTAATTATGACTCAAACCACAGCTCAGTTTTGATCTGGGGACCACATGTGTGCAAAACCCGCAGTTACTAACTGAGAGTATACGAAGTTACAGATAGTTATGGTAAATTTACTCTACAATGTTACCGGCCTGGGAGTAGTAGAAGGGAAGAAAAATGAATATGAACGCATGCTATGTGCTGCGTTCTAAGGCCTGTCACATGATTCAATACTCAAAATAATCCTGCAAGGCAGGTAATGCTTTCCATGTTTTTGATAGATTAGCAAATGGAAGCTCAGAGAAGTTAACAACCTTGTCCTAGGTCACACAGCTAATACCTAGGGAAGTCTTTCCTCATCCCAGAGATTTATCCTCAGTAGTCTCAGATCAGAGGAAAGAAGACACTTTATGAGCCTCCGCCCTGGAATGGATGATCCCTTTGCACTTTCCTAGGATCTCCCCGGCATTCTTTAGCTCCCACGTGTGGCGTACCTAAAAATGCTCTGGTTCCCAACAGACATAGCAAAGCCTGGGCTGCCTACTTGCCTACACTCCTTGAAGCTGCCTTGGCAGTGGTCCAGGGGCCAGGCTGTCTAGTCTCCATGCAGAATCTCATTTCTTTCTCAAAATGCAGTCGTTGTAAAGTTGACTGGAATTTTTAAAATTAGCAGTTATGTCTGAATTTGGCTCTATTTCCAGTCAAAGTTTTTTCACGAGGTGTGATGAGGTGTACATAGATTCTTACAAATCCAGACAAGTCCCCAGATATCACAAAAGCTGGGATAAAACGTATGATGGACTGGATGCAGAATCCAATGAATAAAAGATGAGGCCTAGGTTTTTGTTTGAGACTGAGTAAATGATGGTATAGTTTTCTGAGTCAGGGAAAACTGCGAAGCAGTTTAGTGAGGGGATTGCAGGGAAATGTTCCGTTTTGAACTTTCAACTTCCCTCATACCTCATAGTCAATCCCTCATCAACCCTGTCATTTCTACCTCAAAATATACCCCGATTCCAATACTTCTCACCAATCCACCACTACCCCTTGTTCAGGCTCACCCAGGAAAATAGCAATCATTTAAAACAGGGGGAATTTCATGCAGGGAATTGGTTACACAAATGGTTCAAGAAGTGAGAAGCCAATGGTCTGGTGAGGAAACCCAGAGATTAACAGCTTTAGAAAGGTGCCACCATGTCCAGGCTGGGAGGACAAAAGGAAGAGGGGTCATGACCACCCAGAGGAGGCTGGACCCATGGTGATACCATATGGCAGGAGCTGGAGCCATTCCATTCCTTTCAGAGATGCTGCCTGAGGGAGAGAGAGAGAGAGAGAGAGAGAGGGCCGGGCTTTCCTTTTCATGGCCTCCCATCTCCAAACAGTGCCTATAGCCACCCAGAAGCCAGCTGACAAGGAATTTGGAAAAGGCAGAATGTAGAGATCAGCCAGCAGAGAAATGGAAGGGAGAGGAACAGGTGGGAGAGCAAAAGGCCCAGCTCGCACACACCTAATTCAAGGCACTGCAATCTCTTGACTGGGCTATTATAATAGTCTTCTAAATATCCCCCCTGCTTCCATAGTAATGTCTCCTGCTGTAAGGGGAAGACTAGGCAGCTGTAACAAAGAGGCCCAACAACCCCATGGCTTTCTGCTTAAAGAAAAACTTTTCTTTCTCTCTGACAGGTCAGTGGGGAGTTCTGTTCTTATAGTGATTCAGAGACCAGGGTCACGTCTAGGTCATTGCTTCTCCATTTCCTTGGGTGTTGCCATCATTTGCAGAGTCAGCTGTTCGGCATCATTGCTGTGTCTGGGTTCTGGCTTTCAGGAGGGGAAAGCATGGACATTCAGGGCAAGGATTTCCTTTTTACTTAGTGATTCAAAAATTTTCACACATCATTTTACTCACATCCCATTGGCACATACTTAGGCATCTATCCACATGCAGCTGCAAAGAAGGCTGAGAAATGTAGCCTTTAGCTGAGTAGCTAATTGCAACCAAGAAGAAGGAGAGATTGAATTTGGAGGTTACAAGCTTACTCTCTATAATTTATACCCCAGTCAGCAGCCAGAATATTCTGTTTTAAACACACCAAACCATGTCTCCTTTACATTGCCATTATTCTTGTATCCAAACTAGGGGCCCAGTGCACGAATTCATGCACCTTGAAAGGAACTGTGGGCCGCAAGGCTGCAGTGGGCACAGCTCCACGCCCCGCCCAGCCCCTCCCGCCATGGCCCCCAGCTCGTCTGCCTGCAGCCCCGCTCCCTTCACCACTCCCACATGCTGATGGTGCGGGCCCCCCTCGCATCCGCTGACAGAGTGGAGCAATTGGGGCCAGCACCAGCAGTGGGTGCGAGCTGGGCTGGCGCCATCAGCAAGTGCGAGCAGTGTCCGCTGCCCTGATCGCCCCTCAGGAGCAGGGGGAGGTGGAGAAGCCCTCAGCGGCAATTGGGCCGGCAGCCACTGCTCACACCCACTGATGGCACCAAGTGATTGGGACTATCACTGGGCACTGGCAGTGGGTGTGAGCGGAGCCTGTTCCAGCAGCAGGTACAAGTGCCAGGCACGACCACAGTTTGCACGGGAGCAAAGAATTTTCAGTAACCACCAGAGGCTCGCCCCGATGATAGCGACCGGCGCCCCGCCTTGGTCTGGCACCCCTGCTCAACCGCTTCACCATCCCATCATGGCCAAAGCCTGCCATGTTCTGCACATGCCCCCTGGTGGTCAGCACACGTTATAGCAACCAGTTGTTCCAGTTGTTCCTTCGGTCTACTAGTATTTGCATATTAGCCTTTTATTATTTAGGATTCCTTGTCATGGAATACAAAACTCTTCAAGTTCTGACACCTGCCTATATCTTTGACCTCGTCTCTACCACTAATAGTGGGATCCTTGATTTGTTGTGTTTGCCAATTTCTGGGGTGTAAATATTCCTACCATGGCTGATATCAAGCTAATAATGGAGCATCACTGAATACAACGTGGGAAGAGAAGCACATTTCTAGTCTCTTGTGAACTAGTATAAGCTGACTTTAGCACACTATTGCCTACCGTTCTTTCAATTCCTCAAATTTCTCCAGCCACATTAGTTTCTTTGCTGTTTTTCTACCACAGTGGTTCTCAAAGTGTGCTCCCCAACCAGCATCCTCAGTATCACTTGGGCACTTGCTAGAAAGGCAAATTAGTGGGCCCTATCTCAGGCTTACTGAATTAGATATTCTGTATGTGGAACCAGCAAAGTTTGAACAAACTTTCCAGTTGATTCCAATGCATGCTCTGGTGGGAGAACCACTGCTCTAATATACTAAGCTTCCTCCCAACTCAGGACCTTCATCTTCTACCTCATACTCTCTTCCTCCAGATTTTTATGTTATCTAGGTCTCTGGTCAAATATCACTCCCTTGAAGAGGCCTTCCCTATTAACAACCACATTCTATTCCCTATAGTAGAACATAAGCTGACAGTAGGGAAGTTGTCCTATTCACCTCTGCATCTCTAGCACCAAAAAGAGTGTCCGGCATATGCTAGGTAAAAGAATGTATATGTCAGATGAATTAACATATTATATAATTAATTTTAAAATTAGTTTTATAGTCTAGCACACTGAGAAAAAAATAAATTCAAAAAAGAGAGAAGACTATTATAGTCAGACATTTAGGGATCATCTACCTTCCTTCTCTCAACCCTGTAACCTGAAATTCAACATACATACATATAGTAGCTTAGGCTTAAGTTATTTAAAAATATTTTAAGGGAAACAATCACCAGTATTTCTGCTTATTGTTTCTGGTTCTTTCTTGGGAGGGAGGGGAATAGCCTTATTGAGATAAAATGCACATGCCACACATTTCACCCACTTAGAAAGTGTGCAATTCAGTTGTTTCAGTATATTCACAGAATTATGCATCTAGCAACACAATCAATTTTAGAATAGTCTCATCAGAATATTCTAAATAAATACAAATATTCTAGAATATTCAAAAGAAAATCTATATCCTTTAGCAGTAATTCCTACTCCATTTTTTTCTCAATTATCCCAGATCTCAGCAACCACTCTAATTTCTGTTTCTATGAGTTTGCCTATTTTAGCCATGTCATATAAATGGAATCATAAAATATGTGGTCTTTTGTGACTGGCTTCTTTCACTTAGCATAATATTTTCAAGGATTATCCAATGTTTTAGTATGTATCACTACTTCATTTCTTTTTATTTTGCCAAATAATATGTCATTGTATGGATATACCACATTTTATATATCCATTCTATCAGTTGATGGACATTTAGGCTGTTTCCACTTTTTTGGTTATCCTATATAATAAAGAGGTGATATGCAAATTAACCCTCACACCCTCACAAGATGGCTGCCTATGACCAGGCCAGCAGGGGAGTTAGTGAGGGACGACCAAACAACTGAACAAGCAGGCTGCATGGGACGACCAGGCTGGCAGGGGGGTTAGTGAGGGACAACCAAATGACTGAAAAAGCAGGCTGCGTGGGGCAACCAAGCAGGTGGGGGGGGTCAGTTGGGTTGACCAGGCCAGCAGAGGGGAGCAGTTGGTGGTGACCAAACCAGTAGGGGGGGGGCCAGTAAGAGGCGGCCAGGTCAGCAAGGGGGGCAGTTAGGGGCGACCAGGCTGGTGGCGGGGGGGAGCAGTTGGGGGCAACCATGCTAGACGGAGAGTCAGTTGGGGGCAATTAGGCTGGCAGGGGGTGGATTGTGAGAGGGATGCCTGACTCCTGGACTCCCTTGAGGGGTCCCAGATTAGAGAGGGTATAGGCTGGGCTGAGAGGACCACCCCCCCCCCTTGCACAAATTTCGTGTACCGGGCATCTAATAATAAATAATGCTGCTATGAACATTCATGTACAGGTGTTTTTGTGGACATATGTTTTCATTTTTCTTATGTATATATTCAGTAGTGGAATCAATGGGCCATATAGCCATATGGTAACTCTATGTTTAAACTTTTGAAGAATGATCAGATTGTTTAAAAAAAAAATACACCATTTTGTATTCCCACCAAGAGTGTATAAGGGACCCAATGTATCCACATCCTTGCCAACAATTGTTATTATCTGCATTTTTATGTTTTTTTTGAGTTTTTATTTAAAATTTTTATTGTGGTAAAATTGGTCTACATTACATATATATCTCAGGTGTACAGAGTTATTACTATATTAAGTCTAGTTACTATCCTTCCCATATAATTAATCCCTCTCATCCATTTTGCCCTCTTTC